>NC_066628.1:4051213-4351213 GCF_025201925.1 Gopherus flavomarginatus | reverse complement strand
CCCAGTAATCAGGGACAGGAGAACAGCTGAGGAATCACCATTGGCTTTCTGCTCCTCCTCCCCCATCCCAAGAGCATTGGCACCAACCGAGAAAATCCTACCTGCTTGAAGCCCCCGCTGCCCTGTCAGGGCTTCCGCTGAGGGAGCAGAGCAGCAAGCCGGTGGAGGGAGGTCAGCACACCCCTGGCCTCTGCCTTTAGCTCCCCATATCTTTGTCATGGCAGCGAGTGCACTAGACTAGTCCATCTCTGATATTTCTGTGCCCATGTCTGTGTGCCAGGCTTGTGGTGCAACTCGACATTGTTCAGCCATAGCATTTCTTAGGGCTGTGTGAAACGTGGAAAGAAAATGCGTGGGACTTTGTCTATCAACGTCTGTTGCAGGGTATCGAGGGAAGAGTCATTCAGATTTATAGGGCCCGATCCAAAGGATTCGTAGTGCTGTTTGACACCCACTTTGCTCAGACAGAAATGACCACACAAGTGGCAGGGCAATGGGGAACTAAGCCCAGTGTTTCTTCTTGCTCCTGACTGACTACACCCCCCATCTCTTCTTTCCTCCCAGTTCTGTTTTTTCTCCATTTCCCTCCTACCAAGTTTACCTCGCTCTCCTTCTTCACACTCCCCTCTGCTCTTCCTCTACCAAATCCCCCGTGCTCCTTCCTTCCCTGATCATAAATACACCTCCTCTCTCCTCCCCTCCCAGCATGAATTTTCCCAGGTCTCCTTTGTCTGCCAGGCCCAGAATTTTTGGATGGCTTTAACGTCTAGCCACTGGTTCTTGTTATGCATTTCTCTGCTAGGTTAAAGACATTGGCGGCGGGTATCATAGGCTGAGGGAGACTGTGCCTCCCCAAACAGCCAGGTGTGGCCCTGCCCATGCTCCCCACCCCCCAGGCTCCCCCTCCTGCTTCCCGCTCTGCGGTTTCCCCTGTGCGATGGCCCTGGGTTGGGCTGGGGCCATGCTGTGCCGCCTGCCCTCCTCGCGCTTCAGGGGCTGGGGCAGCTAGCCTGAGGCAAGGGCCGGCAGCCATGGTGGGGTGCTTTGGCGGATGCAGAAGGGGCAGGGCCTCATCTGGAAGGGGCAGGGCTAGTCTCCCCCAGCTGACGATTCACACGCTGCCCCTGGTTAAAGAGCCCTTTAGTACCTGTTTATTTCCCCCTGGTGAAGGTGCTGTGTAATCGAGTCACCATTCGATCTTCTGTTTGTCACGCTAAAGAGGTTGAGCTCTTCTGCATTTTCATCCGTTTTAGAAGGTGTACACCGGAACTGCATGCGGTATTCCAATCCTGATTGCACCAGTGCTGGAAACAGAGGTAAAATCACCTGACTTCTCCCCTATTTATGTAGCCAAGGATCGTATTAGCCCCTTTTGCCACAACATCACACAGGGAGCTCGCGTTCAGTTGCTTGTCCATTGTGATGGCCCCTAAATCTTGTTCTGAATCAGTGCTTTCTAGGATACAGTCCCCCCGTTCTGCATTCCTTGTTCCGAGGGGCCCATTGTTTAATGATGTTTTCAAATGTAATCAGGTTTTCTTACTTTGCCACCTGCCCCCCGAAACACCCTGAGCCCCCACCCCCACCTTTTCTCAGACTCCTGGCCATGCTGCAGTGTGATCCCAGGGCCTAGTCCGGCTCAGAGGAGCCCAGCAGTCAGGAACTGCGGGGAGCCAGGGAAGTACATCGTACCATCGGCTCTGGGTCAGTCCTCTGCTCTAAGCACTTTCTGGCATTCAGCCGGTCCCCCCTCCCCCTGCGTGCTGGGCCCCTGAGCCTGGCTAACACTCAGGACTGAGTTCTAATGGAGACAAGTTACTGTCTCCACCTATGCTATTATTGTGTGTGTATTGTGGTAGCACCCAGATATCCTAACTGAGAGCAGGGCTGCATCATGTGAAACACCCATCAAAAGCCAACAGTCTTAATAGACCAGACAGAAAGTATTAGGAAGGGAAACCGTGGCACGGAGCAGTGATGTGCCCAAGGTCACCTAGCGCGCCAGTGGCAGAGCTGGGGATAGCACCTGGGTCTCCTGACGCTTAGCCCAGTGCTCTATCCACTAGACAACAATGCCTGTGATCTGGTTGTGTTTCGCATCCACTTTGGTGTAAATGACTACACCGGGGCAGGCCAAAGGTGAACCAGGCCCAGAGATGCTGGACATAGGCCAGTTTCATATCTCAGCAAAGGGTTCCATGCCCCCAATGCCAAGGGGGGAGGGGAATCTGAATTAACTGCCAGCATAGATGGGACGATCCCCTTTTCAGCTCTGTTATAAAGAGCGTTTCATGGGTCCATTTCCCGGTGTCAGATTGTGTCAGGCACAGGGGCCGTGCATGGAGGGACAAGGACGGACCCAACGTGCCTTTTTAAAGGTGACTTGTAAAGCTTGTGCACTTTTTGTTTTGTTATCTCTCTTTGGGTTGGTTGGTTTGTTTTTGCCTTGAGTGCCTGGAATGATTTTCCTTGATTTTGCTGGGGGGCTTGTTGGGGTCATTGAGGATGTACTGTAACTCTGTTGTATGCATATTGTGACTTGGCAAACACCCAAAAATATTTATTTAAATTAAACATCCATTGATTAAACAGAAGAAAAAACAAGAAATTAAAACAGGCCTTTATACTGAAATTGGGTGAGTGATTATGCAAAACAGTCAAAACTTTTAAAACTTTTCTTCCTTTGGGGGCAAAGTAGTAGTCTCTTACATTAGAACAGTCTTTGGTGAAAAGGGTTAATTTTCCTTTTGGCTCCGATATGTGGAGGGTATTTATGTATCCTATTTGTAAGAAGCAGAGACTGGTTAATTAAGAATGGATGTTTGTGGCTGCCTGGCAAGTCAGCCACAACACCAGCTGCTTAGATCGTGGTTTACGATTTGGTCAAGAATGCTATTTGCTTGAGGTGCTGTGCAGGGCACTGCTGCTCCTGCCTATCGGCCACCATCCCTCGTCTTACCAATGTCAAGTAGATTTATGGGTCCCTTCTGGCCTTAAAGTCTAGGAGTCTGTGTTGACTACAAACATCTCAGTGAACTGACATCTGCATCCCTGTGTGTCTTGGTGATGTGGCCATGATCCTGGTGTGTTGCCCAAAAACATCTTTAATTGTTTCTACATTGGTAACTGGCATCTGTTGGCAGTCTCTTCCTCAGTATCCCCCATGGTTTACAGAGCAGGGTTTGTCTAACTGAATCCCATGAATATTTAGGTTTAAGATGTCCAGAGTTGCTGGAAGTCTGGCCCCTGCATAATAAAACTGGCTGGGGAACTCCATGGGTCTCTGCTGTGATATGATGTGTTAGGCTTTCTCCACATTAGAAAATTGTAGCGTGTTAACTACTGTGTGGTCCCCATAGCCCTTGAACTGGAAGATCGTCAGTGATCGTTTAGGTGGTACACACACAGGAGCAGAGATGAGGATATTTGAGGGACCTTTTCTCTGCATTCCAAAACTTTTTCCAGCTTAAACAAAAATAGTTTTATCAGAACCTCAAATGTCCTGTTTTTCCACTGTGTTTCCAGGCTGTCAGTATTTGGTCACTGATTTGTGTATACATCAGTCTTGCCCTTACATAAAGCTCAAGGGACATGCACATCATTTTAATAACACATCACAGCCACTGTGCAGTTGTTATCCTGCACAGGATCTTTTCAGGGGAGATAAGGCAAAGCACCACATTTATTGGTAATACATGTATCAATCAACACTGTGTCATATGCATATGAGATATATATATATTCCACTTGTGCGCGTGCACACACGCGTGCGCACACACACACACACACACACACACACACACACACACACTCACTCTCTGTCTTGATGTTGTTACCATCTAGTTGCTTCCCTTAACTGCACTGGCCAGGTGAGTTAGATAGGGGAGGGGTGGAGCCAGGCTTCTGCTGATCCATATCGATGCTCTGATGTTGACAAGACGAGACCCGGGGTCCTGTGCAAGACACCTCACATTTATAGCAGCTTCCCTCTCATGAAAATCTGTACCAGATTCGAAAAATGAATCTGTGTTCATTAGTCCTTTGTGCTGCTTCCCTCTGGGTGTTGTCCCAATGCTGTTCAAAGAGGGTGTTTCCAAAAGAAGGTGCTTGCTTCCAACCCCCAAGGCTGTCAATATGTCTGCTCTTCTAGTTTTATTGTTCTTGGGTCTGGCTTCCATCCCCTCTCCAACTGCCGCAGCTGTCTGGAAGTGCTGCCTTCCAGGCCTTGCTCATTCACACCTCTTTCATTCAACAGGACAATTGACTAAGGTGTGTATGTGTGGGGGAATCTTATTTTACTCTTAGCAAAGAGACATCTTTCTTCTATCTTATTCTAACCTTAAGACTATAACATTATACCAAGGTTCAATACAAAGTTTCTACATAACGATTTGATACAAAGTTCCCATATACCAAGGCTCATCAGTACAAGGTTTCTATATGAGGTTTTGATACAAAGTTTCATGAAAACAGAGGTCACATGTGGGTAGACCCACTACGAGGTTATATGAAGAGGCACAATGTAAAGCTATATGAAAATTATCAGAGATTTATCTACATGGTGTCACTGAGCGAGGGAGAGCACACCAGTCCATGTTTGGTAGCCTGCTGTACATAGCATGAGCTCACAGACAAGCTGTGTGGGGGCTCCAAGCACTATGTTTTGTTTGGGGAGTCCCTACTAAACAGACACCCGTGCTAAGAAAAAAATGATTCTTGCTAGGGCTGTCAGGAAACAGGATGAGACTAGCCCGGCGTGCAAGGGTTAGAGGTTTGTTGCGGGAAGAAAGCAAGATTTCCAAGCTATGCTCCTGTGGGATGGTCTAGAGGAGTATGAAGCCAGTCCCTCGTGGTCTTTGGCTGTAGCTCAGAGGTTCTCAAACTGTGGTCCGTGGGTGGTCTGCAGCCTCTAAGCGTAAGAGTACTCTCATTGACTCTTAAGTAGCAAGCAGCACTGGGTTTGGTGGGGGTGCTGCTAGGTGTTTTATAGGATAAAGACCTTATTTGCTTGCACAGTGTGGGTCCTAAACACTCATTTAAAATCTCCCAAACCAACCACTTAATGTTTTACTTCTCTTTGTATTCTCAGTGTTGTCACTTGTTTGTGGTTTGCTTTTGCCGTTTGTGTCTCATTATTACATATTTTTACTGTTCTATGTGTGTAAAGTATTAATGAAATGTAGAGTGAACATCTCAGAGAAATTGCATAAGCTTGAGTGAATGCCTTTTACTGTCCCTTCCAGTCTCAGAAAAGATTGTGTTAATATTTGCAATGAGAGCATAACTATTTCTAGTTGACTCATAGATTTGTTTAGCATGTTAAAGCTGTGCTATACAGATAATATGTATGCAAGAGGGACAATTCATTATAATTAAGGTTTTTTTTATATAGCACTTTTCTCCAAAGCACTTTACAATAGTTAGCTAACGGTACAGACGACATTTGGAAAGATCATTAAGTGGTCCGCCGTGACCCTCAGCAATTTTCAAGTGGTCTGTGGGGAAAAAAAAAGCTTGAGAACCACTGCTCTAGCCTCTGAGGCGTTGTCTTGACTAGAGAAAAGGTGAAAGTTAGGTCAGGCTTAGCTAACCATTTTTTGTGGTGTGATGCAGGATGACCCCTTCACTTCAGTTTTAGCAGGTGGAGCTGTAGGCTAAGTAGTCGGCATTCCTAGTGAGGGCATGGACAGGGTGTGATGGGGAGGAGCCCAGGGTGAGGATAGCAGGGGCCTATGGGTCGGGGACCGGGGTTGAGGGACACAAGCAAGCTCTGTGTGGTGAACCCAGGGCTGGAATAGCAGAGAGGATGGCATTTCTGGACTGAGATGCATTGGCAGAACTGCGGGAAGGTCCCAAGCCTGGAATAACAGGGATTGTTTCTGCTTCTGACCTAGTTTTCATGCAGTGGATAAAATGCCCTGATGGCAATCATAGCTTCCCCTGTCTACCTGTGGGATTTGCAGCAATGGCTGAAATCAGGGCTAGAGCCTAAGTGTTATCTTTATTAATCAATTGGTACTTTCTTTTCAGGAAAGCTCCCAGACATGTGGACAGACTCTGACTGAACATTGTCAGTCAGAGTATTGTTATTCAGTTGCTCTCCTTGCCCTCAGATAAACTGAAATCTTCATTCAAGTCTCAGTTCTCTACCCCTTTGATTCTTTAGAGAATCTTTCTTCTCTCTCCTTAGGCTCAGCTGAGAGATGAGGTTTTTGTTTGGCCCAGTGAAAAATAATCAGGTGAGCGAGTTCCCTTCTGAATTTCTCCTAGAGTTTCAGGGGAACTAGTGAGAACCGCTGCTATATTTAAATATAGGCAATGGTTTCTATTTTAACTCCTGTTCCCAGATACTCAGAATTTTCTGTTTCCCAGAGCAGAGGAGGCAAAATCGAAGAAGTCATTTGGTTCCAGAAGTTATGATCCGGAGGATGTATTAAACAGAAAGGTGTCTAATGGATGGAGAGGGACTGGCTGTTCTGTGGGATCTTTGCTGACTAATGGGATCTCTATCCACAAGCAGGTGGGAGTGTGATCTGAAACTGTAGCTGACTAACGTTCTCTCCTGAATTCTCCCAAAATGTCATTATGATTATACATATCAGAGGGGTAGCTGTTTTAGTCTGGATCTGTGAAAAGCGACAGAGAGTCCTGTGGCATCTTACAGACTAACCGATATTTTGGAACATAAGCTTTCGTGAGTGAATACCCACTTCATCAGATGCAAGATATTATTATTATAAGTGATTTATAATTGTTCCAGCCTATGCAGTGGTGTATTCCCTATATATGGCTGTTTTCTGTCTGGGTGTGTGGTTCTCTTAAGCTTTATTGCGGAAATCTTGATTTCAGTTCTGACTAGTGTGTGAAAATGTTTTGCTGGCTTTGTAGGTGTTCTTTATCACTTCGTAATTAACTAACACATTTAATTGGGTATAAGCTTTCAAGGACTGAAACCCACTTTATCAGATGCTGATGAAGTGGGCTTTAGCAGGGCCGCCCAGAGGATTCAGGGGGCCTGGGGTCTTTGGCGGCGGGGGGCCTCACTTTGGCAGTAATTCGGTGGCGAGGGGGTCTTTCCGCTTCCCCCTCCCCCCCCCCCACTGCTGAAGACCCAGAGCGGAAGAAGCTCGAGGGGCCGGGCCCTGTGTTTTCCAGGGCCCCCGGAGCGAGTGAAGGACCCCGCTCCAGGGGCCCTTAAAAACTCTTGTGGGGCCCCTGGCCTGGGGCAAATTGCCCCACTTGCCCCCCCCGGCCCCCCGGGAGGCCCTGGGTTTTAGCCCACAAAAGCTTATGCCCAAATAAATTTGTTAGTCTTTAAGGTGCCACAGGACTCCTCGTTTTGTTTTTGCTGAAACAGACAAACACAGGGCTACCCCTCTGAAACTTGTAATTAACTGATATTTAAATACTATGGCCCTGATCTTGCAGACTTGTGTGTGGTTTAAGTTTTCACATTGTAACAGGAAGATGGAAGTGGGTAAAGTGGAGCACGTGCTCACAGCCTCAGGTGCTAAGAATTCATCTGAAAAACAGGATCAAGGTGTGCACATTGCCGGCTCTTTTGCTGGATGGGGTGAAGGTTTCCTGCCGTGCCCTTTGCCTGTCTTGTCTATTCAGTTGTAAGCTTTGTGGACACTGTCAGTCACTTAGGGTTTGGTTTGAGGGGGGATCTCAGCTGTGGCTTCTGGGTGCTACACTGAGGAAACTAATCTGGCATCATCTGTGAACAGGTGTCTGGTTGAGGCTTGGGAAATACTCTGGGGTGGGGGGATGCGAAAAGAAATATTTGCTCTTGCCTGCCACTGTGTCGAGAAATGATTGGCATTTGGTTTGGCCCTCTGGGGAGGGAATGTTTTGGACAGTGGCTCGCTGCTCTGCCCAGGTGGTGGCGGGTTGCCTACCGCAGTCCCAGTGGCCACGCGGGAGAGGGTTTGGACATCACCGTGTCGATTGACAGACAGGGGGCTGATCGAGCAATCGGCGACAGGATATGAGCGCTTCCATGTAGTGACTTGTTTTTCTGGCAGTTTGACCCACCCCACGTTTCCGTGTAGTGACTAGTTTTTCTGGCAGTTTGACCCACCCAGAGTAATCAGCAGCGGTTCCCTGTGCAAAAGAGAAACCAACAGAGCAGAGTCATTGTAAAAAGAACAGGAGGACTTGTGGCACCTTAGAGACTAACAAATTTATTTACAGCATAAGCTTTCGTGGGCTACAGCTCACTTCATCGGCTGCATAGAATGGAACACACAGACAGGAGATATTTATACATACAGAGAACATTAAGAATCTAATCAACTGAGATGAGCTATCATCAGCAGGAGGAAAAAAACTTTTGAATTGATAGCGTTTATGTTGTATGGTGTGCGGTTGCTGGTGAGTATTTGCTTCAGGTTGGGAGGCTGTCTATAAGCAAGGATAGGTTGTAGATCTTTGATGCTGATAACCCAGGAACTTATCCTTGCAACAAAGCTCGATGCCAGCTCTGTCCACATATCTATTCAAGTGACACCATCGTAGGACCTAATCACATCAGCCACGCCATCAGGGGCTCATTCACCTGCACATCTACCAACGTGATATATGCCATCATGTGCCAGCAATGTTCCTCTGCCATGTACATTGGCCAAACCAGACAGTCACTACGCAAAAGAATAAATGGACACAAATCTGACATCAGGAATCATAACATTCAAAAACCTGTGGGAGAACACTTCAACCTCTCTAACCACTCAGTGACAGACTTGAAGGTGGCAATTTTGCAACAAAAAAACTTCAAAAACAGACTCCAAAGAGAGACTGCTGAACTTGAATTAATATGCAAATTAGATACAATTAACTCAGGCCTAAACAGAGACTGGGAATGGTTGGGTCGTTACACTAATTGAATCTATTTCCCTGTGTTTTAGCTCTCCTCACCCCTTCTGTGGGTCATCTTAATTATCACTTCAAAAGTTTTTCTTCTCCTGCTGATGATAGCTCATCTCAATTGATTAGACTCTTCCTGTTGGTATGCGTACTTCCACCTTTTCATGTTCTCTGTATGTGTAAATATCTCCTGTCTGTGTGTTCCATTCTATGCAACCGAAGAAGTGAGCTGTAGCCCTCGAAAGCTCATGCTGAAATAAATTTGTTAGTCTCTAAGGTGCCACAAGTACTCCTCTTCTTTTTGCAGATACAGACTAACACAGCTGCTACTCTGAAATCTGTCATATTGTATCATGTTTCAGAGTGGTAGCTGTTAGTCTGCTTCAGCAAAAACAACTAGGAGTCTTGTGGCACCTTAAAGACTAACACATTTATTAGAGCATAAGCTTTTGTGGGCTCCACTTCTTCGTTTGCAGACGTGCAACCTGCAGTTTTGCAGGTGAATAAATACTTAGAGATGGGTGTGAAGCATTACTATGCCGAGGACCAGTGCTAACAAGTATCAGAGGGGTAGCCATGTTAGTCTGGATCTGTAAAAGCAGCAGTCCTGTGGCACTTTATAGACTAACAGACGTTTTGGAGCATGAGCTTGACATGCATCCGACGAAGTGAGTATTCACCAATGAAAGCTCATGCTCCAGTACATCTGTTAGTCTATAAGGTGCCACAGGACTTTTTGCTGCTTTTACAGTGCTAGCAAGGTCAGTTCAATCAGGAAAAACAAGGAGTCCTTATGACACCTTAGAAACTAACAAATTTATTTGGGCATAAGCTTTTGTGGCCGTTACTAACTGTTGATGAGAGTCTCTTGTAGTGAGCCAGCCATTCCCAGTCTTTATTCAGGCCGAGTGTGATACAATCAAACTGGCAAATGAATTCCAGCTCAGCAGTTTCACGCAGGTCTGTTTTTGTTTTTTGTTTGAAGTATGGCAACTTTCAAGTCTGTGACTGTGTGTCCAGGGAGGCTGAAGTGTTCTCCCACTGGTTTTTGTATGTTACCATTCCCAATGTCTGATTTGTGTCCATTTATTTTTTTGCTTAGAGACTGTCTGGCTTGGCCAATGTACATTGCAGAGGGGCATTGCCGGCACATGATGACATATATCGCATTCGTAGATGTGCAGGTGAAGGAGTCCCTTATGGTGCGGCTGATGTGGTTAGGTCCTGTGCTATCACACCATGGTGCAAAATGGATTCCCAGTGGTGTAAGGGTGAATTAAAGCACCTGTCCCCAGGGCACACAGCAAGATGAGCAGCCAGCGCCCCTTGGAGCAGAGAAAGGGCAGTGCATCACACTCTTCCAGTCAGACACAGGCAGGGTGAGCGGCTGCAGCAGCAGGCTTATGCTAAGGGCACTGAGACTGGTGCAGGGGCCCAAGGGAGAGAGGTGCAGTCCCCCAATGGCAGTCTCACAGGAGGAGATGATGCAGGTGTTGTTGCAGGAAGTGAGCGGCTCTGTGCAGGGCACACGGGCATAGTTTCCGTGTCTCGGTCTCTCTCTCCCTCTGTACACCTCGCCTCCTGTCCAGCCTGTGGGGCAGCCCTGATGTTAACTTACTTGCTGGGAGAGTAATTAAATCTTTCCCCTTACATATTTTCAAACATCACTAGTAAGTGAAACAATGAATTCACACAACTGTGTGGCTGTTTTGGGTAAGGTTGATCACTAATTTGGTTCCTGAATCACTGAGGTCTGAGTATCACTGGTTTAGTCCCTGTCTGATACTAAACGTGATACTAGGCTCCCTTTCACCAGCCCTCGAGTGGAAACTTTTCCCCCCCTCATGAAAAATGTTAACAAATGGGCTGGGGGGAATGTTGCCCAATTTCTTGGGGCGGGTTTCATCCAAAAACTTTTGTTGCTTAAACCCAAGGAATTATTGGCTCTCGATTATCAGAAATTCAGCAGATGGCGAAAACATTTTTTAATTGGAAAAGCCCATTTTCCATTTAAAAATAACGACAGACTTTCAGCCAGCTCTACTTGAACACCACCAACAGCAGGATCTAAAAATCCTAAAAACAGACCGGGGAATGTGCATTTTCATCCTCTACATCTTGTTAAGCACCAGTGATATTATCCCATGGTTCTCAGTAATCTCAGTCAGTGTTTTGCAGGCTGCTGTTTATTCTTCATTTGTATTGGGGTAACACGTGGAGGCCCCAATCATGCATTCAGTGTGTGACACAGGGTGTCAGGTCCCAGGGAACAAAGTCCCATCTGGCCAGTTGAAAAACCCAGGGCAGTACCTGGGGTTATACAGGACCAGGGAGACTCTGGGGAGGGAGGGGTGCTTTGGAGCATTGGTTCCTGGGGGAAGGCTGAAGGTACAGAAGCAGCAAGCAGGGTTGGAGAGGACTGAAGGCAGGAAAGCAGCAGAGGGAGTTGCTTGCTGCTTCAGAGCCAAGAGCTGAAAACACGGAGCAGTAGAGAGAGTCGCTGATGTCTTCACATTGGAGAGCTGGACTAAGGAGAATTGGGAGAGGCTGGGGGAGTGAGGGACTTCACGCTCCCCTAGTAAAGATGATCTCTCAGCAGAGAGTCGGGGATCGGGGGAGGAGTGGGGTTGCACTCCAGCTGGAAGGGCTGGGGTGACTGTCTGGATAGAAGAGGACTGACAGAGTCTGGGTGTGGCAGATGTGTGGTATGTAGGGCATCAAGGGACGAGATATCCTGGGATTTCAATGTCTGCTTGCACTGCAGCGATAAATGGACTGTGTGTTGGGATTTAGGTTTTGGACTATTTGCACAAAGTTTTCCCGAGGAAGGGGTACTGTTGGGACAAGAGGGCCTGTTCAAGAGTCCTTGGGTTACCTGAGAGTAGGAAATGAAGTAGGCCCGCTGATTGTGCCATGGCTTGCCACCAGAGTACACTCTAATTGGGGCAGCCCTTTGTACAGCACCTAGCACTCTTGGGCCTGTCAATCACATAACTAAAATGTTGCCCTGGTACACAGCAGGGAAAGAAACGTGAATGAAAAATCAGTTAGTGTAGGCAGGAAACTGGTCTCAACTTCCTCTTCTACAAGGAAGTTGGACACGTGAGGAAGAACCTCCTGTATAGATTCTTGGTCAAAAAACTACATTAAAATGGCATTCAGCTGAGCGCACACATCAGTAATTGAGGATAAACAACATTGCAGGATATAGTAATTATCTCAAAAGGAATTTATTAATCTAAGGAATTTACCATTATGGTTACACTTGAAAGGAATCTAAATGTGTTAAGGTTTGGGTGTCCAAATTCTGCCTCATCAGATTCTTTGAACTTTTCCTGTGTTATTAGATCATTGCCATCTTGTGTACAGGCTACTGTTGAATATACATGTATTTTTAGGATTAATGCTCATTACTCCCCTCACTATTTTAATAACAGATTCAACTTCCTCAGAAATCTTAACTCTGTTCTTTAGTGCTATAATGAGGATGGAAGAAGTGAAAACATTTAATGTCTCCAAAATGGGATGGATAGAAATCGGTTTTTAAAAACAAAATCAAATGTTTAATGTAAATACAGGTTTTCTTTTAAAAATACACCTATCTAGAGTTAAATTTGACAACCTGAGTTAGAACCTAAATATACACCTCTACCCCAATACAACGCTGTCCTCGGGAGCCAAAAAATCTTACCGCGTTATAGGTGAAACAGTGTTACATCAAACTTGCTTTGATCTGCCGGAGTGCGCAGCCCCGCCCTGCCCCCTCAGAGCGTTGCTTTACTGCATTATATCCAAATTCATGTTATATCGGATTGCATTATATCGGGGTAGAGGTGTACTATAATTTCTTAATTAAAAAGAATTAAGTTGAACTTGTCTTCTGCAAAGTCTTAAATAAAGGCAAACCACTGAACTGGTGGAAGGCACTGGCTAAGCACCTGGAACCAGAGTTTGCTGAAATGATAAACCAGCTTTTAACAGCAGAAGCCTCTGTTGCAGAGAGAATATTTTCTTCATTTCAGTTTATTTAAATAATTCAGTTTGTTGACTAGTTCATTCCTAGTTGGATAAACAAGCTTTTCTGTGTTTTCTTTCTTCCAATCTATGACTAATAACTAGATGTAACAGGATGAGCGCTCCTAGTTCTAAAAAACTAGAAGGACACAGTGACCAGAAACAATCAGCTTAATTCATTAACTCTAGGCATATAAACGGGAGTGCTCCTACTGGGGGATGGTGCCAGAAAAGGGGAGGGGCCAGTGGGGGCCACAGCCAGGGCTGGTCAATGAGGGCCCCTGGGTCCCCCACACGTCGCCCCTGACTATAGAGAATACTTTAACAAATCAGCTTTAGATAATGTTTCTTATATATCCAGCACATTTAAGGTAGTTTTTATTTAACTAATAAAAAAATTTTAAAAATTGGGTGCATTTATAATTGAATTTGATTTTCCATCTAAACAGAGCTTGCCGCAAGTCATTATTGTTGTCTAGTAAGTAAGAAAAACATCACTCACCACTTTCTAACATAATACAAATATAAAAATTAAGAATCTGTACAAACATAAGCTATATAATTGCTTAAATAAATATGTCTAGATATTTACTGTATTCTCCTGGCTAGCAACTAAAACAAACCCCCCCCCCACCAAATTTAGTGTAAAGGCAAATCAGCATGGTTTAATGATTTCCAACCAGTGAGAACCAACCTTGCTTTGGCACAGGTGGAAAGTGAGAAAACACACAGATCTTCCTAGCTCAGGATTCCCTTACTGTCATTTATAATAAGGCGCTTTTAAATCACTCTGGCGATGCAGGGGTCTTAAAACTTTCATAGTTTTATGCTTTAAAACTTCATGTTCCTGGGGGAATTGACCTAGAATGAGAACAGTTGAAAAACAGTAGAAATGTGAACAACATTAACATAATAGGCTGCTACATCTCTGCTGCAGAGAATGGGATCAATTAACCATCACAAGCAACTTTAACAATGTTACTTCAGTCAGGCAGGCAGCTAGTCCTTGGTGAATGAATCAATTAACTCAGACAGAGCTGCTATTTGTGCCTGTAGCCTGCCTCTTGCATATAAAAGATGCCCCCTCCCTCCAACAGTACTCACTCAGACCTGTATGCTTTCTCACTTTCTTCCTGTGCCAAAGAGAGGTTGGTTCTCACTGGTTGGAAATCATTAAACCATGCTGATTTGCCTTTACACTAAATTTGGTGGTGGTGGGGGGGTTGTTTTAGTTGCTAGCCAGGAGAATACAGTATATCTAGACATATTTATTTAAGCAATTATATAGCTTATGTTTGTACCGATTCTTAATTTTTCTATTTGTATTATGTTAGAAAGTGGTGAGTGATGTTTTTCTTACTAGACAACAATAATAACAGTACATCTGGCTCCCCTCCCCTGGCTCTGAGGCTGATCCTCCAAACACACTGGAACAGATGCACTGCCTAGGCTCCCAGGGAAGAGGCTGATTATTTATTTGTTGTATTTTTCTGCACGGGGGGCACAGAAAAATGAATGGGCAGACCAAATGAATTGTGTGCCCCTGCAGGGGCGCAGAATCCCCCCAGGAGTAACAGTGGCATGGTGTAACTGAAAACATCTGCTAGATTTGCAGCAGAAGTCAGGAAAAAGCTGTTAGGAACCATTAGGAAAGGGATGGAGAACGAGACAGAAAATATCATAATGCCTCTGTATAAATTTGTGGGATGCCCATATCTTGAATACTGCGTGAAGGTCTGGTTGCCCCAGCTCAAAAAAGATATCCTGGGATTGGAAAAGGTACAGAGAAGGGCAATGGAAATGATATGGGGCATGGAACAGCTTCCATATGAGGCGAGATTAAAAAGACTGGGATATTCAGCTTGGAAAAGAGATGAGTAAGTTGAAGTCTGTAAAATCATGACTGGTGAGCAGAAAGTAAATAAGGAAGTGTTGTTGTTTACTCCTCATAACACAAGAATTAAGGATCACTCAATGAAAACAATAGGCAGCAGGTCTAAAACAAACAAAAGGAAGTATTTTTTCCGCACAACGCCCAGTCAACCTGTGAAACTCATTGTCAGAGGATGTTGTGAAGGCCAAGACACTAACGGGGTTCAAAGAAGAACTAGATAAGTTCATGGAGGATGGGTCCATCGATGGCTATTAGCCAGGATGAGCAGGGTTGCAACACTGTGCTCTGAGTATCCGGGGTCTCTGTTTGCCAGAACCTGGGAGTGGATGACATGGGGTGGCTCATTTGATGATTATCTGTTCTGTTCATTCCCTCTGAATCACAAAGTAGCTTGTGCATATGGGCCCGTTGCAGTAGACTTAGAGCTGCTCTGTTTGACCGGAGCAGGGCAAAATAGCCTTTCTAGATTCTTCCCCCTCACCCACCCTGTCTGTCCTCAAAATTCCCCCTGCTCCTGCTGCCACCCTACCGGTAACCCTGTGTGCTCAGATACACCAGTTTCCCTTCCCTTGTGGCCTACCTGTTGAGTCGATCTGGCTGAATGGGTGGCATCTGCAAAGACATTCAGGATTAATGGCTATTTTTCATAACAAACTTTGTCAGAAAGAATAGCCCCCTTTCAGAATGGCCTCCATATTGCATTGTTCTTGATGGGTCTGAAGCCACAGGATCCCACAGGAAAGCTGGTGGGTCCCTGCACTTTGAGGAAGTAAAGAGAGAGAGATGCCCTTCTCAAAATGGCCACCAAGCGAGGCCGGGTATGGCTTCTGTCCCATTGAGGAGAAGAGGAGAGGACACCATTTTGAAAGAGGGCAGCTCTGTCTGGCATTCTCTGTAACAGACCATTGTATCTGAATCTGTTCTGCTGAAGGAGAACCTTTCTTTTGTCAAGAATAGCTTGGTGGAGAGGAGGGAACTACCATTAATCCAAAACAATGCAGCCTCCGCACAAAAGTTCAGTGGGTTTTAACGCTATGGGAAGTGCTGTTACTGAGAGTGGGGGGTGACAATTGTAGATCTTGCGATTGCTCCTTGATGGTTTTCATTTTCACTGTCTACAAAACTGAAGACCAGGGGCAATATCTTTGTGCATGAGGTTAGAGGGCCAGGGAAGAGAGGGGATGCATCGGGTGCCCATAATTATCACGAAGTCTTTATTTTTGCATAGCTCTCAGCATAACGTGTTTCTTAATGGGCAAAGGATCTTTTAAATAGGTCGCTTGAATATTGAGAGGTTAGACAAGGTTGGTGAGGTAATATCGTTGACTGAGCCAACTTCTGTTGGTGAAAGAAACAGGCTTTCCAGCCACACAGGGCATTCGTCTTCAGGTCTGGGAAAGGTTCTTCCGGCTAAGGTGGAATAGATTGTTTAGCATCAGTAATTAGCACATATTCTAAGTGACCATTCAAGGTAGAGAGGCCGGTTAACGCCTCTGCGGTCATAGGGGATTAGTGGGTTACCCGCTGTTGTAAAATGCCATAAATTCAGTGTCTCTGTTCAGTCCGTGATTTCTAGTGTCTAGCAGAGGAATTAATTTAAGCTCCCAGACTTGTCTTTTCAAGGTGTTATGCAGGGATCAGTCGGATTCAGATGCTCGCTGTGTGACAGGTGCTCCCCCACAGGCGATAGGGTGAGTTTATTTACTGGTTATTAAAAAAAATCATGAAAGGCTCAAGGTGTGTCTGGGGCGGGGCGCTTCTTGGAACCTGCAAACAGTCTCACTGGTGGCGAATTGGCTCCTCTCCTTTGGGGTTCCCTTCTTGTCATGTTTAGATTTGCTGCCCTTTTAGGGTGTTTTTCCTAAGTGCTCACGGGGATTGGCTGGAATGGGAAGTGCCACCTGCCGCAGGAGAGTGAAGTGAAGGCGCGTGCTGGGGGTTGAGCAACCTGCCAGGCTCTGACTCTTAGCTTCGTGTTGCCGCTTGCATCTGTAGGAGAAGGGACGGGAGCTGACTCAGAGCTTTTGCTAAAGAAACAGCCGTGAGCAGAGCCCTGAGATTCTCCACCCCTGGGTCTAGGGGACCCAATCCTGCTCTGCTCAGGTTCGGGGTCCTGCTGGGGCAGGGAGACGCAGTGCATGAAGTGAGGAATCTCTGGTACTCGGTGAGGATGGAGGATCCTGTGCTGATCAGGGTGGGGAGGGGGAGCATGGAGCAAGGTGGGGGGAGCTTCACCTAAACCCTGGAGAGTGGAGCAGGGGTCAGATGGGGGGATACTGGGGAGGGGGTTACACTGGTTGAGCTAGGACAGGTATGTTTCTCCACTGATCAGATGGGGGACTGTTGTTGGGTGGGGCTGCATGCTGATCAGATGGGGAGGGGATTGGAGGCTGTGCTGAGCAGTTTATTTGAACTATGAAACACCCCCCCCCACCCCACCCCAGAATCTCAATTTGCTGCAGGCTAGGGTGGGAAACGGCCTGGAGGTGTCTGTATCCCATCCAGGGCAGTTCTCCTGGAATTGGCACGGGCCAAGCAACCCATCCTGCTGCTCTAATTCAAGAGCATGGTTCAGCTCCCAGAAATGCGGGGATGTTAGCAGCTCTCTAACATAGGCCAGGTCCACACTACAGCGTTAAATCGATTTAAACAGTGTTAAATCGATTTAATGCTGTAACTGTCCACACTACAAGGCACTTAAAATCGATTTTAAGTGGTCTTAAAATCAATTTCTGTACTCCAGCTAAACGAAAGGAGTAACCCTAAAATCGATATTACTAAATCGATTTAGGGTTAGTGTGGATGGATATCGAAGTTATTGGTCCTATTCTTTTACTGAGCTACCCAGAGTGCACCGCTCCGGAAATCGATGGTACCCTGGGACGATGGACGCACACCACCGAAGTAATGTGCCCTAGTGTGGACGCGTAAAATCGATTTTATAAAACCTGTTTTATAAAATCGATTTTACTAATATCGATTTAAAGCTGTAGTGTGGACATAGGCATACTCTAGTTGAAAACAGGAGGTTAAACCGCAAGGGCTGAAGCTGCCTCCTCCCATAAGAGCTCAGCAGCTGGGGAACAAATTATAGACCGTGAAGCAGCTATTACAATATGACCTATTAAGCCAGGGGTCGGCAGCCTTTCAGAAGTGCTGTGCCGAGTCTTCATTTATTCACTCTGATTTAAGGTTTTGTGTGCCAGTCATACATTTCAACGTTTTTAGAAGGTCTTTTTCTATAAGTCTTGTGATAGACCCAGGCCCGCTGGGTACAGCAGAGTAGTCAAAGGGACATATATTAGCCACTGGATAAGCAGTTTTCTGTTTCTGAGTGACCAGAGCAGGGGCTGCTCCAGGCTGAGAACCCCTGACTCCAATTAACCTGCTAAGAGTCAGGTGAGGCTGTCAAGCACCTGACTCTAATTAAGGCCCCTCTGATGCTATAAAAGGGCTCACTCCAGTCAGGCCAAAGGGAGCCAGGGAGCCAGAGGAGAGGAAGTGAGTGTGAGGAACTGGGAGCAAGAGGCGTGCAAGAAGCTGAGAGTGAGTAGGCATCCTGCTGGAGGACTGAGAAGTGCAAGCATTATCAGACATCAGGAGGAAGATCCGGTGGTGAGTAATAGAGGGTGTTGGGAGGAGGCCAGGGGGAAGTAGCCCAGGGAGTTGTAGCTGTCGCACAGCTGTACCAGGAGGCACTCTAGACAGCTGCAATCCACAGGGCCCTGGGCTGGAACCTGGAGTAGAGGGTGGGCCTGGGTTCCCCCAAACCTCCCAACTCCTGATCAAACACAGGAGGAATTGACCTGGACTGTGGCTTGTACCAGAGGGGAAGGTCTCTGAGCTGTTTCCTGACCCACAGGGTGAATCTGTGAGGTGAGCAAATCCGCCAATAAGTGCAGGACCCACCAAGGTAGAGGAGGAACTTTGTCACAGTCTATAATATATAACTACACTATTGTTGTACGTAAAGTAAATAAGGTTTTTTAAAATGTTTAAGAAGCTACATTTAAAATTAAATTAAAATGCAGATCCCCCGGACCAGTGGCCAGGACCCAGGCAGTGTGAGTGCCCCTGACAATCAGCTCGCATGCCACCTTCAGCACACGTGCCGTAGGTTGCCTACCCCTGTATTAAGCTAAAGAGTAGGCTTGGAAGGATTCAATTTTGATGGCACGCAAACACGCTGACGGAAAATATCTCCATTGGTGATTGAAATGTACAGCCTGGCAAAGTGAGAAAACTTTCAATTTTTAAAATATGAACGTCTGATGTCTTTAAATATTGTCTGACCGCCACCCACTGACCCACATTTTCTTCACAACTATGAAAACTTAAATTGATGTAAAAAAAATTACAAATAAACCTGTGTTATCCATTGAAATTACAAATATTGAATTCTGCCAAGCCTAAGAAGCAAACACTTCCTGTTGACTTTTTACTGGAACAGTGCCAAGCATTACTGATACTTTCAACACAGGAAAATGACTACAGTAGTAGATTTTTAGAAAGGGGTGAGAGTGTGCTGCTTATCTTCACCAAGAAAGGAGGATGGGTGGGTTGCTTTTTGTTGTTCCAGATCTAGCCCCAGCCAATCTCTCAACTATGAATACAAACTTGTATGAAGGAGAATGTGTTTAACTGCTGGACCAGAAATGCCTTATGATGATGAGGTTCAACTGAGTGCACTGAGGTCTCAAAAATAGTGTATATTTTAGTGAGTTTCATGTACAGGATTCTCAGGCAGAAACTCACAAACTTCTTGCTCTTTTGTTGCTAGCTATCACAGAATAGTGTATCAATGCGCGTCCTTTTCAGATGCCGTAGTTTTCTTTGTTGGCTCCCTCCTTGGCTGGTCCAGGCTGTGTAAGGTTACATTTATGTTTCTTTGTTCTAAACAATCTTAATAATACAGACTTGGAAAGAGATCTCATAGGAGGAACTGTATGACTGCCCATGCTTGCGGGAATAGCATCCCTTAAGAAGTAAACCCACAACAGGAAGCTTTTTTTTTTTTTTCATGATGCGACCAAATTCTCATGGTGTGACAGTAACTAAAGGTAAATGGCTTCCTGGGAATGGACACTTCCAGGTCTGTTACCTGCTACTGAGATGATTCAGAGGTTCTGGGCCAAAAGCAGGAGCCAGTTGAGTCTAGATGCTGGATACAGGGTTTGAAATGTTCTTGCCCAGCAATGTCCGATTAAAAACTCTCGTTTGTCCTGGTAGGAACTTCACTTGTTAGGAGCAGCAGGGTGAGGGGCCGAATGGTGGTGGATTCCAGGGTGTGGGGAGAGACTGCATCAATAAACTATCATTTTTCCTTTAGGCAAAGTCTTGAATTTGAGGCCAAAAGCCGGCCAGAGCTATATGCCAAATGCGTGAATGTTTGTGGTGCCATTGGGCTGTTCTGGCAGGGTCTGCGTTCTGCTGGTGGATTAGGATCAGTTCTGCGGGCTCTCAACTTGTGCAGTAGAATTCAGAAGCCAAAAACTAACTGGATGTCTTGGTGCTTATATTCTTGGCCTGAACAGGGAATGACAAGAACTGACTCCGCTGTGCCCTGAACGATTCTGAGTGTTGCATCTTAGCTCCTGCACAGAACTGAAGGTCGCAGAGGGAGTGGAATCGGAGTGACTCTTGCCACAGCCGGAGAGGAGTGGATCAGAGGTGCTCAGAGCAGCCTGTGCGCGTCAGCGGAGAGATGGGGAAAACAGCAGATTCAACTGAGCACAGTCCACAAGGACTTTGTAATGGGGAACCTGAGGCAGGAAGGGAGATGAAAACTCAAAAGAATCCTCAACAAGAACAGTTATTAATGGAGTTGCCAAGTAGGAATGGAGATGCAACAAGAGAACGAGACCCAGGTAATCACAGCTTCGTGGTCAGGGAACGGGAGGGGGAGACGCATGCTGGCCTTTGCAATTTCCCCTTCCCCTTCCACTGAGGGTTTGTCTCCTTGCGTTTGCCCAGGTAGCAAGGCCCTGACTGCCCCAGTGGGCTCCTGTCAGCAGTTACCCAGCCTGAACTTGTAACCGCCCTTTTCTATGTGCAGCGGAGGGTTGTGGATGAACAGTTCTGGGTGGCAATGTGTCACTCCTGTTTAAAGAGCAAAAGGCAATGAAATGCTACGAATGAACCCCAGGACACAGTGGGGTGCCAAATATCTATGTGTACTAACTACACACAGACACACCAGGCCCAGCTACAAGCACACTGCTGCTCGGGCTGGCTTCTCAAATCTAAAACACAGTGAGCGCCGCTGGAGGGCACACTAGCTATTTAAAGGGGCGCTAGCCCTATTTCTGCACACTACAGCATCCATATCTATAACGCTGGGCCCCTGTTCTGTGTTCATCCCTCTGCTTACCGTGAGGGCCAGACTCTCAAACAGAGCACAAGCCCCCTCACATAGTCTTGTATTTCTAGTCAAGTGCCTAGAGACCAGTCAGGCTGGGGCCCGTTGTGCTGGGTGCTGTACAAACGTACGCACAATGAAAGTCCCAGCCCCAAAGCACTTAGTCTCACCACATTTGGGGCACTCCCAGGGTCCCCCACTTGCGCATGACAAGGAGCCAGGTGTGTTGGGACAATGAAATTCCTACCTTCCGTTGAGGATCCCGTGTTCAAGCTGGATTTTCCCTAGGCCTTCTGAAAACGTGGCTCTGGGCATTTGGGGAAGGCTGGGTGGGGCCACAGAGCTGTTCTCCCAGCCCCACACTGGCTCAGAGGGTGGACTTCTTTTGCACAGGGTTTATTCCCTGGGTAATGAGCCAGTGTCCCCAGTTCCTTCATTTTTCAGGGTGTCTGAAGTCTCGGTGCTGCGACACCTTCTCAGCTCTCTGGTGGAATCAATATAGGCGGGAGGGATAGCTCAGTGGTTTGAGCATTGGCCTACTAAACCCAGGGTTGTGAGTTCAATCCTTGAGGGGGCCATTTAGGGAACTGGGGTAAAAATCCATCTGGGGATTGGTCCTGCTTTGAGCAGGGGGTTGGACTACAGACCTCCTGAGGTCCCTTCCAACCCTGATATTCTATGAACAGATAGTAGATTCCCTTACTGAGGGAGGGGCATGGGTTCATGTGTTCAACTGCTCTGGGCTCAGAGCTGCCTGACCTAAGGCAGAGGAGCTGGGCCCAGACACGGCTCAGGGCACAGACTGCAGAGAAGGGGAGTGAGAGACCCGTTCCTATTGCTTCTGTCTGGGAGCTGGTCACCCTTCTGATGCTCCAGGAGAGCCTGGACTGGAAGAGGGGGATTAGCTAGACCCATTTATCCTCTAACAGGAGCTGAGATCCCTGTAACTCAGTGGGATTTGGGGAGGACATTGTTGGAACTCTGTAGTTTTAATTAATATCCAGGCACGTGCAAGGGCACACATTCCAGCAATACAAATAAATACCTGGTCTGTGGCTGCTCCCATGCTGCTGGTTACTGACGTTGGCTCCCTGATCCCCTGCCGTGGAGCAGCCCTGCGGGCATTCATGACTTCTCTTTCAGGTTGTGTCTGTTCCTTCAGGAAACTATTAGCATGGGGCACAGCTGCAGGTCTGGTCGTCGTCGTCGTCATCATCAGGGGTTTGGGGGCAGCTCCGGCAGGTGAGTTCCCAGCCCGTCTGGCCTCCTCTGTGCTTCCCATTCAGTTGCATGTTCTCCCCTCCCAGCCTGTCTGACCTTAGCACTGGGTTCAGGAAGGATTCACATGAGATGTCTTTCCAATTCCTTCCCCGCCCACCGGCCGCAGTGCCCATCACTCCCTCTGTACAGCTCAAACACACGCCCCATATTACACACACCTGAAGCAATGGAGTGAACATAATTCCCACCACAGGATCTCTAGCTCATCTGCACAGTGTTCCTGTGAGGACACAGGACAGGGTTTGCAAGTACTACAGTGTTTCTGAGACAGGCTTGATTAGGCAGTGGACACAGGGAGAGGAGGGGAGCTCACTGCAGCCCAGCTGGGAAATAAACCTGTCTGTCAAGTTGGAACGCAGATGGGAGAGTTTCCACCTCGGCTATTAACCACTCCAGTTGGCACACGCCGTAAATGCTGTTTATGCTGCTAAATGTGACCCTTATTATAGATTCACTGCACACAGACTTTCATTTCAGTCGCTGCCATGTTCCCCCAGCTCCCTCCACTGGAGCCTGGCAAGAACAGCAGTTCAAATAACTCCCTCAACGTTAAAAAACCCAGGCAGTGCATAGCAGAGGCTGCTCATAGCACTCTGGGCATCCAGACCACCTTAACTCTGCCCCCCATAGACACTCCGTGAAAATCCAGCTGTGCTCTCCATCCATGCCAAGCCCAGGAAACAGGCTGCTGCCCTCTTTAGCCTAATGTGGTGAAGTGCCTGATGGAGGCTCGTGCATGGTTAGTATTCAGTATCATTGCCATCTAGATTGGACACAGTGCCATGCAAGAGCAATCAGACCCCCACTCCTCATGAAGGACCCATTCTGTTCTGGCACAGAGGGCTTGGCATAGCAGCTACCCAGCCCCTCACATGCTGGGGCCCTCGGGCTCTCTGAGGCAGCCAACTCTCCCTGTGTCACTAAGCCCAGTTGCAGGGAGTCTAAATACCTAACCTCCCCCCTGCCCGGGACATCCCCCGGAAAGCAGCACCGTCCGTGTGAGACTCCTGCTCCTCTACTTGGGCTCAGACACAAACATAGGATTAGTGTGCTATGCAGAGTGCCCTACTCGGTACGTGATTGGAGCAGGCCAGTGTCACTACAAGGGGGCAGAGTTAAGGTGATCGTGGAGAGGTAACATGCTCTGCAGTGCACATGTTCCTGATATCTCTAATAGCCCTGCCATGCTTACTAGGCTCTTGTTGGGAAGCCAGGGAATTAAATAACATGATCAGGGTTCTTGGACTGAGCACCGTGACCCTATCCCAGCTCCTATGGAAATTAATGCAGAGCATCTATGTATTTTAATAGGCTAGTATAAGGGGGAGCTGTTTCAGGGTGCCCCCTTGTGGCCTAACATGGCCCTGCAGGTGTGCTGCCTCCAGCTCCCTCTTTGTGTCTTGTACCAAGTACCTTAAATTAAGATTCCTCCCCTCTTCTGCTGTCGCATTAAGTACTGTACAGCAAATCAAACTGTTCCTTTGCCCATCAAGTCTAACGTCTGTTCCCCTGGATTCAGGGATCCCCCACCCAGCCCTCCTGGACCTGTGTAATTCTTTGGGTAGATTCCTCTCCTCGGATCAGGAGTCTCTGAGCCTCTTTCTAGGGTCTGTGCTGGCCCCTTCCAACTCCTTCTCTGCAGAGATCAGCCGGCAACCAGCCCTCCTCTCCCCCAGAGATTCTCTGCTGCCTCTCTGGGAACTTCTCTTCTCTCCAGGCCTGGACTGGTTTTTAACCCCGTGACTGCCTGTCCTGGGCCCCCAGGAATTTCCCCAGCTGGGGAGGAGGGTGGAGTGAGGGACAGGTAGGGCTGGCCCCATTACCTTTGGAGGCCGGTTATGCTGTGACAGGCAAGACCAGCCCCAGTGTAACTTCTGTTACTCACCCCATTCAAACCATTGCACAGGCGCCTTCCAACCCCTCCCTGGTGCTGCTCATATGGATTAGAGAGTCGGACAGTCCCAGTTCTGTGCAGCAGCCAATTGTGGGTCAGGCCTGAGGTTAAAACATTGGCCTGGGCATTGGGATTCCTGGGTTCTGTTCCCAGATCTGCCCCTGGGTGACTGGACAGAATGCCTCAGTTTCCCCTTAATAAAATGTGGTTAATTGCACTTCCCTGCCTCACAGGGCAGGGGAAATGTGAGACTAAAATCAACCATGCTTGTGGGGAACTCGGGTGCTGCTATGGTGGGTGTGCGCATGCTGAAAGGCCTATAAATAGGAAGGGTGGGCCAGGAGGTCGTGCCTCTGTCTAGGCATTCACACTACACCCATCATGGGGGTGCCTGAGCTTGGCCTATACAAGTGACGGCAGTGCCTGTATGTGTCGGTTCCTGGCCGTCTGGGGCAAACCACTGCAGAGCCAGACCCAGCATAACTGCTGGATTTGTGTGCCAGGTGCCTGGAGATTGTGCCCCAGCCCGTTGCTGCCCTGGCCAGATAAGTTTTTCCAGTGGATCTAACAACTCACAGCACAGAAGCAGCTTCCCATGGCTGAGGTGCTGGTGCCACTCTGTGGCCGAGGTGCTCAAGTTCCCGCCTCTGAGTCCAGTTAGTGCCATGCGCTGAGCATGCCCCTGAAATTCATCTTACAAAAGCGCCATAGCCGACACTTGTGTGAGCCCCCCGGACTCGGGAGGGGTATGGTGTGAGCGAAGGACTGGCCAGGACTCCATGGTTCACATCACAGCTCGGCCCCCTGACTCCCTGTGACCTGGAGCCAGCCAATCCCCTTCTGTATTGCCAGCCCCCGGCTGGCTAAGGAGAAACCATGTGGGGTAGAGAACTCTAATGCCATTAGTTTAACTGAGCAAAGGGAAAATATCTTCTAGTCCCATGGAATCTAACTCCAGAGAGTATTTGCCCCAGGGAAGCCCTGGGGAAAGTCTATAAAGAATACAGACCCAGCCTCCTCCATCTTCAGGCAGTGGAAGGTGTGTCCCCAATAAAGCTTTTCCAGGCCTAGTTTCTAAGAGTCTCCAAGTTTTGACTCCACACTATGTCCTTCCCCATTGTACAGGCATCGGGTTTGCTGCAGATCCAGCGTCTCCCTGTGCTGCAGCGCGAGCTGCCGAACCAGCCCTCGTCCATCAGAAAAGCACAGTCACCACCTCCTCTTATCGGAAACCTGCAACACAGACCCAGGGGTGGGAGTCAGGGAGGGGCTGGGCATTGCCCATCAATCACGGACAGGGGGAGACGCCACCACAGGGCTGGGCAGCCAGAGGAGCAGCTGCACCGAGAGGCATCGGTCTGGCTTTAGACTCCTCCCTGGCACAAGGGGGAAAATAAAGGTGTAGGAACACAAGTAGTGGCTATTGCACAGCAGGGAGAGGAGAAACGAGGTGGGGCTGAAAGACAACAGCTGGGGCTTCCAGAAGAGTCTTTATGCTGGTAGATATGAGGCACGACTTGCCCACTACTCAGCTTTGCCTGACGCTCTCCCTTAGCCCCAACTTTCTCTCCAGGCCCATTTGGCACAGAGGGGAGAGAATCCACAGGCCTCTCACAAGACAGCGAGCAGCACCAGCTCTCTGCGGAGAAGAATTTGATATGATCCTCCCCAGGCAGCTGGGGGACTGTCAGAGAGGCCGCAGGCCTGTTTCAAACCCGATGGGCTGTCAGGACAGACTGTTAGTAGTGAAATCAGATTTCTCCCTACAGCCTTCCCATGGAGAGAAACTCAAATTTCCCCAACAGTGAAGGACCCTGTTCTTCTCCGCACACCACTCCTCAGAGTGGGCTTAGGGAGTCTAACTTCCACCCGGACAGCCCAATGGGGAAGGGGGAGCTCAGTTAGTGTCTCCTCCAGCAACCTCCCTTGTGCCCAGAACTGTGGTGTACTGTAAACTCCGTGGGGCAGGGACCCTCTCTCTGTTCTGTGATCGTACAGCGCCTGGCACAATGGGGCCCTGATCTAGGGGCTCTGCATTACTATGAATTACAAACAATAACAACACCGCACGGGGGACTCAAACGCTGCTGGAATACTGGTTTTAGTCCATGAAAACCAAATACCAATAAGACCCCCACCCCAAACAACCTTGGTTAAATATATTCTTCATCTTTTGGCAGCACGGCAGGCACCTGTGATCTAACCCAGAAAATGTTACTGGAGGGAGAGCGTAGCACTAGGATGTGGTCTCCCTCCCTAATGGGTGGAGAGAGAGCCATGACCGCCCCCCTCCGGCGGGCAGAACCGGGATACCTGCAGCCACCCCGCCGGAAGCAGGGGGCGGGGCAGGAACAGGAACTATTAAAGGCCAGCCCACTAGCTCAGTTGGGGCAGAGCTGCCAGAGGAGCTGGATGTCTCTCCCTTGCTGCTGGAGCCTGGACCTGATGGAGGCTGCTCCCGTGCCAGAGACCGGCAAGGGCTGCCAGACACCAGGGACACGGAGGAGCTGTTGGAGCTACTGCTTGCCCTTTACCCGGGCAAGACCGATGCCAGCCCCAAAATGCAGGTACCTGGCCTGGGAGTGTAGGAAGGAGCCCAGGGAAGGTGAATAGGGTTTGGCTTTGTGTGGTGAACTGGGAATGTTCTTAATGTTTTCTCTGAATACGGTGTTGGTGCCTCAGTGTCCCCTAGGCAGTTCTTAAGTATCTAAGTGGTAGGATAAGGGTGTGTGATTGCTGCAGAGCAAGGGGCCAGTGCACCTAAATGCCTGACCTGCTGTCTCCTAGCAACTGATGGCCTGGGCCCCCCCCTCTGCAAAGGTGCCAACTGAAGGTGTTGGAGACAAAGAGGTTGGGTGACCTCCTGGCCCAGGAAAGGAACTCAGCAGAGAGGAGGGGCTGGAGGTGGTTTGAGTCGAGCTGGCTGGGGACGAGAAGTGAGGGCAGACGTGGGGTCTGGCTCATTGCCCCCCCCCATGGACCCAGCTGAGGGGTCCTGGTCACTGTACCTACCAGCTCTGTTTTAGACCCTGTTCCTGTCATCAAATAAATCTGTTTTACTGGCTGGCTGAGAGTCACGTCTGACTGCAAAGTGGGGGTGCAGGACCCGGTGGCTTTCCCAGGACCCTGCTGGGGCAGGCTCACTGTGGGAAGCGCACGGAGGAGCACATGCTGAATGCTCCAAGGAGAGACCCAGGAAGTGAAGCCGCGTGAGCTTCTTGCCCTGCAGACAGTCTGCTCCGAGGGAGAGAAGGCTCCCCAAAGTCCTGACTGGCTTTGTGGGGAGCAGTTCCAGAGCATCACCCATGGACTCTGATGCTATTGACTTCCCTGCCTGCACAGACAGCAAGTGCTAATGCATAGGGCAGCTGTTTATGGTGAACACTAAACTGGGAGGAGTGGTAGATATGCTGGAGGGCAGGGATCGGATACAGAGGGACCTAGACAAATTAGAGGATTGGGCCAAAAGAAATCTGATGAGGTTCAACAAGGACAAGTGCAGAGTCCTGCACTTAGGACGGAAGAATCCCATGCACTGCTACAGACTAGGGACCGAGTGGCTTGGCAGCAGTTCTGCAGAAAAGGACCTAGGGGTTACAGTGGACGAGACGCTGGATACGAGTCAACAGGGTGCCCTTGTTGCCAAGAAGGCTAACAGCATTTTGGGCTGTATAAGTAGGGGCACTGCCAGCAGATTGAGGGATGAGGATTGGGGGCTAGGATAGCTCAGTGGTTTGAGCACTGGCCTGCTAAACCCAGGGTTGTGAGTTCAACCCTTGAGGGGGCCATTTAGGGAACTGGGGTAAAACTCTGTCTGGGGATTGGTCCCCCTTTGAGCAGGGGGTTGGACTAGATGACCTCCTGAGATCCCTTCCAACCTTGATATTCTACAATTCTATTCAGCATTGGTGAGGTCTCAGCTGGAGTACTGTGTCCAGTTTTGGGCGCCATGCTACAAAAAAGATGTGGAAAAATTGGAGAGAGTCCAGCAGAGGGCAACAAAAACAATTGGGGGCTGGAGCACATGACTTATGCGGAGAGACTGAGGGGATTAGGGGGAGGGATAGCCCAGTAGTTGGAGCATTGGCCTGCTAAACCAAAGGCTGTGAGTTCAATCCTTGAGGGGGCTGTTTAGAGATCTGGGGCAAAATCAGTACTTGGTCCTGCTAGTGAAGGCAGGGGGCTGGACTCAATGACCTTCAAGGTCCTTTCCAGTTATATGAGATAGCTGTGTGTGTGTATATCTATATCTATATATATATGTTCAATCTGCAGAAGAGAAGAATGAGGGGGGATTTGATAGCTGAAAGGGGGTTCCAAAGATAATGGATCTAGACTGTTCTCAGTGATACCTGATGTCAGAAGAAGGAGCAATGGTCTCAAGTTGCAGTGGGGGAGGTTTAGGTTGGATATTAGGAAAAACTTTTTGACTAGGAGGATGGTGAAGCACCAGAATGGGTTCCCTAGGGAGGTGGTGGAATCTCCTTCCTTAGAGGTTTTTAAGGCCTGCTTGATAAAGCCCTGGCTGGGATGATTTAGTTGGGGATTGGTCCTGCTTTGAGCAAGGGGTTGGGACTAGATGACCTCCTGAGGTCACTTCCAACCCTGATGTTCTATGATTTTATGATACTAACATGAGCCCAGCTGTATCTGCCAATAGTCTGGGGAAGGGGGTGCAGTGAGATTGTATGGGTTGGGATTTATCTATTGCCCTGGGATCTGCTGAGGGGCCCCGGAGGGTTTAGCAGCTGGCAGAGGGGGTTGAATCCAGGTCTGCCTGCATTAGGAATCCTCTGTACCACAGTAACAACATTAGTGCAATTGAATTGGTGCAAATTGCTAACGTAGATGAGCTGCAGTGGTGCAGAAAGGGACTTGCCGTGGTGCAATTGTCTGTAGTAAGTTACCAGAGCAGAACAGGCTGCTCTGACACATCTGTGCAAGGGGTTTGCAGTAATGTAACTTTCTCCTCATCCTTACACCGGTGCCAGCTGCCCCGCTGCAGGTCGGCTGTGAGTCCCAGCTCACTGCAGGACTGGCCGGCTATTGCAATGAGCGGCATTGGCTCACACAGCATAAGGTGAGATCTGGGAAGTTGGGGTTCCACGCCTGCAGGTACAGGGAGCCCCCAGGACGCAGTGGGGTCAGATGGTGGAGATGGCACCAGTCTGGGGCTTCTTACTGTGCCCTGTCCATCCTAGACAGTACTGGAAGGGGCCCACAGGCCTGGCAGCCTTTCTCCTGGGGGCCTGTGTATTCCCATATCCAGCTCTGTACAGGGTGTGAAAAGTGAAACTGTGCAACACGGCTGCAGCAGCTCCCTGAAATGAGTGACACAAATCACACACTGAGCAGGACTGTAAAGCATCGTATGCACTGACTGCCCTGCTCTGTTTGTGCATGAGCACTAGTGCGCACAGCACACTGCACCGTGAAATCTCCAGGGAAATACATGCCTGGTGCATGACCTGCTCGTTCTTTGATCACCACGGCACCGGCTGCTAATGTTCTCCTAAACTTGTGTGTCCTAGTCCCAGGGGAAGGCTTAAACTAGCTACGGAATTATTGTGGTGCAAATTGAGGTACAAAAAAAGTGACATGCACAAAAATGGCTGGAGGGGTTTGAGTCCAACTCCACGCCACCCCAAAAAGGAGTCAACACAAAATTCCCCTGAGGCTAAGAGTGAACAGGAGTGATTGGGGGCAAGAGGTGTGGGGGTGGGCAGACTAACTGACATGGTGTTTGGAATGGGTTAGCAACTCTTCCCCACAGTGACCCTAATAACCCTGCCTCTGGTTATTCACCTACTGCTCTGACCTTGTCAATAGCTCCTTAGTGTCAGTTATGGGTGGCCCCACTGCTGCTGCTCTCTCTGGCACTGAAAGAGTTACACTGCAGGCCGGTCAGCTGGGGCTTCTGGATTCTAGCTGCTGTATTGGGGGAGAAATGTCTGTAGATGAGAAGTGCATCAGGTTGCAATTGGCCAGTCAGTGTAACTGGCCATTTGCTGTTACTGGAGCTCTGGCGTCGCCATGGGGCATTTTGTGTCCTTCCTTCTCACCTGCCTTTTATTGCTCTTGATCGTGTGGATGTTGATCTTGTGCCTGGGATGAAAAGCTCTGAGCTGTGTTAGTCCCCCCAGGCTGGGAGTGTCACAGGAATCCTTCCTGCCAGGCAAATGTATCACAACAAATGTCTCCATCGCCCTGCGTCTGGCTGTGCTGGACGGGCCCAGGCAGCAGGTGTTCAGTCTGGGGAAGGGAAGGGAAGGGAGTTTGTTCCCATCTTCATCTCAGCCTGCCTCTCCTGGGAAGCCAAGCGCAGAGCAGGGGGAGGGGGGCAGCAGCCCAGGCTAGCAGAACTCCTTGGGGTAACAGACCTGGCAAATCAGATTGAACGTGATCTCTCATCCAGTGTCACTCTTCCTGCTGCTGGCCCGATAACTGTTCCCTCTGTCTGCAGCTCCCTGCCCAGCCCCTGCTCTAACACTCCACTTGGGCTTGGTTCTCTGTCCTTCGAAGCATGAGCTGTTTGTCAGTTGCATCCCTAATGAACGTGAACCCAAGACAGCAGCCCAGTGAGATGGGGTTCAAGTAACCCCCTTTGGGGGCTGGATTTACAGCATCCTTCCCTCCCAGTTGCTGCCAGGGGGAGTGTCAGAAGCCTGGGGTGCCAGGGCTCAGCTCTCCCCACAGACGGGCAGGCCCCCTCTTACAACATCTGTTATGTTCCCGTTTTCAGTGTGCCTATCTAGGAGTTCTCCAGCTGTCCTGGGCCCCTGCTGCCCAGACGGCTGGGTCGGATACCAAGGGAAATGCTACTATTTCTCCGAGGCCGAAGGGAACTGGAACAACAGCCAGAGCCACTGCTCTGCCCTCGGTGCCTCCCTGGCTGGGATCGACAGTGAGCAGGAAATGGTGAGAGACTCTCCTTGCAATGGCCTGGCCTTGGCTCAGTGCCGGCTGCTGCAGTAGGACCTGGGCTCTGCCCCTGTGGGATGAGGAGCGACTCTGAGCCCTCTTGTGCTGGGAGACGGAGTGAATGGACTTCCAGCCACTGAATGCCAGGCCTGGTTGGACCTGTGGCTCTAGTGTCAGTCTGTGACCGCGAGGATCTTCCCCTGTCAGCATTCTCAATAGGAGACTGCCCCTCTCTAGGGCTGGGCTGACTCAGGTGTCTCCTGGGCTGCATGGGACTGGAGAGGGGGTTGAGATCCCAGCTCAACTTGGATAGGTGAAAGGGCAGCCAGCTGAGGATGAAGGAGGCTCCTGTTAGCCCTGGCCCCTTCTGGCTGAGGATTGGGGGGGCTCTTCTCTCATCCCTGTCCCCTCCCAGCATCCCTTAGTGAGATCCGCTGGGCTCTTTCTTTCCTCTTCTCCTGCGATGGTGAGGGGAGCTTAGGTGCTCTGTATGGAGAGGCTTTGACACAGAACGTGGCCTTGCTCCCCCCAGCCCGCCATGCAGCTTAGACCCAGCAGCACCCAAGAGCTGCCCCAGCCCAGGGGAGATTGGGAGCTGGGTTTGGGGTGGGAGGGTTAATACTGAGCTGGGCAAGAGGGAGGAGAAAATCCCCAGCCCCCCCCTGGAAACACTCAGAGCCCTTCCATGTACACCTGAGATTCCCCCCCCCCAGAGCCTGGGGGAGCAGCAGGGTCGGGCTCTGACACCAACTCTCCCTTCGCTGTTTTTAGGCTTTCCTGCTGCGTTATAAAGGCAAACACCAGCATTGGATCGGTCTCTGGAGGGAGCAGGGGCTGGGTCAGCCCTGGAAATGGGTCAACGGCACCGAATTCAACAAGCTGTGAGTCTTTTTGATCCAGCCCTTCTGTGTGATGTTACTGCTGCTTCTTATGCTGATACCCACCTGGAATCTCCCCCTGGGGCAGTTTGGGTGGGTTAGGCCTGTCGGGGCCCATCCAAACCCAGCTGGGGGTGGGGGGAGCAGGAACTGGGGTTAAAATATCCCCCCAGCATAAATGCTCCATGGAGGCCAGTTGATCTTAGAACATCTCCTGGCCCAGCTGCCCCCGCTGGGGACGGGGCCTGTGGCTGGTGCAGGAGGGGGAATCGGGAGCGGGGGGGGCTGTGGCTGGTGCAGGAGGAGGAATCGGGAGGGGCTGTGAGTGCAGCAGCTCCCTGCGCTGTACGAGTGTCTCCCCCTGTCTGCGACTGATGGGGAAACACCCAACTCCTGCCTGACACCAGCTCCCTGGCTTCTGTCTTGCAGGTTTCCGATAACAGCAGATGGTGACTGTGCCTATCTGAATGACGAGAATAGGGTCAGCAGCTTGCGATGCACCAGTGAGAGACACTGGATCTGCACCAAACCTGATGCGTTTACAAAGGCAAAGGAGGCGGCAGTGGAAGGTGGCTCATAACAAGAGTATTATCAAATTTAGCACTGGAAAAGCCTGTTCACCCCCTTCCAGGAGCCCATTGGGTTGGAAGGAGCAGGGAGTGGGTAGGTGTGTCACACACAGACCAGGTACCAGCTCATGCCAAATTTCCTGTGTCTCAATGGAACCCTGAGAAATCCCCAGCTGGGGTCAGGCGGGCTCACCTTTGTGCTAAAATAGGTATTAACATTATAAGAATGTGCTTAGCCTTTATCGAATGCTTGTGAGCTGCTGCAGCATTAATCGCACTTCTGACAGTCGTATCCCACATTGTAAGGTGATATTGGAGCATTTGTGATGGGAGCCTCTGTGACTGTGAAAATCACCAGACAGGAGAGTGAATTAACTAGTGCGAAGTGCTGAACTCCAACTGCTCAGAGCTCAAAGGAGGAGGTGGGATACAAGAAGGGACTGTATCTGTCTTGGTGCTGCTTGGACGCTGAGGGGCAAGGCTTTCGGAGCATATGCAAGAGATCCTAAGCTGCTGAGCCTGGGTTAGCCCTAAAGGACACAGAGCTTAGTATAGACCAGTGATACTCAGACTGCAGCTCACAAATGGCCCTTTATGTATCTCCTGTGTCTTTATAGGACACGATATTAAAACACTGGATGATCTAACTATTAACCAATCAGGATGCTTTTACTATGTTAAGGGTTAAGTTATGAACTTTCGCTATATTAACTTATCTGCTTTGGGAATAATTTATATATATAACTAAATATTTCCCCTGTCATACTGTTTAAATAGGGATTGCACTATAGCAAATGAAACAATGGATTCACACTCCTATGGCTCTTTTGAGTAATGTTGATCGCTAATTTGGCTCCTAAACGACTGAGCGAATATCCCTGCTGTAGATCCTTCTGTTACCTTTTGAAAATTAAGATTTTTAACCTATTTGTGTTTACATGCTTACCTGCTTTAACTTTATAAATAACAGCTTTCCTTTTTAATGAATTGTCATATAATATTGGCTACATGGGCTGTCTAGGTGTGAGATCTAAGGAGCAATTGACCTGGGGTAAGTGACTGGACCTTTGGATCTGGGAGTAATCTGAATATTGCTATGATTCTGGGTGTAAAGGACCTTCTATCACAAAGGCAGGCTCAGCTGAGTGGCGAAACAGACTGGAGTACCCCAGAGGCCTGTCTGTGATTCTGTTAGGCTGTTACGGTGCAGGAGAAGTTTACACTGGATGTTTGGTTGGTGAAATCAGAGTCTAAAACTCTCAGCCAGTTGGGGTTTGTGCCTGGTTCCCAGCAGTCTGCCCTGAGGTTGGCGCGCACCCTCTCAACACACTGTGGACAGCATCAGAGCAGGGCCTTGGTTCCAGTTCCCCTGCTTACAGGACAGGAGCTGAGCCAGCCCAGAGAGAGAGTTTGGGGGCAAGGTGTATGTGGCCCAGGGACCCCTTGGTGCCAGCTGGCAGAGGGTTTACAGGGATCCCTTGAGGCTGATCTCTACATAATAATTCACCAAAGGGGGCATATGAGGTCTGTACTGAGAGCCAGTAGCTCACTGCTTGTCATAGTCACTGTGAGATGTCTGCATGGATACTATGTAAGGAGCTGTGTCTGTAGTGAAAACGTTTCCCTTAAGGTCTTGGAGTTAAGCCAGGTCACCAGGAGGTGATGTACCTCAGGCCTGGTCCACATTACAGCGTTAAATCGATTTAAACGGGGGTGTCCAGCTCAGAGAGGCTGGGCTCAGAGCTGGGGGTGAGGGCTGTTGGGGGGATGGGGTCAGGGGGTGCCTGGGGGCACTGGGGCAGCTCAGGTCTGCAGGCTGCTGTTCTCTCCAGCTGTCCAGGCTCAAGGGGAGCAGGAGGAGGGACCAGCTAAGGACCAAGGGGGCAGGAGCACAGGCACCTGAGGCTGACCTATGGGGAGGCACTTGCTTACCTTGCCCAATGCATGAGCACTAGGGTCCTCTTTCTTCCTCCGCTCCACCAGACCACTACTGAGGCTCTTTTCTTCTCTGTGCCCCTCGCTGGGGCTGACGTGGAGGCTGAGCCAGGGGGCAGCCACGGCTTTCCTCCAGAAGCGAAGCCCTGGTGTTGCGTCGCTGTCGCAGGGCCCCTGCCACCTGCCCTAAGCAGAGCTGCGCAGCTCTGCCCAGCTGCCGGCGACCCTGCCGGGCAACGAGAAAAATTGCAGAGGCTGGAGCCCCTGCTCTGGGAGGGAGAGGGATTCTGAGCCTCTGCCTGCAGCTCAGGGATTCCCCTGGGTCAGCGCAGCCACTGTCAGCTCAAACCTCTGTGCTGCCACGCCGGCACGCTGTTCCCTGACAGGGGCGCCCTGGGCTGCCGCGCTGGCGCGCTGTTCCCTGACGGGGGCGCCCCGGGCCGCCGCGGCTGCGTCCTGACCCCGGGGGGCGCCCCGGGCTGCCAGGCCGCCGCGGCTGCGTCCTGATCCCGGGGGGCGCCGTGGCTGCGTCCTGACCCCAGGGGCTCCCCGGGCTGCCGCAGCGGCTCCCTGACGGGGGCGCCCTGGGCTGCAGCGGCTGCACGCTGACCTCTGGGGCGCCCTGGGCTGCCGGCTGTAGGTAGCTGCTGCCGCGGGCAGCTCAGACTGCCTCTCCAGCAGCAGCGGCTTCAACCATTTAAAAATTTTTTTGAGGGTGCTGCTTTTTGGCGCCCTCAAATCTTGGCGCCCTAGGCAACCGCCTCGTTTGCCTAAATGGTTGCACCAGCCCTGCTGGTGAGTGTACCTTTGTAAATATAAAACATAGTTTAAAAGCAAGCGTTTTTTAATGATTGATTTGCCATGAGGGCTTGCATGCATTAGCTGGCATTAAAGTTACTGGAAAAGTCTGTTAACATGTCTGGGGATGGAGCGGAAATCCTCCAGGGACATCTCTATGAAGCACTCCTGGAGGTACCCCAAAAGCCTTTGCAGAAGGTTTCTGGGAAGGGCAGCCTTATTCTGTCCACTATGGTACGAAACTTTACCACGCCATGCCTGGAGCACGTAGTCGGGTATCATTGCATGACAAAGCCTAGCTGCGTATGGTCCTGGGGATTGCTGGCATTCAAGAAGCATAATTTCTTTATCTCTGTCTGTAATCCTCAGGAGAGTGATATCGTTCATGGTCACCTGGTAAAAATTAATGTATTTTATTAAGGAGACAGAGATGACCATTCCTATGGTGATGCTTTCGTTCGGCTTAAAAGAAATCCTTCCCTTGCAGTTAGCCATGCGGGGGGAAGGGAAAAAGCTGCCCATTCCTACGGGTAGTGTCTTTAATGGCGCTGAGCTTTTTAGCATTTGGCCAGCAGGAATTTTCCCTGCTAATAGCCATGCGGTGTGGGGGGGGGGGAGAATGGGAGAGGGGATAGGGCTTCCGTGATCTGCCATTATAGCAGACATGCAGAGTAGGGGGGAACACAATTCACAGTATTTCCTCTTCTGCTGCTCCTTCTGAAGGCATAAGAAAAAAAGCAAAAGATGTGCTTTTTAGCAATTGGCTGGCCAGCAGGAATTTTATCTGCTAATAGCCACGCGGGAGGGTGGTGCAGGGGGAAGGGAGAGGGTGATCTGCCATTAGATGTAGGCCTTACCATGACCACCTGCAAGCTGAATTGTAATCCCCGGACCTGCGTCTGTGTTGATCTGTTACACCACAGCCGCAGGCACTAAATACTAAAAGAATCCAAAGGCGACCTTGTAGTGAAGTGACGTGTTACGTACGGTGAATAGTGTAGTTCACTGTGAAAGAGTATAACCATTGTTCTGTGAAATGTATCTCTTATGATCCTTCAATCACTCTCTTCCCCCACTCATGCAGCTGCACATTTTTCAAGCCTCCCTACTCCAGCCCGAAGGCTAGCTCAGATAAGGAGGAGGAAGAAGAGGACACGGGATGAAATGTTCACAGAAATCATGGCAGTAATCCGCAATGAAAGAGCTCATCTGAGGGAGTGGAAGGACGTGGTAGCAAACTACAGGAAAGATGCCAATGAACGTGAGGACAGGAGGGACCATTCACTACACTTGCCTACATTGTAACTTCTGTTTACTGTTTTCCATCCACTACACTTGTCTATATTGTAACTTCTGTTCACTGCCACACTGTAATTCAAACCCCGCTTTAAAACGCGCACTCCATTTTGTAAAAGCTTCCTCCAACCTTCATTTTTGCAAACTCTGCTGTAATCTTATTAGTTTAGTCTGATGTGTGACTGAGGTATGATAGATGATGGAATCAACCTCCAGCCCCAGCCTGTCCTGATGAAATAGAGTTCAAATCCCACCGGCTGAAGATGCACACAAGAGCCCTAACAAAGTAAGAAGAGCCCACCCTAAAAAGAAAAGGTACAATAGAAGGAAGATCAAAGCCAGGTCCCAGGCTGAAAGTCAGGCCTGCAATTGACGGGTGATCAATCACCAAACCCAGAGGCAGTGTGACACAGCAAGACCTATAGACTCTGGATTCAAACTAAAGCCTATAAAAAGGATGGGTGAGGTGGAAGACTTTGGAGGGTAACAGTCTGCTGCCAACATGGAAGGGCATTGGTACAGGCCCAACAGAGACCCAGCTTGTCCTTGTGCTTGGCTTTCCTGGCCGGTTAGCTGCCACAAACTCAAGCTGCAAAATCAAGCCACGAACTCAAGCTATGTTCAGGACTAGTAACTATCCAGCAGTTGCAGAACATCTGATGGGGGTTTATGTGTGTATAAGAATTAAAATTTTAGTTATTGGTCATAAATCAAATTATCATAATAAATGTGGCATCTTTGTCGTGCCCCCTGAAAAGATCCTTTGTAGTTTTGTCTGTACAACATCTGAGACAAACTAACAGCATGCAGGTCTCTTGAAAGAAGGGTCATAGCCAGCCTGGCTGTAAAGCACTGCAAGGATTTTTAGTGACCAGGACTTTAGACAGGAGACTAGCTTGGTAAATAAATCCAGGCTCTAGAACATGTCATGACTTTATTTTATATATGACCATTTGTTTCCAACACTTCTACTTGACTCTTGGCTTTGTTGAACGGAGGCATGATTTCACTATGAGCATAGGTCAGCGCTGTGTGTTAAGTGGAGCAGTGATCTGAATTGGAACTGGTAAGAGTGGGGGGGGGGGGCGGCAGCGGCGGGGGTGTTACTGGTTCTCTGGAAGCAGCAGCTCTGTGACTACTGCCAGTGCCTGGGGACAGATGCTCCAGGCAGATGCTCAGAGGGCTTGAGGGTAGAGTGGGCCTATTGCTGACTGCAGGCCTAGCAGCAAGCGCGTGTGTGTGGCCAGTGGAGTTGGGGAGCTGACCCCTGGCAGGCACAGACAAGGCTTCTTCAGGCAAAGGGCAGGCGCTGGCAAGTCCTGGGTACCCCGGGAAGCAGCTCAGGTAGTAACTTACTGCAGGTTTGGGGCAGTTATAAATTACACCCCAAGGTCCCCAGCCCAGTAAGAAGGACCAAGGGGAGGGACTGTGACTGCGAGGGACACCTGAGTCCCAGCACCTCTCAGGGTTCTGCTCTGCCTAAAACCACAATCCCGCCCCGTGAGACTAAATCCAGGATGCTGCGCATTACAGAGACACAAAATGTGGATCCTCAGACCCAAATGTTTATATCACGGCAGCTTCTTTCTGGCAGATCCATTTGAACTCAGCACCACACGTCTCAGACTGAATCCGGCTGCCTCTTATCCAGCCACAGCTGTTCCCTTCAGCAGAGCCCGAGACTTGAAAGCTGCAGAATTAAAAGAGAGTCGGTGTCATTGTGGTTCCCTTTAACAAGGAAAGGCCCATAGCGGGAAGAAAGATAAACCTCTCTCTAATGGGGAAGCTTGGCTGTGGTGTTGTCCTTCATATCTGTAACTTCCTTACAGAGCTTCAGGTGAGAAGGCAGCCTAGGAGGTGAGCTGAGTTAGGGGGTCTCTGGCAAGGAATAAACTAGGCTGAAATGCATGGGTCAGTGACCTGGTGCTTTTTTGTTGGAAGTGGCCATCTTGAGCTCCTGCATCTTGGTTTTCCTTTAAAAACAAAGTCTGAGGGCTTGTCTACGCTACAAAATTAGGTTGACTTAATTTAGTTCAACATACAGCCACCAAAGTAATTCAATCAGCTGTTAGTCTCCACACTATCCACCTCCTGCTGGTGATGTACGTCCTTAACAGGTGCGCTCACACCAACTGAAGTGGAGCATTGTGGGGCACTGACAGCTCCTTGGGGCACTGACAGCTCCATGGGGCTCACAGCTGGAGCCCCTCAGCTGCCCTGGGGTAACAGCCCCAGCTGTGAGTGTGGCATGGGGCTCAATTTCACAGCAGGGAGCCTACCAATCTTGTCAATTTCATAGCTCCAGCTGTGAGCTCCAGGCTACAGAGCAGAGGGTGAAATGGACAGGAGTGACAGCCAACAGGCAATGTAAGTGACACAACATCTCTGTGGGCACTGCGTTGCCCTATTACATCGACATAAGCACCGTGCCTCTCGTGCAGGTGGTATAACTGGGTTCAAAAAAGTAGTGGGTAAGTTCATGGAGGGCAGGTTCATCAACAGTTATTAGCCAAGATGATCAGGGATGCAACCTCATGTATGGGGCAAGCCTAAACCTTTGACTGCTAGAAGCTTAGCGTAGCCGATGGAATGGATCACCTGATAATTGTCCTGTTCTGTTTTTTCAGATACTATGGTAATGGGGGCCAGATCAGCATGTTAGCCCTTGCCTGCGCTAGTGGGTGTTTCTGGTGCAGTTATACTGGAAGCCCTGTAGTGTGGACATAGCTATATCCATATCTAAGGGCTTCTACCACTACAGCTTATGCCAGTGCCCCCGATCAGCATAAGCTACACTGCTATAAGCATGGGCACATTGGTATAACTGGAGCTACACTAGGGCTTTTGCTGGCACAGCAAAAATACCCTTAACTGATGTAGTTACGCTGGTAAAACTTTTAAGGCCTTAGACAGACAATGGACATTTAACATCAGCAAGTTATATAATGGGAGCTTTCCCCAAACATCTCAAACAGGAAATGTCAGGCAGCACTTACAGCACTGGATCTAACGGGGAACCGTCCACCCAGGTCCATTTCCCCCCTGCGGGTGTCACTGTAAGTCCAATCCAGACGTAGCTTGCACCTTGTGTAACATCCTGTATGAAATCCTGTGAGGTGCAAAGCAGAGGGGAAGGGGTGAATATGCCATAACAGGCTAGAAGAATTCCCCTAGTGCTCCTGTTTAATACCTGCTCTTGGCTTCAGTGGCTCTGCCCATAATGTCAACAGGAGAACCCATCAGCCCCTGAGCTAATTCACCCTCGCCCCTAGGTGGGCAGAGTCTCTCTATGAAGACATGGTAAAACCAGCACCAGTCCTTGGTGTCACAGGGTGAGCTGGCCCTTTAAGGGAGTCCTGGGTTCAGCCTCACTTGTGACTAGGTGCCCCTTGACTGAGAGGTTCAGGTGAGAGAAGCAGGGGACCAAGAACCAGGCTTGGTGGGGTTACAAAGTCAGTCAAAGCAGGGTGAGATTTGATGGAGTAGCGGGGTTCTGTGAGTAGCTCTAAGCAGAATGACTGCTGAGCTCTCAGACAGGGCTCAGGGGGGCAAAGCCAGCTGGACAGTCTGGGGTGAGAAAGCTGTGGGGGTCTTGTTCTGAACTGTATGTTAACCAGCCAGATGCCCCACAAGGGGAGAAAACACCCCAAAGCAGGGTTTGGATAACTGGGGAGGGAGGAGAAATGAGGCAGAGGGGTAGAGCCAGGCTGGATAAACCTGCTGCTCTGGGACCGTAACTAGGGACACACGTCTCTCTCCAGCTGGAGTTTGATGAGCCTATATTTTGTTACCATCTCCTCCCGGTTCTGGATCATAAGCATGCGAGAACTCTTCCCCAAGCAGTCGTCACGGCTCCCAGTCCAGTCTTTACTCTCTTTAGACAGCCAGTAGCACTTATCCCCATGCAGCAGCCAGTCCCTGGGGCAGAGTTTGCACCCAGAGCCCTCTGGAAGGGGAGATGGGAACAGAGGTGTCATTAATTCTGAAAATTCAAACTGCAGCTGGCTGAAAATGCCTGTTCAAGTTCTTTTTTAATGGGAATTGCCATTTTGACCAAAAGGCAATTTATTGGCACAATAAACACAATAAGTATTTATTTTAGTTGAAATTGTTCATTTTTTTGACTCTGTGTGTGTGTGTGTATGTAAATACAAAATGGAAATACAGATTTTTTTTCCATGAGCAGGATTTCATTTTGTTTGCATGAGGAAAAAAACCACTTACCCTTAACATTTTCCCCACTGGAAATGAGAGGGAGCAGTTTTGCTTTGTACTTCCTTCAAAGGACAGCAAACTTCCATTTCTTTTCACATTGTCCATAAAATAGGTTTACAAATGTACCAGCTCTAGTTCCAGCTATTGCTGAGTTTCCCCCAGGCACGTAAAGAGCCTTTGCTCTCAATGTACTAGCGAGGGCTTTCCTCAGGGTCAGCACTCAAACAGCCGGGCACGCTGTAGGCCAGGTCAGCAAGGTGCTGGGAGGCCAGAGAGGAGAGAATTCACTCCAAGTCTTTACAGAGAGTTGGTTCCTTACTAAAGATCTGCTCTGGCTCAGTCACAAGTTCTGGGCTCGATGCAGGAATCACTGGTTGGGAGGAATCTCTGGCTTGGTGCATTCAAATGTAATTCCTCAGGGGTTGACTATGTCAGCTTATAAAAGCTGAACAGAGACAGACTCAGGCTGGGCCCTGATCGGAGACCTCAAGGGAAACTCAGTGTTGAAACAAATAATAGGGGTGATTGAGAGAAGGAGGGACACCCTCGACTAAGGCAGAACTGAACCCAGAGACCCAGCCTGGCAGCTGGGGGTGCTGTACCTCTGCTGGTGTCATGATTCAGCTGAGTGTTAAAAGCAAGGTCCCATTACGGACATTACAAACCCTATGGCTCTTCTTTAATAGTGGAGGTCTGAGTCAGTTCAAATTTCAGTTTGGGGGGGGACTACAATTTGCCTTGCTCAAATACCCTGTGAAATTCCAATAGGCGAGTAAATTCTGCTTCAACCATTCCCCTAAGAGATCATCTGCCAGAGTTGTGTACTGCTGAACAGCTGTTGAGTTTCACCCCAGAGGTGGCTGCATGTCAGTAGTGGGGGAAATGATTCCTGTGAGTCCTACAGAGTTTGTAAAGGACTTTGGGATCCAGCCTCTCGAGCGGCTGTATTATTACACTATTGTTAAGATTGTCTGTGCTCGAGCAATGGGAATTATTCTGCCCACTAGATGTCACTGCTGCTCCTCTGCACAAAGGGCTGAGAATTATTTCTTGTGCTTAGACTGTTCACTCCCTGGGGAAGGGATTGTCTTTTTGGGATGTGTTTGTAATGGCATCTGGCACAAAGGGTCCTCGATCCCTGAGGTAGGACTGCAATACAAAGAAATACAGTAGAGCTGAGAGGTTCCTGCCCTGGTTCCGGTTTGGGGTTGGGCTAGGGATGCTGCACAGTAGGGTGACCAGACAGCAAGTGTGAAAAATCAGGACAGGGGGTGGGGGGGTAATAGGAGGGAGCCTATATAAGAAAAAGTCCCAAAAATCAGGACTGGCCCTAAAAAATCGGGACATCTGGTCACCCTACTGCACACACGTAGTAAGACAATCTCTGCCACAGAGAGCTCCCAGCCTAGACATCTGATGTGAAACAGGTGGAGATAAAGAGGACGAAGGCAACAAGGAAAGAGAGAGACAAGCTGGGTAATTCCTGTTCCTGAACTAACTTCTGTCGGTGGAAGATACAAACGCAGAGCTCCACAGAGCTCTTCTTCGGGGCTGGGGGAGGAAATCAGAGGAAACTCGAAGAAGAGTTCTTTGGAGTTTCAAAGTTTGTACCTTTCACCATCAAAAGTTGGCCCATGGTCTTGTCTGTCTAACTTTCTGGGACCAACCCAGCCACAACACCACTGCAGCCAATAAGGGAGAGTAACCCAGCCATATTGGTACAGACAAAGGCAGCCACAGCATATGTCTTGCACCCATGCACTGGGATGGATGAAGTGAAAAAAGACAGGGGCGCTTGGGGGGTATAGCACATCATGACACCCAAAGCATTCAAGTATATTAAAAGGTTGTCCCGTTCCGCACCTCCCATCAACTTAAACATCACCCTGCTGGCTGAACGTGGTTCTCCTGCCGTAGTTATGAGCAGAATTGATCGAAAATTTTCTGTCCATTTTTCTTGACCCAGAAAATTGCCTTTTTTTTTTCAGAATGAAAATCACCGCAGAAAATGTTTCAGTTGAAATTTTCCAGTTTTTGGTTAAAATAAATGTGTTCCCCTGAAAACTCAATTTCCTCCTACATTTAGTCTCCTTTTCGCTGCCCAAGCAGCGTTGCCAACTCTTACATTTAATCACAAGTTTAATTATATTTGGTGTTTTTTCCTTTTAGCCACAGCTCTTGGAGTTAGGGGATTGTGAGAATTTCACTTTTTTTTAAAAAATGAAAAGTTTGAAAATGTGACTTTAGTGCAACCTAGAAGTTCAGAAACCAGAAAGTGAGTAAGAAAAAAAAGCAAAAAACCTCAACCACAAAAGTATTATTTTTCTAAAATCTTATGATTTTTGAGGGCCTGACTAATGGTTTTTGAGCAGCAGGGGATGGCAGTGCTGAAGTGGTGTACATAAAGGGACTTTAGTGCAAATGAGAATCTGGTCCATGGTATTTCAAGCTGACAGTGTCCCTTTAACATGGTGACTGGGTTTTCAGGCACAGAAAGAGTCCTGCAGACTCTTCCAGGGAGAGCGACTTGTGGTTCTGAGACAGCAGGAGCCGGGGTTACCTGCCAAGCTGCCATTGTGAGGTTCACAAAGAATTGATTTCAAGCGAGACTGGAAATCCTCCAGGCAGAAGCTGCATTCAGTGCTACTGATGATTCTGTCACCATCATTCTCTGATGCATTTGTAGCTCCTCTGGTCTGTCCTTCACACGAGACGGGCAACTGGGAAACTTCAAAACATCATCACAGTCACTTCTAAGGCAACTATTTAGGGATTAAAAACCAGCCTGTAGAGGGTGTAAAATCAAGGTTCCATCGCAGCTAAGCCAGGGGCAGAGAGAGAAACTCATTCACTACACCTGTAAGCAGGGTCTGATGAGCTCTTCCCTGATATCTAGTGATGAACTGGGGGAAGGTCTCAGGAGCAGAATGTATTTGCATAGACACACCTACTCTGGCTAGGCATTCAGCAGACAGACCCGCTTTGTCAAAGTGATCAGTTTTGGCTGGTGATGGGTTACAAATTGAATGCAGGGTAATGAAATGTTGTTCTACTGATTGTACAGGTCAAGGGCAGCAGAACTGTGCGTTGCTTGACGTGATTGAGGGGGTCACCCTAACCTTAATCTCACTTTGCTAAGCACAGGGTAGGGATGCCAACTCGTTAAGGATTGGTGTAAGGGTAAAATAGAGTTATGATTGTTTGTGGTGTCTGCTTCTAGTGTTAAGGTATGTCTCTACAGTAGTTAAATATCTGTGGTTGGCTGGTGTTAGTTGCCTTGGGTTTGAGCTGCAGGATTTTAGAATTGTAATGTACGTATGTAGGCTTAGGCTGGAAACTGGGTGCTGGGAGTCTGCTAGTGTGGGGAGAGTCCTAGACCCTAGGTTCTAACCTAAACCCAAATGTTTACACAGCAATTTTACAGACCCACAGCCTGAGTCAGCTGCTCCAGGCCAGCTGTAGGTGTTTAATTGTAGTGTAGACACATCCAGTGTTTAAAGAGAGCTGACTGGACTCAACTGTGAGTCCTTGTTTCTGTTCAGTGGTTGCTAGAGCTGAGATCACTGCTGAGCGGGTCTAGGGGCTGACCCTTAGACGTCAGATGGCAGTGAGCGACAAGCAGCGACCGTCAGGGGGGAGCCCATGTGACTGCACCTCTAAACTCTGGATCTTCGCTGACTAAGGATGGCAGCTCTGAGTGGGGTGCAGTGGAGGGAGTGGGGAGTGGAGTGTTTGTTCATCTGACTTTCACATTGGAAGGTGGGAAGCTGAGGTAAAGGGCACTGCCCAGCGTACAGGGGGGGTGGGTATCTAGACTTACCAATCGTGTGTGTGGGGGGGTTCCCTTTTACTAAAAGTTTTTGTTTGTTGTACACATGGGAAGTTTTGTATCTTAGAAGCACCCAAGGATATTTAGTTTCCCCAGATTAGTGGCTGGGGGCTCAAGCCAGTTCTGATTTGTGTTGTTAAGAGGAACCCTTGGATGTTGAACCCAGCCCTTGTTGCTGGTGACACCACCTGGCACAGGGGTACACACAGACTGGGTGTGTCACACACGCAGGGGAAGTGTAACAGTGATGCTGTCCCAGTCAACTCAGACGAGTGTCATGTACTAAGCTCCTAACTGCACCTGCTGGGATAACATCTGACCCGCGGGGTGGCGATTAAGTGTCGCACATGGACTGGACTCAGAGCTGAATTCACAGCGAGGTTGTGGAAGGAGGAGGGAATTCATGGTGCTTGGCTGGACTCTGAGCACCTTGGAGCAGGGATTGTCTCGTGGTATGTTTGTGCAGCCCCGATCTAGCCTGAGCCTCTCACTGCTGCTGCACTGGGGTGGGGGCCTGGACCCAACGTGGCAGCATTTCTCTGTTTGTAACGTGATAACTTTGGAACTCTGCATCCGACCCATCCTTCCATTCCAGGGACTGTTCTAGGCACTGATGGGCAGAATCCAGCTGATTCTGGTGCAAATCGGAACCCCAGAAAAGCCAGATTCAGGGGAAAATCAGGCTTCCCAGGCTGCCTGGTGCTGCCAGCAGAAAGTCTCTCTGGCATCCCCTGCACGGATCACAGACAGCAGCTTAACTTGCTGCGTGTGGACACTGTCTGTAGCCTGACCTCTAACATGAGCCTGCCAGGCACAGTTAGTAGGGGGGGAGCAGAGTGGGGATGAGAGGGATGAGGCAGTGGTGGGGGGAAGCAGAGACCTGGAGTAGAGATGGGCTTGCAGGGGAAGGTTGCCACCTCTGTGGTACAAATACCCAGGGTGATCCTGAGCCCATAAAACTGGACAGCTGGCAGCGTGCGCTGAGCACCTGGGAAGATCTCCCAGGACAGCGACCTCAACAAAGGGGCAATCCTGGGAAAGCCCGGCCAGGGGGAAAACATAGAGGGGGAAAGTGGGGACCTGGAGATGGGGAGGCAGAAGTGGGGGGACACCCAGACCCTGCCATGGGGGAGAGACAATGTGTGACCCTGGTGTGGGGGGAGGGAGGAATGGGAGAGAGGTGCAGAACCCCTGGCATGGGGGGAGGGGTACACAGAGCCCCTGGCAGATGGGGGGGGACAGTGTATGGGGGGAGAGGAGCATGGGGGGCATATAGAAGCCCTGGGATGAGGGAGGGGGTTGGGTTGCAGGGAGTCCCTGCAGTAAGGGGGAGGGGCTGCCAGAGCCCCTGATGGGTGCAGTGAGCTTGACACAAGCTACGAAGTGTGCTACCCTCTAGTACAAATAACGTCTGTGTGCCTGTTAAACGTCTCAGCAGCCTCGAGTTACTCACCCCAGACAGCCAGTGCTACCACCGCTCCCAGCAGGACAAGGCACCCGGCCCCGGCCAGCCCTAGGGCCACCCAGATCCAGCTCGGGTACAGAGGGGAACCTGAAAGAGTCGTATTTGGTAACACACCGTCAGCCCCAGTGGGAGGGACAATAACACACCCGGGGATGGGCTCCCCTCTGGGGCCAGCGCAGCCCCCGCCGGGGGTTGTTTTCCTCCTCCTCCGGGTGGTGCATTGAGAAGCTGAAGAACAGTTTAATACCCAGAGGACGGGAATGAGCTAGAACAGCACAAGGCACCTTTCTAACCGGATCCTCCCCAGCAGTTGCACCGTGTAACTGTGTTGTTTCTAAACTGATAGTTGCAGTGGTACCAAACCTGTGGCCGATCAGCCCTCGCTCAGAGAACCCTGGAACTCCAGCTCTATGGGTATGTGCCTGCCCTGCAGCTGGGAGGTGGCAGAGTGTGTCTGGCTACCTGGGCTGGGAGCCACGCGTCCAGCTGCAGTGTAGACCTATCCCAGGTGTCTCATTAGCCTGCCCGGTCCTGCCACTGCCCATCCTGAGAGATACCTGCAGTGATCACCCAATGGCACTGTGCCATGCTTCCTTCCCTACCTCTTACAGACCCTCTTCCCCCGCAGACTGGAAACTGACTGTGCCCTTTGCTGGGGAACTTCTCCAATATTTGCCAGAAAAATCCCTGTTTCCAAGCATTTAATAATTTCCTGAGCAATTATTCCTGCCCAGGAGCTTGTACGTTAGGATATTTGCAGGAAGTGAGCACAAAAGGGGCCCAAACTCAGCTCAAAATTCAAACAAATCCATGGGAAGATTTTGTTCCAGTATTTCCCCAGTCCTAGCCCAGAAAGGAAGAAAAGATAACGTCTGGGACCACTGACCTTCACATTAAATTGATGCAACATTGTCTGGCTACCTCATCCTTATGGAAAATGTGCATCAGTCTTCATTTAGACCAAGATCCTATGCTGTGGGAACCCCCTGAATGATGATGCACATTCAGATTTCATAATAAGGCTACAGCGCATTTTCCATTGTCTGTCACAGCAGTGTTATAGTATCCAATTGTTTGCATACAATGTCCGCTGAAAATACACTTACTGGTGGTCAGTCAAGCACTGCACCGGTGGATTTGTCGTAGCCCTGATGTTTACTGGGTGCTTTGTTGGTTTGATACTTTCCTGCTGTGCAATGCTAAAGGAAATGCCAAAAGTCAATGATGCTACTCACGGTAGTAAATCCTACACCCACGAGTAAGTATTAGCGAGATCAAGCCCTTAGCAGTGACACTGGAAATACAGGGAGTATCTTCACTCACTCTCTCCTGCAGGGAGTTGTGCTTCACTCTATGGGTCATCCACATGCCCTGAGACACTTTTCCTCATCCCCTCTCTGACATGCTGTATGTAAAGGCCCAGGCTGGGGCTGTCAGAGCGGTCCAGTGGAGTTGGGATCCCAGGTTCCAGTAAATGTCTGCTCCCGTGGGTCTCTGTGAAGCCCCAGGCACACCCTGGAATTGCTGCGTTGCAAAGTGGACGCCCCAGGAGGATGCTCAGTCACTTACCTTGGTGTCCAGCTCCCGGCGGGTGGCCTGGTTGTCTCTACTTTGGCTGGAGGTTTAATACCGTGTAGCCCTCTTCGTCCTCCATTGGCCAAGCATGTCCCTGGTTTGATTTCCCAGCAGGTGCTCAGAGGGGGGAAAGGAGGCCCCCCATTAACGGGCCTCAGACTCGGTCTGTGCAGCTCAGGGCTCCCACCAGCACTGACCGTTCTTCAAGGGAAACCACACAGGAAATGCAGGTACCAAGCGCACGTGTGGGCTTAGCTACATCTCTCTCCTCCAACCTCCCTGGACTGTACAGGAGACCTGCACTGTTTTGATAGAACAGCTTTGAACGCAAGCGGGTCAGGGCCCCTTGGCTGGCCGTGCAGAACCGGGTTTAAAACTCATGCAAGTTCACCCTGGGTCCACACTTCTGGCCTCCTAAATCGTTTCCATAGAGATGTCCTTTGGTACCGATCCCACACATCCCGGCTCAGCCTGCAGAAGCAGTGCATTCTGGGAAACTGAGCAAACCCACCAAGACATTGAGGGGCTGCAGTGGGAGGGAATGTATGGACCTGTATAAATCACTGGCCATGGCGTGTTCTGTGTCCTCAGCTGTGCAGATCTGCAGAGGATGTGGGTCTGTTACAGCCCCACATAAAGGCCGTGGCTCTCTTGTTCACCCTGTAGAGAGGCTCACGCTTTTAGCTCTGAAGCTGCCTGGTTCGTTTCCTGCAGGTGCTTGTTATGCTCACATGCATGCGTTTCCAATCCTTTAATCACCCTCTTCTGTCCTCTTTGACCTCTCTCCAATTTATCAGCATCCTTCCAGGATTGTGGGCACTAGAACTGGACACAGGATCCCAGCAGCGAGCATACCAGGGCCAAATAACAAGGCAAAATAATCTCCTGGCTCCTTCTCCAGATTCCCCTGTTTATACATCCCAGGATCTCACTGGCTCTGTCTGGCCACAGCTCATGTTCATCTGATCATCCACCATGATCCCCAAAGTTCTCTGTCCTACAGTGCTCATGGGCTTTATGCTCAGTGTGTCCTGTAGCAGGTGCGAGGCAGAGTGCTGGTATGTGTTGTGACAGACCCAAACCAGTGGGGTACAGGCGTCTCGTAGAGGGCAAATATACTGGTCCTATTGGCATCCAGCGGGGGTGGGCGGGCGAAGCCCACCCACTTCTAAAGGGCCTCCCCCCAGCCTAAGGGGAGGACTCACAGGTCTGGGACACCAAGTAATTACGGGGGACAACTAATGAAAAAAACAGGATCGGGAGTGAGGTCATAGGGCTAAACGAAGGGAACCCGATGGGGACACCGAGCAGAGAACCCCGGACAACGCCCACTGCTCCTCGAAGGCATCAAGGGAGCCAGTGGACGCCGCCCAGAGGAACTCTGCCCGGATGCATGAGCAGACGGAGGAACGGAAATAGGCCCCACAGTCGCAGGAAATCCCGTCGGCCAACCTCCTCTCCCTGGTGTTGTAGATAGTCAGTTTGGCCAGGGCCAAGAGGAGGTTGAGAAGGAGATCCTGCGACTTCGTGGGGCCACGGATGAGGAGCGTGTAGATAAAAAGGTGAGGGGAAAAGTGCAACCAAAAACGCAGGAAAATATTCAGGAGGAGCCGGAACAGGGGCTGCAACCTGGCACACTCCAAATAAACGTGCGCCAAGGTCTCCTTCTCACCACAGAAAGGGCAGGTGCTAGAGACAGATGTGAACCGCGCCAAGTACACGCCCATGCTCACGGCTCCGTGAAGGAGCCGCCAACTGATATCCCCGGCGGGCCTCGGGACCAGGGCAGAGTACAAGCTGGCCCACCGGGGCTCCTCACCCTCGAGAGGCGGCAGGAGGTCCCGCCATTTGGTATCGGGGCGGGACGCGAGGGTGAGGTAGTGAAGGGTATGGAACACGAGCATGTACAGATGTTTCCGTGGCGCGGTCTGGAGCAAAACCGGCTGCAGATCATGCAGCCGGCTGGCAGTGAAAGGGTGAGGGGGCCGATTGGGTCCACGGGGCAGGGGCCCGATAAAAATGTCCACGGGGCTTGGGGTGGGGGGTGGGCGGGGCGTGCCCTCTTGCAGGACCCGGTCGAGGTAAGCCCGAGCAGCGGGCAGTAAAGCGGCCTTCACCTCCTGAAGTACGCGCTGGGGAGTACGAGGTCTGGAGAGCCCCATGCGCAGAGCGAGCGTCAGGGGATCCAGCCAGTCTCCCCGGTCGTAGTCCAGGAGGTCTCCGACCCTGGTGACTCCCGCCGAGACCAACCTCTGGCACACCGTGGGGGACTCCGCCACCTGCACATGAAGCTGGGGATTGTGTAGCAGGGGCTCCGCGAGGAGGTCAACCCCCACGGTGGCCGCCACGGACCTGGTCATTGAAAAGAGCTTCCAGGTCCAGAGGAGGTCTTGGTAGAAGACCGGCAGCCCGGAGAGGTCTCGCGGAAGACCTCTCGGATGGAGGTAAAAGAGCTGCCGGTCGTATCGGAGCCCTCGGAAGCGGCGGAGGAAGGCGTGCGCCAATACGCTCCACGCCGGACTACCCGCACCAAACAGGAGCCTCTGCAGGGCCTGGAGGCGGAAGACATGGACCTGAGCGCGTAAGCACTTCAGGCCCTGCCCCCCTCCTCCAGGGGCAGGTGGAGAACCCCTGCAGAGACCCAGTGCATCCCTGGCCAAAAGAACTCCAGAATCACCGTCCGGAGGTTGGCCAGGAAACCCGGGGCCGGGACCAGGGTGTTGAGTCGGTACCAGAGCATGGACAGGACCAGTTGATTAAGCACCAGTGCCCTCCCCCAAAGGGAGAGGCACCGGAGTAGTCCTGTCCATTTCCGGAGCCGCTCCATCACCCTGCCCTGCAAATCCTGCCAGTTCTCCGGCGGAGACGGATGCGTGGCAGAAAGGTAAATGCCGAGATAGAGCAGCGGACCTACGCTCCACCGGATGGCCTGAAGCGCAGGTGGGAGGGAGCTCGCCTGCCACCCGTCCCCAGCCACCAGGCCAGAGCTCTTGACCCAGTTGACCCGGGCGGAGGAGGCCGCCGAGTACACAGCCTGGCAAGCCTCCACCCGCACCAAGTCGCCCGTGTCCTGGACCACGAGGAGCACATCGTCAGCGTATGCCGACAGGACCAGCCGCAGCCCCAGCTCCTGAAGCACCAACCCCGTCAACCTCTTGCGGAGGAGACGGAGGAAGGGCTCGATCGCCAGAGCGTACAGCTGGCCCGAGAGGGGGCACCCCTGCCGCACTCCCCACCCGAAGCTGACCGGCTCGGTCAGGGTCCAGTTGAGCCTGACCAGACACTCCGCAGAAGCGTACAGCACCTGCAGAAAACCCACAAACAGGGGTCCGAAGCCGAACGCTCGCAGAGTGCCCAGGAGATACCCGTGATCCATCCGGTCGAACGCCTTCTCCTGATCCAGGGACAGGAGGGCGAACGACAGACCATCCCTACACCCCAATTCCAGAAGGTCCCGGACCAGATACAAGTTATCAAAGATGGTGCGGCCCGGGACGGTGTAGGTCTGGTCTGGATGGACCACGTCCGCCAGCACGGACCCTAGCCGCATCGAGATGGCCTTCGTAACAATTTTGTAGTCCGTGCTGAGGAGCGAGACGGGACGCCAATTCCGTAAGTCGCGGAGGTCCCCCCTCTTCGGCAATAAGGAAAGCACGGCTCGCCTGCACGAGAGAGGGAGGACCCCGCTATGCAAAGCCTCTGCCCAGACGGTGACCAGGTCTGGGCCGAGGACGTCCCAGAACATGCGATAGAACTCCACGGTCAGCCCGTCCAAGCCCGGAGATTTATTGGTGGGCATGCGACGGAGGGCCTCCGAGAACTCGGCCAGAGTGAGAGGCAGCTCTAGCCGGTCCCGGTCGCCCGTGCTGACCGTCGGGAGCCCGTCCCAGAGCACTCTGCAAGCGTTAGGATCGGTCGGATCCGGGGAGAAAAGAGTGGCGTAGAAGGCCCTGGCCCTCTGGCACATCTCCGCCGGATCCGTGAGGGGGGTGCTGTCCTTCGCCAGGAGGCAGGTGACGTGCTTCTTGGCCCCACTCCTTTTCTCCAGGGCGTAGAAGAAGCGGGAGCCGCGATCCATCTCCCAAAGGAGGTGGATGCGGGATCGAACAAAAGCACCCTGGGTCCAATGGTCTTCGAGGGCCCGGAGCTCCTCCCGCTTCTCCCGGCACGCTCCGCAGAGGGATGGATCCTCGGGGTTGACGGTCAGACGCCTCTCCAGCTCCAAGACCTCCCGCTCCAACTGCCCTATCGCCGCATCCCTCCGTCGGCTGGCACCCCGAGTGTAGTCACGGCAGAAGAGCTGGGCGCCCACCTTCCCCAGATCCCACCACCGCTGCGCTGAGGAAAAGGCGCGCCTCTGCCCTCGCCAGGGCAGCCAGAACTCCCGGAAGGAAGCCACGAAGCCCGCATCCTCCAGCAAACTATTATTAAAGTGCCAATAGGCCGGCCTCGGCCTCTCCGCGCAGAGAGAGGCCGTCACGGTGGAAAGGTGGTGATCCGAAAAGGGGGCCGGCCGAACGCTGGAGGAGTGGGCCCGTGAAAGGTGGAAACGTGACAGGTAAATACGGTCTAGCCGGGAGTGGCACGACCGATGGGCCTCCACCCGGACGAAGGTGAACGTCGAGACGTCGTCTGGGTGGTGGTCGCGCCAGACGTCCACCAGGGAGTGGCGGTCGACAATCTCCCGGAGGACGTCCGCAGCTGCCGGGCACTGCTCGGTCCCCGAGCGGTCCCGTTCCTCGAGGGTGGTGTTAAAATCCCCTCCCAGGACCAGGCACTCACGAGGATACAGGGAGCCAAGGAAGGCGGATGCCTGCTGATAAAAACGTAGCCTCTCCGGGGCCGATGTCGGGGCGTAAACGTTGACGAAATTAACCACAAGCCCCTCCATGCGGACCCGGAGGTGCAGCAGGCGACCCGGCACAGCCTCGGCGACCCCTAGCACCTCGGGCCGTAGGTCGGGGGAGAACAGGATCGCCACTCCAGCCGCGCAGACAGAGAAGTGGCTAAAGTAGGCCCCGTCCTCTCACTCCAGCCGCCAGCTAGCTTCAGCGGCCGGATCCGTATGGGTCTCCTGCAGGAAAACCACAGAGTACCCCCCCTCCTGGAGGAAGGAGAGCACCTGGCTCCTGCGGAGACCCATCCTACAGCCTCGGGTGTTTAAAGTGGCAAGGATGATCGGTGCCATGAGGAGGGCTGGGGGGGATCCTCGCTGGCAGACACGCCCACGGCCTCCGGCAGGCCGCGCAGCAATCCGTGACCAACCCCGAAGGTGAGTAAGGAGTCACGGAAGACACGGACCCGCCGGTAGGCCACGGCGGCCTGCTTCCCGGTCCTCCTACCCTCCCCCATGAGGGCCCTCGCGGCCCGGAGGACCTGATGGAAATCCCCCCACCGCTGGAGCGCAAGATGGACTTTGTTCCGGGAGCCACGGACGTCCTCAAGGAACTCCCGCAGCTCCTCCCTCAGCGCATAGGGGGGTGGGGTCACTGATCGATGACTGGCCCCCAGTGGGGCCCCCGTCACAGCCCCGTGGCCCACCAAGGCGGGTAGGCAGGGGGCAGATCCCCAACGTGGCAGCAGATGGACCGACGCCACACGACCTGCCCCGCTCTCAGATTCAAGAAGGGGCGGTGGAAGGAGAACAGCAGCCCCTGGGGGGTCGGGACAGGAAAGAACTAGTGAACCCGCTCCCTGGGAGGTATTGCCAGGGGCGGCACTGGCATCACAGGAAGTGGGGGGGACAAGGACAGAGCCAACAGGAGTAGGGCGGGGATCAGGGAGAGAATCCGGGAAGGAGGTAGAGGCAGGATCCGGAGCCTCCATAGGTGAGACGCCAGAAGGTGGCTCCTCCTGGCCAGGCTCAAGGATCTGGGAAGTGGGCAGGGGACCCCTAACGATGCCGGGCTCAGCCACTGTGGCACGTGCGGCAGCCTCGGCATCCAGAGAGAGATGGTGGTCAATGGGGTCCCCGCTGAGGAAGGAGGGCGGGTCCTCCACACCCAAGAGGGACACCCCCTGGGAAGCGGGTCTCGACAGCGGGGCACTGGCCGTCGCCCCAAGGGGCTCGGCAGCCGCCAACAGAGTGCCACCCGCAGCCGAGTCGAGGGAAGATTCCAGGGGACCCTCAGAGGTGGGAGCAGAAACAGCGGGTAGGGGAAGGGAACTTGGGGACGGGGGGATGTAGTGAGGTCGCCCAGATCGAGGCCCGCCGGCAGAGGGTCGTCCGCCCCCTGCGTGACCGGGGTCAAACCCAGGGCCTCGATTTCTGCGTAGATGGGAGGGAGATCACAGTCCACCACCCCAGGGCCCTCCCCGCCAGCACCCGAGGCGATACCCACCGCGGCGCTCTCAGAGGCGCCAAGTGGGAAGGGGGCGAGAGAGGCTCCCTCGGGGTCATCCACGGGAAGGGACCCCGGAGGAGGGGCGGTGTCACCTTCCGGTGCTGCCACGGCATCCCCAGCCGGCACCACAAACTGGGAGTCATCAGGGGACAAGGCGGAAGACTCGACATCGGCGCTCCCCTTTCTGCTCTTCCGGGGGGCCTCCGAATCCGAAGGATGTAAAGAAACTCGAGCCTTCCGCTTGCCCCGCTTCCCCTGCACTAAGGACCAGCCCTCCATGGCATCATACGGGGGCTGGCTAACAGGGGTCGGCTCGGGGGACAAGGGCAATGGCTCAGGGACTCGGGGAGGCAGTGGTGGGACAGCAGAAACCGGGGAGGATTCCCCCTGGGACTAGCCCTCTCCCACGTCCGGCGGTAGCCCCGCCACACCCTCCTCCACAGAGGTGGACCGAGAAGGAGGAGGAGGGGCAGCTTCGGGTGCCGGGCAGCTAGGGGGACCGGCGATGACAGGGCCGGCGCCTTGCCGGGGCTCGGGGGTCCCGGACGCTCCTCCGTGCTGGGCTAAGGGACAGTCTCTCCGGACGTGCCCCATCGCCCGGCAGAGGTAGCACCGGGCCTCCCCCATTGAGTAATGCACCCGGTAGTGGGCTCCCTGGTAAGGGACCAGAAAGGACCCCTCGAGCGCCTCTCCGCCACGCTCCGCCGGCAGCAGTTGAAGCTGCACTTGCCGGCGGAACGAGAGAACATGACGGAGGGCGGGGTCCTTGCAGCCCAAGGAGAGAGGGCTGATGACAGAGATGGGGCGTCCCAGGGCAGAAAGGGCGGGCAGCAGGGTGGCATTGGGCAGGAAGGGAGGGACGGAGGTCAAGATCAAGCGGACCCCCAGGTCTTCCAACGGCTCCAGGGGGACGAACACGCCCCCCACCGCCAGGCCCGTCTCTACCGCTTCCTGGGCGGCGGCCTCCGATGCCAGGAAGAAGACCACCTTCCCGTACATTTTGGAGGCCGCCACGATGGCCGTGGCCCCACTACCCTGGCCAACTACCCTGGCCCCACTACCCTGGCCAACGCCCACACGTAGGTCTCCACGTGGGGCGAGGTGGGCACCAGGAGGCAACGGATGCCGCGCTTCCTGCTCAAAGTGGGAAAGGGGCCCCGGTCGCTGTAGATGTTGGCGGAAGCAGCGGCCGGAGGAGCAGCAGCAGGCGGGGGGGCCGCCGCCACCTGGGCGTACGCCCTGGGGGCTGGGGGAGGGACTGTGATGCAGTAGGGACTGTCTGTGTGGGGAGTGGGAGAGCAGGGGAGGACTTTAGAGGATGGACGATGCCAGAGCCTGTAACCTGAGCTAGGTAAGGGAGGGGAAAGGTCAAACTCCTTTGCCCGGGAAGGGGAACAAAGGAAGGGAGCGGCAGGAGGGAAGCAGTTGGAGTTTGGGCTTGGGGCTGTGTGGGCAGAATTCAGGGTATCCTAGCTAGGATCCAAGCACCCTGAAAGCCCAGAAGGACTCGGTGGAGGGGTCCTGACTGTGCCTGCAAGCTCTGCTGTAACCTGTGTTCCTGTTGTCTAATAAACCTTCTGTTTTACTGGCTGGCTAAGAGTCACTGTGGGTCCCAGGAAGAGGGGTGCAGGGCCGGACTCCCCCACACTCCGTGACAACTGGTGGCAGCGGCGGGAGATACTGCACCCCGTGGACGGCGCTTCCTGCAGTAAGTGACTGGGGAGCAGTAAAACGAAGGGGTGGTTAACCCCTGGGAGTGTGTGCCCAGTGAGAAGGACTTTGCAGTAACAGGGACCCCCGGGGGATTGCAGCGAGCGGTCCCAGGGGCGGAGGAGTCTGCAGCTCGACCCTGGCAGAGAGGTGGTGACCTCACGAAGGGCTGGTGCACTAGGGGTCCCCCTGGAAACCGTGGGGAGCGGCGAGCACCCCGGCCTGTGAGTGGCCAGCAGGAAGATGTATGCCAAGCGGCGCAAGTGTGTCCTGGTGGAGCTGTGTAAGCAGAGGGGGCTGCACCCAGGGAGGCTCAGCAAGGACCAGCTGATTGCCCAGCTGGAGCAGGGAGACCGCATGAATGAACGGAGCCCTGTCTCTGAGGGAAGCAGCCGAGCAGATGCAGCGCAGGCACCAGTGACTGTCCCTGCTGGGAGTGGTCAGCCGGCAGACGAGGGCTTCCCGAGACCCCCCGTTCCTAGGCGTAGAGGAAGGGCGGGGAGGAGCCCAGTGTATACCGAGGGCACCGTGACACCCCCGGCCAGCAGGGGAGCCTCACGGCGAAGCTCACCCCCCAGCAGGGGATCCTCCCGGCAACGCTCAGCATCCGTGGAGTGGATGCGGCTGGAATATGAAAGGGAGCTGAGACGGGAAGAGCTCGAGTTAAAGAGGCAAGAGCTGGAGGAGAAGGCGAAACAATGTGAACATGAGCGGGAGGAGAAGGAGAAACAGCGTAAACATGAGTTGGACCTGGCCCGGCTGAGGAGAAGTGAGGCCCCGGCTGCGGTGAGTGAGGGGGGACCCAAGCCTACAAAGAGCTTTGATAAGCACTTGCTGCCCCGGCGTAAGGAGGGGGAGGACATAGATACCTTCCTGACGGCCTTTGAGAATGCCTGCGAGCTGCACAGGGTTGACCCTGCAGACAGGATCGCAGTTCTCACCCCCTTACTGGACTCCACAGCCGTGGAGGTGTACAGCCGACTGAAAGGGGCGGAGGCAGGGGACTACGAACGGTTCAAACAGGCCCGGCTCCGCGAGTTTGGGCTGACTCCTGAGATGTACCAGAAAAAGTTCCGGAGCCAGCGTAAAACCCGTGAGGTTACATACCTACAACTGGTCAACCGGGCGCAGGGGTATGCTCGCAAGTGGACAGCTGGGGCCCAAACTAAAGAGGACCTGCTTGACCTATTTATACTGGAGCACCTGTACGAGCAGTGCCCGTCCAACCTGAGGCTGTGGTTGATGGACCAGAAGCCGGAGAACCCGCAGCATGCAGGCCAGCTGGCCGACCAATTTGTGGACAGTCGGGCAGGGGATGGCAGGGAGGAGTCTCGAAGGAGCAGGCCTGCCTCAACGCAGAGAGAGAGTCATCATGGGACCTCCCAAAGGGGGCCTATGGAGAACCCCCCCAAAAGGGGAACATCCAGCGGCAGGTCCCTCCAACCCACTCAAGGGGACCCACGAGATATGGGCTGCTATCGCTGTGGCCAACGAGGTCACATATGGGACCAGTGCCCCAAGCTCAGGGACAGACCAAGCAGACCCAACCCGCAGAGGGTGGACTGGGTAAAAACCCAATCGGAGGAGGGGCTACATTCTCAGGAAAGGGGGGTTGGCAACATACCACCTGTGGATGCTCCCAGTTCCGGGTTTTTGGTTTACCGGGTGGGCGCGGGGCTGCCCCTCCGGAAAGAGTGCATTGTTTCCCTGGAAGTGGATGGGAGGAAGGTCACTGGGTACTGGGACACGGGCGCAGAGGTGACGCTGGCCCGGCCCGAGGTGGTGGCCTCAGATCGGATGGTGCCCGACACCTACCTGACCCTGTTGGGCGTGGGCGGGACCCCATTCAAGGTACCCGTGGCAAGGGTACACCTGAAATGGGGGGCCAAGGAGGGCCCCAAGGATGTGGGGGTACACCAATATTTGCCCACTGACGTGTTAATGGGAGGGGACCTTGAGGACTGGCCTAGTAACACCCAGAGTGCCCTGGTCGTGACTCGTAGTCAGAGTCGGCAAATGGCACTGCTCCCCGACAACGGGGAAGGTACTCGACCTGAGGTGCAGGACCCTAACTCAGGGAGCGGGGAACGCCCAGGGGCACGGTGCAGAGAGGCTGCGGCCTCAGACCCAGCCAGCAAGAGAGAGCCGGTCCCCATTCCTGTCCCAGCTGCTGAGTTCCAGGCCAAGTTGCAGAAAGATCCCTCCTTGCGGAAGCACAGGGACCGGGCTGACCTTAGTGCGGTACAGACCATGAGGAGAGGTTGCAAGGAGAGGTTCCTGTGGGAGAAGGGGTTCCTGTACCGAGAATGGGCTCTCCCAGGGGAAGTAGAGTCATGGGGGATCAGGAGGCAGCTGGTGGTTCCCCAGAAGTTCCATCACAAGCTGTTGTACCTGGCCCATGACATCCCTCTCGCAGGGCACCAGGGAATCCGGCGCACCAGGCAGAGGCTGCTACAGAACTTTTACTGGCCTGGGGTCTTTACCCATGTCCGACAGTACTGCCAATCCTGTGACCCCTGCCAGAGGGTGGGGAAGGCCCGGGACAAGGGGAAAGTGGCTTTGAGGCCTTTACCCATCATAGAAGAACCTTTCCAGAAGGTAGCCATGGACATAGTGGGACCTCTCAGCAAGACCCGGTCAGGGAAGAAATACATCCTGGTGGTGGTGGATTTTGCCACTCGCTACCCCGAGGCAGTGGCCTTGTCCTCTATCGAAGCAGACACAGTGGCAGATGCGCTGCTGACAATTTTCAGCCGGGTGGGGTTCCCCAAGGAGGTCTTAACGGACCAGGGGTCCAACTTCATGTCGGCCCTGCTCCGGTCCTTATGGCAGAAATGTGGGGTCCAGCACAACTGGGCCTCAGCGTATCACCCCCAGTCCAACGGGGTGGTAGAAAGGTTCAACGGGACGCTGAAGATGATGCTAAAAACATTTATGAACCAGCATCCACAAGATTGGGACAAGTACTTACCTCACCTGCTGTTTGCGTACAGGGAGGTACCCCAGGAATCTACTGGGTTTTCACCTTTCGAACTGTAGTATGGAAGGCGGGTGAGGGGGCCTCTAGACCTGATGAGGGACGAATGGGAGGGGAAGGCCGCTCCCGAGGGAGAGTCAGTGGTGGAGTATGTCCTGACCTTCCGGGAAAGACTGGCCGAGCTCATGGGCCTGGCCAGGGAGAATCTGGCCCGAGCCCAGAGGAGGCAGAAGGTCTGGTATGACCGCACAGCACGAGCCCGTACCTTCGCCACCGGGGATCAGGTGATGGTTCTTATCCCCGTGAGGAGAAACAAACTCCAGGCCGCCTGGGAAGGGCCCTTCAAGGTTATCAAGCAACTGAATGAGGTAAACTATGTGGTGGAGCTGTCAAACCGGGCACATCACCGTCGGGTGTACCATGTGAACATGATGAAACCATACTATGACAGGGGGAATGTGGTGTTGGCCGTGTGTGGACATTGGGAGGGGCAGGGAGATGACCCCTTAGTGGATCTATTCCCTGGGACAAAAGCTGGTTCCCCCCTGGAGGCGATTCCCCTCTCTGAGCAACTGACCCCGGGCCAGCACGCTGAGATCAGAGGGGTGCTGCATCTGTACCGACAGCTGTTTTCCAACCAGCCTGGACGCACTAATTTGACTGTCCACCGGGTGGAGACTGGGTCACATCCCCCTATAAGATGCTCCCCTTTTCGGGTCACTGGTAAAACTGCCCAGGATCTTGAAAGAGAGGTCAGGGACATGCTGGCTTTGGGGGTGATCCAGCCGTCTTCCAGCCCTTGGGCCTCGCCAGTGGTGCTAGTCCCCAAGAAGGATGGGTCAATCCGGTTCTGTGTGGACTATCGAAAGCTCAATGCCATCACCGTATCTGATGCCTACCCTATGCCCAGGCCTGACGAGCTCCTAAACAAGCTAGGAGGTGCTCGGTACCTCACCACTATGGATCTTACCAAAGGCTACTGGCAAGTGCCGCTGGACGCAGATGCCAGGCTGAAATCGGCCTTTATCACCCCTCTGGGGCTCTATGAGTTTCTGACCCTGCCCTTCGGCCTCAAGGGAGCGCCAGCCACCTTCCAGCGCCTGGTGGATCAGCTACTGAGGGGGATGGAGAGTTTTGCCGTGGCGTATATTGACGACATCTGCATCTTCAGCCAGACCTGGGAGGACCACATGTCCCAGGTTAAACAAGTCCTAGACCGACTCCGAAAGGCTGGGTTAACAGTAAAGGCTGAGAAGTGCAAGGTGGGGATGGCTGAAGTATCTTACCTGGGCCATCGGGTGGGGAGCGGCTGCCTGAAGCCGGAACCAGCCAAGGTGGAGGTGATCAGAGACTGGCCTGCTCCCCAAACCAAAAAGCAGGTACAGGCCTTTATTGGGATGGCGGGGTACTATCGAAGGTTCGTGCCCCACTTTAGTGCCATAGCCGGCCCCATCACTGAACTATGCCAAAAGGGGAAGCCAGACAAGGTGATCTGGACTGAGCAGTGCCAGGAGGCTTTCCGGGCACTGAAGGAGGCTCTGGTTAGTGGCCCAGTTCTGGCAAACCCAGATTTTGACAAACCCTTTATGGTGTTCACTGATGCCTCAGACACGGGACTGGGGGCAGTGTTAATGCAGGAGGATGAAAAGGGGGAGAGACACCCCATCGTGTACCTGAGTAAGAAGCTGCTACCCCGGGAACAAAGCTACGCGGCCATCGAGAAGGAATGCCTGGCCATGGTGTGGGCCCTTAAGAAACTAGAGCCATATCTCTTTGGGCGACACTTCACCGTGTACACCGACCACTCTCCCCTGACCTGGCTGCACCAGATGAAAGGAGCCAACGCCAAGCTCCTGAGGTGGAGCCTGCTCCTGCAGGACTATGACATGGACGTGGTCCATGTGAAAGGAAGTGCCAACCTGACAGCGGATGCGTTGTCCCGGAGAGGGGGCCCTGAACTTCCCCAGGTCACTGGTGTAAGCAGAGTCAGGATAAGCTCTACCCTGACATCTGGTGGAAAGAATGTCAGAGAGTTTATTTGCATAGACACGCCTACCCTATCCCAGATTGCTGAGCGGTGGGACTGCTTGGTGACAAATGACTCACCCTCAGTTGGGTGGTACTTGCTAGACAAGGGTCATGGGTTCCAAAACCCAGTGAAGTAGAGAGGCTGGGGACAGGTATCTGTGCCTGGTGGTGCAGGCTCCTTGTGGAGCCAGAAGCACCAGTTCCGCCCCCTCCTCTCTCCACTGTGGAATGTCAGAGTTGATTTTTTTATTCCCTCAAGAATCTAAATGCAGGTTACTGAGCTGAACTCACTTTGGGCTAATGGTGCACTAGCACTGGGGCTCCCCCACTAAGAGCTGAGATCACTAAGACGTGAGATCACTAAGAGCTGAAAATCACTAAAAGCTAAAATCACTGAGCTGAGAGCACTGAGTACGGTGCTAACTAGTGGGGAGCCCAAAGCTATACTGTGGAACAGAGCGGCTGGCGGAGTGGATGGCTGGTGGCAGCAGAGCAGCTGACAGAGCGGAGTAGCTGCGGGACGGGTGGAGCTGCCCACAGAGTGAGCGGAGCCGAGCAGTTTTGCAGAGCAGCTCATGGAGCAGAGCAGCTGGTGGAGCGGAGCAGTTCCTGAGGACGGCTGGAGGAGCAGAGTGGAGCGGAGCAGTTCGTGGAGAAGGCGGAAGCAGAACCCACGGAGAGGCAGGGCAGTTGGCCCTGGACCACGTAAGGTGCCCCTTTCTACCCAGGCTGGGGGGAGGGACCTCTACAGATAGACTCTCGAACTCTGGGGTGGCATTGACCAGAGACTTTTGGGTTGTTGGACTTTGGGGTGATTGGACTTAAAACCCTAAGCGGAAAAAGGACAGTGCCAAACGTACTTGGAGGTGGGTTTTTGTTTATGGTTTGTGTTATAACCCTGTTTGTGGTGTTTCTCCAATGGGATGCCGCATTGATTCCTTCCTTTATTAAAAAAGATTTTGCTACACTCAGACTCCGTGCTTGCGAGAGGGGAAGTATTGCCTCCTAGAGGCGCCCAGGGGGGTGTGGTATGTGAGTGTCCCAGGTCACTGGGTGGGGGCTCGAGCCGGTTATGCATTGTGTTACTGAAACGGAACCCCTGGATACTGAACCCGGCCCTTGTTGCTGCCAACTAGACGGGCAGAAGGGTTACATTTTTGGGGGCTCGTCCGGGATCCTTGGGTCAGTACCCCTCGCAAGCACTTGTTGAGTGTTCCACTGTATTGGGAAATAATTATGTTTATATTTTGAGGAAACTACTGTTTGTATAATGGCTAATATGTCGGGTTTGTTGGGCCCCAGTCCTGCAGCCTCTAGCTCAGGGGCGGCAGACTCAGCCTATGATTGGGCAAAAGCACTGGGGCATATATTGGAAAAGATTGTGTTGGCCTATGCTACGTCAAACTCTTGTCGTAAGTTAAGGTTATTTGATGGGGAAGAGGAGTTTGAACTTTGGTCGGAGCATACTACTGAAATGCTGCGGGAGTGGGCCGTACCCGATGTAGAAAAGCGACGATGTCTAATAGAGAGCCTTAGTGGCCCAGCATTAGATGTAATTCGCACCCTGAAGCTCACTGACCCTGAGGTCAGTGTGAAGGACTGCCTAGAGGACCTTGATAATACCTTTGGGAGCGTAGAGGGCCCTGAGGACAGTTACTGTAAATTCATTAATTCCCGACAGCAAAGGGGTGAGAAAATTTCAGCCTACATACAGAGGCTGGAGAGACTACTTCAGAGAGCTGTTATGAGGGGAGCAGTGACTGCTGAGCAGATGGATCAGACCAGACTGGCTCAAGTTGTAAGAGGGACTCAGTATCGGAACCCAATCCTACTTCATCTCCGACTAAGAGAACGGCAGGAACATCCCCCAAGTTACTCCCAGCTGATAAAGGAGGTCAGGGAAGAAGAAGAAAGGCAGGCAGCCAGCGAGTGTTGGGAAGCCCAAACATTGGAACGAGCCAGTACGACACCACCGCCAATGGCCAGTGTACTGATGGTGAGCACCACAGAGGAACTTGCCCAACAAATGCAGGTCCTGACAGAACGGATAGCTGAGCTGCAAAGCATCATTGACCAAGCTAAGACTTCCCGGAATAAGGAGCCTCAGACTGTGATGATAGAGAAGTCAGTATCTAGAGTCACCGTCCCACCTCGCCGAATGGGGAAAGGACACTTCTTTTGCTACCGGTGTGGTCAGGATGGGCACAGTGCTGCTAACTGCCATAAGGAAGAGAACCCCTCCTTAGTGTATGAAAAGCTGAGGATCAGTTGGGAGAGATCCAGTAGCTGCCAGAAGGTCCGGGGACAGAGACCATCTAGGCCTAGAGGATTTGAAGATTCCCCCAGAAGAGACCAACCAGCTGGGATCCCTGCAGGACTGATAGGGCCTCGAGCAGAGGTCATGGTGAGGATTGAAGGGGCGGAGTGTAAAGCTGTGCTTGACACTGGATCTCAAGTGACTATTATATTTCAGTCATTCTACCAACAGATGCTTAGGCACCTGCCCATACAGCCACTGACTGGCATTGGTCTGTGTGGCCTCAGCATGGATGAATACCCTTATCAGGGCTATGTCATAGTACACCTGGAATTCCCAGAAGAGATTGCTGGGGTAAGACAGGAGGTGGACACTGCTGCTTTAATATGCCCTGACCCCAAAGGAGCCTCTGATGTGTCTGTGCTAATAGGGACCAACTCCAGCCTCTTTAGGATACTGGCCGATTACTGCAGACAGCAAGCAGGAGACCAATATCTGAATACCTTGGTGATACACACACACTGTGCCGAGGCTTACAGAAAAATTGAGGACACGAGAAAAGTGATGCCTGATTTGCCAGTCGGAGCACTGAGGTATGCGGGCCCGGTCCCTTTAGTGGTGCCTGCCATGTCAGAAAAGGAGGTGATTGTCAGGAGTACCTGCCTAAAAGGCAGTAAGGAAACATTAGCTGTGGTAGAGCAGCCAACCAAGGGAGGGCTCCCAGAAGGAGTGCTGGTTCTCAGCGGAGTCATAACCCTACCTGCTGAAGCCCAGGAGGAGGTGACGATACTGGTTGCTAATGAAACACGCCGTGATGTGTTTGTAAAACCAGGGCAGAAGATTGCAGACATTTTTGAGCCTGAAAGCGTTGTGAGACCCCAGTGTGAAGCTGAAGTTCCAATGATAGATCCTGCGAAGTTTGACTTCGGGGACTCACCGCTGTCTGAGGAGTGGAAGGATCGCCTGAGGAAGAAGCTTTGTGAGAGATCCAAGGTGTTCTCACTACATGAGTGGGACGTGGGATGTGCAAAGGGAGTGGAACACCATATCAGGCTACAAGATCCCCGACCCTTCAGGGAGAGGTCTAGGAGGATTGCCCTCTCTGAGATGGAAGACGTGTGCCATCATCTTCAAGAGCTGATCGCAAATGGTATCATCACAGAGTCACGAAGCCCCTATGCCTCACCCATTGTGGTCGTTCGTAAGAAGAGTGGAAAAATCCGGATGTGTATTGACTACCGCACCCTAAACAGGCGCACTACGGTTGATCAGTACACCATGCCTCGAGTACAAGATGCCTTGGACTGTTTGCTGGGTAGTCAGTGGTTCTCTGTGTTGGATCTTCGGAGTGGATACTACCAGATCCCTCTGGGTGAAGAAGATAAGGAGAAGACAGCCTTCATCTGCCCATTAGGGTTTTATCAGTTCGAACGCATGCCCCAAGGGATTTCTGGAGCACCTGCCACATTTCAACGTCTTATGGAAAAAGTCGTGGGAGACATGAATTTACTGCAGGTGTTAGTTTACTTGGATGACCTGATTGTGTTTGGAAGAACCCTGGAGGAACATGAAGAAAGACTTCTTAAAGTGCTCGACAGGTTGGAGGCATACGGTTTGAAGCTTTCAATCGATAAATGCCAGTTCTGCCAAACCTCAGTGAAGTATGTAGGTCACATCGTGTCCCAAGAGGGTGTGAGTACTGACCCCGATAAAATAGAAGCACTCACTACCTGGCCACGTCCCATTAACTACAGAGAACTCAAGACGTTTCTTGGATTTAGTGGTTACTACCGCAGATTTGTGAAGAACTATGCTACGATTGTAAAACCTCTGAATGATCTTACCAGGGGATACCAGTCCAACAAGAACAAATCTAAGACCCAGAATAAGCGGAGGCCTCCAAAGCCGCCTTTGCAGAGACACTATGGCCCCTTCGAACCATTTGGGCCGCGGTGGGATGAAAGATGTGAGAGAGCTTTTCGGGAAATCATTACTCGCTTAACTCATGCTCCCGTCCTAGTCTTTGCTGACCCAAGCAAACCGTTTATCCTGCATACTGATGCCAGTTTGGAGGGTCTGGGAGCAGTACTGTATCAGGAAGTGGAAGGCAAACGCAAACCGGTAGCCTTTGCCAGCCGAGGACTGTCTGACAGTGAAACTCGCTACCCCATCCACAAGCTGGAGTTCTTGGCCTTGAAATGGGCCATCACTGAGAAATTCCGAGACTACTTGTACGGTGCTCAGTTCCAGGTGTGGACAGACAACAACCCACTGACCTATGTGTTAACAAGTGCTAAATTGGATGCTACAGGCCAGAGATGGGTGGCCGCCTTGGCTAGCTATGAGTTCAGCATTCAATACCGATCAGGGAGGAGCAATGTAGATGCAGATGCCTTGTCCAGACGTCCGCAGGCACCTGATGTTGCTGTGATACCCACGGATGGCGTGAGAGCTATTTGCAGTGTGAGTCGCCGAGAGCCGGAGGCCCATGAGAGCCTTCATGGATGTGTTGCTGAAGCTTTGGGCCTACCCCCTGAAGGCGTGCCTTCTGCTTCAGTGAACTACATTGCTTTGGACCAATCTCCCTTGCCCATGCTCAATACGGCTGACTGGCAAGAGGCCCAACTACAAGATGCTGACATTCGTGATACACTACTTGCCAAAAGAGGGGGGCGAGGCCCAGCTGAGGTTGTCCCACCTACCCCAGAGGGCAAACTACTATTGAGAGAATGGACCAAACTAAAACTGATTCAGGGAGTGCTACACCGCACGACCACAGACCCTCTACAAAAGCAACGGAATCAACTAGTGCTGCCAAAAGATTACAGAGCCCTGGCCATGAGGGCCCTGCATGATGACTTTGGACATTTAGGGATGGAGAGGACCCTGGAACTTATCCGCAGTAGATTCTATTGGCCACGGATGGCTGAAGATGTTCGCCGGAAATGTGAGACCTGCGCGCGATGTGTGCAAAGGAAAACTCTGCCCACGAGGGCTGCATATCTGAAGAACATCACCAGCAACAAACCTCTGGAGCTGGTTTGCATTGATTTCTTGTCTTTAGAAGTGGACAAGAGGAATATTGGGAACATCCTAGTAGTGACCGACCATTACACGCGATATGCGCAGGCATATCCCACACGTGATCAGAAGGCCACTACCGTCGCTCGAGTACTGTGGGAAAAATATTTCTCAGTTTATGGATTTCCAGCCCGGATACACTCGGATCAGGGACGAGACTTTGAGAGTCACCTTCTGAAGGAGGTGCTGAGGATAGCAGGAATTAAAAAGTCAAGGACAACACCTTATCACCCACAGGGTGACCCTCAGCCAGAGAGGTTCAACCGAACCCTGTTAGATATGTTAGGGACTTTGCGGCCAGAGCAGAAGGCAACCTGGAGCCAACATGTCGCATTTCTAGTGCACGCCTACAACGCCACAAAGAACGACGCTACGGGAGTCACCCCATATCTCTTAATGTTTGGGCGAGAACCAAGATTACCCATAGACCTGTGCTTTGGTGTATCCGAGGATGGAGATAGCTATGAAACTCACCAGCAATATCTATCCCGTCTACGAGAAAAGCTGCGGGATGCTTATCACTTAGCTACATCTGCAGCTCAGAAGAATGCAGGCTGCAACAAACATCGATATGATGCTAGGGTACGTCTGCAAGAGCTCCAGCCAGGGGACAGAGTCCTGCTGAGAAATTTGGGTATTGCTGGCAAACACAAGATAGCTGACAGATGGAAGGCAATACCTTACTTAGTGATGGAAAAGCTAGGAGACCTGCCGGTCTACAAGATAAAACCTGAAGAGGGTCCAGGGCAGACCAAAACCGTGCATAGAAACCTTTTGCTCCCTGTGGGAGAATTGGTAAGCAGCCCTTATGAGGTGGGCCACAACAGGGCAACTGGGCAGAACAAAGGTGCTGTACCAAAGCCGCCTTCCAATGTGGACAGCCGGCCTCCTGCAGCTAACCTACCCCTACTTGGCACATCTGACAGTGAGTCTGAGGAGGAAGACACAACCATGGTGTATCCTGGGATGAAGACAAGATTTCAGTCTCGATCCGCTGAATCAGAAGAGAGCACATCCTCTTCCGCCCTAAACCCTATGGCAGAAGTATTTAGGCCCATTCCTGACATCCCTGAGCCACTGGTGGGACCCCCGTGTAATGACTTACACAGGCTATTGGACAATGGTGACATACAGATGGAGGATGTCCAGAGCACCTGCGACCCTCCACTGTTAGAACTAGAAATGCAGGAGCCTATGCCAGTATCTGAGGGGAACTCACAGGAAACCTCCCCATCCGGCACTCAAGAGGATGTCCCCCCTACCATAGCAACAGAGATTCTTAATAGGCGAGACAGGGTAATAAGACCAGTGAAACGGTTAACTTACGATGCACCTGGGGTGATTAGTGAGGAGCCTATACATTTAGCACACAGGTTTGTGAAAGCTAAAGTGGGCTATCTAATGCCTTTTGGAGGGGACCAATAAGTTGGTATAGTAGGGAATGTGATTTGTCGGGATGACAAATTCTTGGCTGGGGGAAGGATGTAAGCAGAGTCAGGATAAGCTCTACCCTGACATCTGGTGGAAAGAATGTCAGAGAGTTTATTTGCATAGACACGCCTACCCTATCCCAGATTGCTGAGCGGTGGGACTGCTTGGTGACAAATGACTCACCCTCAGTTGGGTGGTACTTGCTAGACAAGGGTCATGGGTTCCAAAACCCAGTGAAGTAGAGAGGCTGGGGACAGGTATCTGTGCCTGGTGGTGCAGGCTCCTTGTGGAGCCAGAAGCACCAGTTCCGCCCCCTCCTCTCTCCACTGTGGAATGTCAGAGTTGATTTTTTTATTCCCTCAAGAATCTAAATGCAGGTTACTGAGCTGAACTCACTTTGGGCTAATGGTGCACTAGCACTGGGGCTCCCCCACTAAGAGCTGAGATCACTAAGACGTGAGATCACTAAGAGCTGAAAATCACTAAAAGCTAAAATCACTGAGCTGAGAGCACTGAGTACGGTGCTAACTAGTGGGGAGCCCAAAGCTATACTGTGGAACAGAGCGGCTGGCGGAGTGGATGGCTGGTGGCAGCAGAGCAGCTGACAGAGCGGAGTAGCTGCGGGACGGGTGGAGCGGCCCACAGAGTGAGCGGAGCCGAGCAGTTTTGCAGAGCAGCTCATGGAGCAGAGCAGCTGGTGGAGCGGAGCAGTTCCTGAGGACGGCTGGAGGAGCAGAGTGGAGCGGAGCAGTTCGTGGAGAAGGCGGAAGCAGAACCCACGGAGAGGCAGGGCAGTTGGCCCTGGACCACGTAAGGTGCCCCTTTCTACCCAGGCTGGGGGGAGGGACCTCTACAGATAGACTCTCGAACTCTGGGGTGGCATTGACCAGAGACTTTTGGGTTGTTGGACTTTGGGGTGATTGGACTTAAAACCCTAAGCGGAAAAAGGACAGTGCCAAACGTACTTGGAGGTGGGTTTTTGTTTATGGTTTGTGTTATAACCCTGTTTGTGGTGTTTCTCCAATGGGATGCCGCATTGATTCCTTCCTTTATTAAAAAAGATTTTGCTACACTCAGACTCCGTGCTTGCGAGAGGGGAAGTATTGCCTCCTAGAGGCGCCCAGGGGGGTGTGGTATGTGAGTGTCCCAGGTCACTGGGTGGGGGCTCGAGCCGGTTATGCATTGTGTTACTGAAACGGAACCCCTGGATACTGAACCCGGCCCTTGTTGCTGCCAACTAGACGGGCAGAAGGGTTACACTGGGCAGAGTGACCCCGCTCAGTTCAGTCTCGAAGGGGGGAGAGATGTGATGCAGTAGGGACTGTCTGTGTGGGGAGTGGGAGAGCAGGGGAGGACTTTAGGGGATGGACGATGCCAGGGCCTGTAACCTGAGCTAGGTAAGGGAGGGGAAAGGTCAAACTCCTTTGCCCGGGAAGGGGACAAAGGAAGGGAGTGGCAGGAGGGAAGCAGTTTGAGTTTGGGCTTGGGACTGTGTGGGCGGAATTCAGGGTATCCTAGCTAGGATCCAAGCACCCTGAAAGCCCAGAAGGACTCGGTGGAGGGGTCCTGACTGTGCCTGCAAGCTCTGCTGTAACCTGTGTTCCTGTTGTCCAATAAACCTTCTGCTTTACTGGCTGGCTAAGAGTCACTGTGGGTCCCAGGAAGAGGGGTGCAGGGCCGGACTCCCCCACACTCCGTGACAGGGACACCTGCAGAGCTGGTGGAGGTAATAGCGGGGGGGGATGCCGCAGCCGGTAGCGGGGCTGCGGCAGCGGGGGCAGTCTCCGCCATGGAGGGCCTGGCCTTTCTAGCGGGGCCCTTACCCTTCTTCCCACCCCGACCCTTCCCACCGGCTGGGGGGGCTCCCCCCGAATCAGAAGGGGCGAGAGACGTGGCAGCAACGGAGGTCTCCCCAGTACTCGCTGCCACTGGTGCCCTAGCAGGGGCGGTGGTAGGTGGATCGGCAGCGGCGGTCGAGGTAGAGGCTTGGGCAGTGGACACGGGGGCAGGTGGAGGAGGGGCAGTGGGAGCATCGCGAGGGGTCTCCCCCGCTGCGTCCCCCGCCATAACGAGAGCGGGGAGGGGGACAAAGAGCGAGGGGAGGTCAAGGAGAGGAGGCGGCCACCCCTCCCTGCTAGGCTGCAGGCAGGGGAGGAGGGCGCCAGAAGGGGAAGGCTAAAGGGGCGTAGGGAGCAACCAAGGACCTAAGGGTGGGATTGTTTCAGGGCACCAACGCAGAGGGGGGTTCCGGCTCCTCCAGTTGCACTAGGGGAGCTGGGGGGCAACAGTAGAGGGGGAGTGCAGTGAACAAGGGGAAACCAAATGGGGAAGGGCACAAGCGCCTGGGAGGGGCGGGCGTGGGCGCATGGGGGGGGACCGATCAGGGCTGGGGGAGCACAGGGTGGGGGGAAAGGGTGAGCTGGGATTGGGGTAGGAGGACCACAGGGACAGCTGCAGGGCCGGGGCAGAACTATCAGGCGGCAGAGGGAAATAGGTGGGTTGGACAAATGTGGCAAAGGGGAGGGGGGCAGTCCAGGAGGAGGGGGGAGTGGTGCACCCCCAGGCACTTGTGCCAAAAAGTCAATGGTTGGCTGCTGCTGCTGCAGGCCCAAATGGTGGAAGTGGGCGTGGTGAGCCAGGCGAGCAGCTCAGACCCAGAGGCAAGAGTCCAAAGCAGAAGGAAAACAGCCAGCGGGGGTGGTGGAGGGGGCAACGATGGTGGCGGGGGCGAAGGGGGACACGGATGGACCGGGGGCAGGCTCCAAGCCACACCCCCGCTGCCCCAGCAGACACAGTCCAAACCACCACCACAAGAGCACAGTTCAAAAAAGACTCAGTCCAGAAAAGCCCCCTCCACAGTGGTCTTTACGTGGTTTCCCAGCAGCAGGCGGTCCTCGTCTCCTTCCTCTCCTCCTCCGGGCACCAACAGCTCCCCAGCAACTGCCCCAGCAGCTCCAGGTGGTGGTGGTCTGGTGTCCAGGCAGGAGGGACCCCGCTCAGAGGATGGCGTCCTCAGCAACAAGAGCTGGCGTCCCAGAGAGGAGGAGAGTGAGGGAAGCAGGCCAGCAGCCCCCCCCCCCACCCCCTAGGGGCTGTAGGTGGAGGAACAGAGGGGGGAGTGGGAACCACCAGCCAGCCAGCAAACAGACAGCAGAGAGAGGGGCTGGTGGTCCTATTGGCATCCAGCGGGGGTGGGCGGGCAAAGCCTGCCCACTTCTAAAGGGCCTCCCCCCAGCCTAAGGGGAGGACCCACAGGTCTGGGACACCAAATAATTCCGGGGGACAACTAAAGAAAAAAACAGGATCGGGAGTGAGGTCATAGGGCTAAACGAAGGGAACCGGATGGGGACACCGAGCAGAGAACCCCGGACAACGCCCACTGCTCCTCGAAGGCATCAAGGAAGCCAGTGGACGCCGCCCAGAGGAACTCTGCCCGGATGCATGAGCAGACGGAGGAACGGAAATAGGCCCCACAGTCGCAGGAAATCCCGTCGGCCAACCTCCTCTCCCTGGTGTTGTAGATAGTCAGTTTGGCCAGGGCCAAGAGGAGGTTGAGAAGGAGATCCCGCGACTTCGTGGGGCCACGGATGGGGAGCGTGTAGATAAAAAGGTGAGGGGAAAAGTGCAACCAAAAACACAGGAAAATATTCAGGAGGAGCCGGAACAGGGGCTGCAACCTGGCGCACTCCAAATAAACGTGCGCCAAGGTCTCCTTCTCACCACAGAAAGGGCAGGTTCTAGGGACAGATGTGAACCGCGCCAAGTACACGCCCGTGCTCACGGCTCCGTGAAGGAGCCGCCAACTGATATCCCCGGCGGGCCTCGGGACCAGGGCAGAGTACAAGCTGGCCCACCGGGGCTCCTCACCCTCGAGAGGCGGCAGGAGGTCCCGCCATTTGGTATCGGGGCGGGACGCGAGGGTGAGGTAGTGAAGGGTATGGAGCACGAGCGAGTACAGATGTTTCCGTGGCGCGGTCTGGAACAAAACCGGCTGCAGATCATGCAGCCGGCTGGCAGTGAAAGGGTGAGGGGGCCGATTGGGTCCACGGGGCAGGGGCCCGATAAAAATGTCCACGGGGCCTGGGGTGGAGGGTGGGCGGGGCGTGCTCTCTCGCAGGACCCGGTCGAGGTAAGCCCGAGCAGCGGGCAGTAAAGCGGCCTTCACCTCCTGAAGTACGCGCTGGGGAGTACGAGGTCTGGAGAGCCCCATGCGCTGAGCGAGCGTCAAGGGATCCAGCCAGTCTCCCCGGTCGTAGTCCAGGAGGTCTCCGACCCTGGTGACTCCCGCCTAGACCAACCTCTGGCACACCGTGGGGGACTCCGCCACCTGCACACGAAGCTGGGGATTGTGTAGCAGGGGCTCCGCGAGGAGGTCAACCCCCACGGTGGCCGCCACAGACCTGGTCGTTGAAAAGAGCTTCCAGGCCCGGAGGAGGTCTTGGTAGAAGACCGGCAGCCCGGAGAGGTCTCGCGGAAGACCTCTCGGATGGAGGTAAAGAGCTGCCGGTCGTATCGGAGACCTCGGAAGCGGCGGAGGAAGGCGTGCGCCAATACGCTCCACGCCGGACTACCCGCACCAAACAGGAGCCTCTGCAGGGCCTGGAGGTGGAAGACATGGACCTGAGCGCGTAAGCACTTCAGGCCCTGCCCCCCTCCTCCAGGGGCAGGTGGAGGACCCCTGCAGAGACCCAGTGCGTCCCTGGCCAAAAGAACTCCAGAATCACCGTCCGGAGGTTGGCCAGGAAACCCAGGGCCGGGACCAGGGTGTTGAGCCGGTACCAGAGCATGGACAGGACCAGTTGATTAAGCACCAGTGCCCTCCCCCGAAGGGAGAGGCACCGGAGTAGTCCTGTCCATTTCCGGAGCCGCTCCGTCACCCTGCCCTGCAAATCCTGCCAGTTCTCCGGCGGAGACGGATGCGTGGCAGAAAGGTAAACGCCGAGATAGAGCAGCGGACCCGCGCTCCACCGAATGGCCTGAAGCGCAGGTGGGAGGGAGCTCGCCTGCCACCCGTCCCCGACCACCAGGCCAGAGCTCTTGACCCAGTTGACCTGGGCGGAGGAGGCCGCTGAGTACACAGCCTGGCAAGCCTCCACCCGCGCCAAGTCGCCCGTGTCCTGGACCACGAGGAGCACATCGTCAGCGTATGCCGACAGGACCAGCCGCAGCCCCAGCTCCTGAAGCACCAACCCCGTCAACCTCTTGCGGAGGAGACGGAGGAAGGGCTCGATCGCCAGAGCGTACAGCTGGCCCAAGAGGGGGCACCCCTGCCGCACTCCCCACCCGAAGCTGACCGGCTCGGTCAGGGTCCAGTTGAGCCTGACCAGACGCTCCGCAGAAGCGTACAGCACCTGCAGAAAACCCACAAACAGGGGTCCGAAGCCGAACGCTCGCAGAGTGCCCAGGAGATACCCGTGATCCATCCGGTCGAACGCCTTCTCCTGATCCAGGGACAGGAGGGCGAACGACAGACCATCCCTACACCCCAATTCCAGAAGGTCCCGGACCAGATACAAGTTATCAAAGATGGTGCGGCCCGGGACGGTGTAGGTCTGGTCTGGATGGACCACGTCCGCCAGCACGGACCCTAGCCGCATCGAGATGGCCTTCGTAACAATTTTGTAGTCCGTGCTGAGGAGCGAGACGGGATGCCAATTCCGTAAGTCGCGGAGGTCCCCCCTCTTCGGCAATAAGGCCAGCACGGCTCGCCTGCACGAGAGAGGGAGGACCCCGCTATGCAAAGCCTCGGCCCAGACGGTGACCAGGTCTGGGCCGAGGACGTCCCAGAACATGCGATAGAACTCCACGGTCAGCCCGTCCAAGCCCGGAGATTTATTGGTGGGCATGTGACGGAGGGCCTCCGAGAACTCGGCCAGAGTGAGAGGCAGGTCTAGCCGGTCCCGGTTGCCCGTGCCGACCGTCGAGAGCCCGTCCCAGAGCACTCTGCAAGCGTTAGGATCGGTAGGATCCGGGGAGAAAAGAGTGGCGTAGAAGGCCCTTTCCCTCTGGCACATCTCCGCCGGATCCGTGAGGGGGGTGCTGTCCTTCGCCAGGAGGCAGATGACGTGCTTCTTGGCCCCACTCCTTTTCTCCAGGGCGTAGAAGAAGCGGGAGCCGCGATCCATCTCCCGAAGGAGGTGGATGCGGGATCGAACAAAAGCACCCCGGGCCCGATGGTCTTCCAGGGCCCGGAGCTCCTCCCGCTTCTCCCGGCACACTCCGCAGAGGGATGGATCCTCGGGGTTGACGGCAAGACGCCTCTCCAGCTCCAAGACCTCCCGCTCCAACTGCCGTATCGCCACATCCCTCCGTCGGCTGGCACCCCGAGTGTAGTCACGGCAGAAGAGCTGGGCGCGCACCTTCCCCAGATCCCACCACCGCTGCGCTGAGGAAAAGGCGCGCCTCTGCCCTCGCCAGGCCAGCCAGAACTCCCGGAAGGACGCCACGAAGCCCGCATCCTCCAGCAAACTATTATTAAAGTACCAATAGGCCGGCCTCGGCCTCTCCGCGCAGAGAGAGGCCGTCACGGTGGAAAGGTGGTGATCCGAAAAGGGGGCCGGCCTAACGCTGGAGGAGTGGGCCCGTGAAAGGTGGAAACGTGACAGGTAAATACGGTCTAGCCGGGAGTGGCACGACCGATGGGCCTCCACCCGGACGAAGGTGAACGTCGAGACGTCGTCTGGGTGGTGGTCGCGCCAGACGTCCACCAGGGAGTGGCGGTCGACAATCTCCCGGAGGACGTCCGCAGCTGCCGGGCACTGCTCGGTCCCCGAGCGGTCCCGTTCCTCGAGGGTGGTGTTAAAATCCCCTCCCAGGACCAGGCACTCACGAGGATACAGGGAGCCAAGGAAGGCGGATGCCTGCTGATAAAAACGTAGCCTCTCCGGGGCTGATGTCGGGGCGTAAACGTTGACGAAATTAACCACAAGCCCCTCCATGCGGACCCGGAGGTGCAGCAGGCGACCCGGCACAGCCTCGGCGACCCCTAGCACCTCGGGCCGTAGGTCGGGGGAGAACAGGATCGCCACTCCAGCCGCCCAGACAGAGAAGTGGCTAAAGTAGGCCCCGTCCCCCCACTCCAGCCGCCAGCTAGCTTCAGCGGCCGGATCCGTATGGGTCTCCTGCAGGAAAACCACAGAGTACCCCCCCCTCCTGGAGGAAGGAGAGCACCTGGCTCCTGCGGAGACCCATCCTACAGCCTCGGGTGTTTAAAGTGGCAAGGATGATCGGTGCCATGAGGAGGGCTGGGGGGGATCCTCGCTGGCAGACACGCCCACGGCCTCCGGCAGGCCGCGCAGCAATCCGTGACCAACCCCGAAGGTGAGTAAGGAGTCACGGAAGACACGGACCCGCCGGTAGGCCGCGGCGGCCTGCTTCCCGGTCCTCTTACCCTCCCCCATGAGGGCCCTCGCGGCCCGGAGGACCTGATGGAAATCCCCCCACCGCTGGAGCACAAGATGGACTTTGTTCCGGGAGCCACAGACGTCCTCAAGGAACTCCCGCAGCTCCTTCCTCAGCGCATGGGGGGGTGGGGTCACTGATCGATGACTGGCCCCCAGTGGGGCCCCCGTCACAGCCCCGTGGCCCACCAAGGCGGGTAGGCAGGGGGCAGATCCCCAACGTGGCAGCAGATGGACCGACACCACACGACCCGCCCCGCTCTCAGATTCAAGAAGGGGCGGTGGAAGGAGAACAGCAACCCCTGGGGGGTTGGGACAGGAAAGAACTAGTGAACACGCTCCCTGGGAGGTATTGCCAGGGGCGGCACTGGCATCACAGGAAGTGGGGGGGACAAGGACAGAGCCAACAGGAGTAGGGCGGGGATCAGGGAGAGAATCCGGGAAGGAGGTAGAGGCAGGATCCGGAGCCTCCATAGGTGAGACGCCAGAAGGTGGCTCCTCCTGGCCAGGCTCAAGGATCTGGGAAGTGGGCAGGGGACCCCTAACGATGCCGGGCTCAGCCACTGTGGCACGTGCGGCAGCCTCGGCATCCAGAGAGAGATGGTGGTCAATGGGGTCCCCGCTGAGGAAGGAGGGCGGGTCCTCCACACCCAAGAGGGACACCCCCTGGGAAGCGGGTCGCGGCAGCGGGGCACTGGCCGTCGCCCCAAGGGGCTCGGCAGCCGCCAACAGAGTGCCACCCGCAGCCGAGTCGAGGGAAGATTCCAGGGGACCCTCAGAGGTGGGAGCAGAAACAGCGGGTAGGGGAAGGGAACTTGGGGACGGGGGGATGTAGTGAGGTCGCCCAGATCGAGGCCCGCCGGCAGAGGGTCGTCCGCCCCCTGCGTGACCGGGGTCAAACCCAGGGCCTCGATTTCTGCGTAGATGGGAGGGAGATCACAGTCCACCACCCCAGGGCCCTCCCCGCCAGCACCCGAGGCGATACCCACCGCGGCGCTCTCAGAGGCGCCAAGTGGGAAGGGAGCGAGAGAGGCTCCCTCGGGGTCATTCACGGGAAGGGACCCCGGAGGAGGGGCGGTGTCACCTTCCGGTGCTGCCACGGCATCCCCAGCCGGCACCACAAACTGGGAGTCATCAGGGGACAAGGCGGAAGACTCGACATCGGCGCTCCCCTTTCTGCTCTTCCGGGGGGCCTCCGAATCCGAAGGATGTAAAGAAACTCGAGCCTTCCGCTTGCCCCGCTTCCCCTGCACTAAGGACCAGCCCTCCATGGCATCATACGGGGGCTGGCTAACAGGGGTCAGCTCGGGGGACAAGGGCAATGGCTCAGGGACTCGGGGAGGCAGTGGTGGGACAGCAGAAACCGGGGAGGATTCCCCCTGGGACTAGCCCTCTCCCACGTCCGGCGGTAGCCCCGCCACACCCTCCTCCACAGAGGTGGACCGAGAAGGAGGAGGAGGGGCAGCTTCGGGTGCCGGGCAGCTAGGGGGACCGGCGATGACAGGGCCGGCGCCTTGCCGGGGCTCGGGGGTCCCGGATGCTCCTCCGTGCTGGGCTAAGGGACAGTCTCTCCGGACGTGCCCCATCGCCCGGCAGAGGTAGCACCGGGCCTCCCCCATTGAGTAATGCACCCGGTAGTGGGCTCCCTGGTAAGGGACCAGAAAGGACCCCTCGAGCGCCTCTCCGCCACGCTCCGCTGGCAGCAGTTGAAGCTGCACTTGCCGGCGGAATGAGAGAACATGACGGAGGGCGGGGTCCTTGCAGCCCAAGGGGAGAGGGCTGATGACAGAGATGGGGCGTCCCAGGGCAGAAAGGGCGGGCAGCAGGGCGGCATTGGGCAGGAAGGGAGGGACGGAGGTCAAGATCAAGCGGACCCCCAGGTCTTCCAACGGCTCCAGGGGGACGAACACGCCCCCCACCGCCAGGCCCGTCTCTACCGCTTCCTGGGCGGCGGCCTCCGATGCCAGGAAGAAGACCACCTTCCCGTACATTTTGGAGGCCGCCACGATGGCCGTGGCCCCACTACCCTGGCCAACTACCCTGGCCAACGCCCGCACGTAGGTCTCCACGTGGGGCGAGGTGGGCACCAGGAGGCAAAGGATGCCGCGCTTCCTGCTCAAAGTGGGAAAGGGGCCCCGGCCGCTGTAGATGTTGGCGGAAGCAGCGGTCGGAGGAGCAGCGGCAGGCGGGACGGCCGCCGCCACCTGGGCATACGCCCTAGGGGCCAGGGGAGGGACACCTGCAGAGCTGGTGGAGGGAGCAGCGAGGAGGGACACCGCAGCCGTTAGCGGGGCTGCGGCAGCAGGGGCAGTCTCTGCCATGGAGGGTCTGGCCTTTTTAGCGGGGCCCTTACCCTTCTTCCCACCCCGACCCTTCCCACCGGCTGGGGGGGCTCCCCCCGAATCAGAAGGGGCGAGAGACGTGGCAGCAACGGAGGTCTCCCCAGTACTCGCTGCCACTGGTGCCCTAGCAGGGGCGGTGGTAGGTGGATCGGCAGCGGCGGTCGAGGTAGTGGCTTGGGCAGTGGACACGGGGGCAGGTGGAGGAGGGGCAGTGGGAGCATCGCGAGGGGTCTCCCCCGCTGCGTCCCCCGCCATAACGAGAGCGGGGAGGGGGACAAACAGCGAGGGGAGGGGAAGAAGAGGAGGCGGCCACCTTTCCCCACTAGGCTGCAGGCAGGGGAGGAGGGCGCCAGAAGGGGAAGGCTAAAGGGGCGTAGGGAGCAACCAAGGACCTAAGGGTGGGATTGTTTCAGGGCACCAACGCAGAGGGGGGTTCCGGCTCCTCCAGTTGCACTAGGGGAGCGGGGGGGCAACGGCAGAGGGGGGAGTGCAGTAAACAAGGGGAAACCAAATGGGGAAGGGCACAAGAGCCTGGGAGGGGGCGTGGGCGCATGGGGGGGGGACCGATCAGGGCTGGGGGAGCACAGGGTGGGGGGAAAGGGCGAGCTGGGATTGGGGTAGGAGGACCACAGGGACAGCTGTAGGGCCGGGGCAGAACTATCAGGCGGCAGAGGGAAATAGGTGGGGTGGACAAATGTGGCAGAGGGGAGGGGGGCAGTCCAGGAGGAGGGGGGAGGTGGTGCACCCCCAGGCACTTGTGCCAAAAAGTCAATGGTTGGCTGCTGCTGCTGCAGGCCCAAATGGTGGAAGTGGGCATGGTGAGCCAGGCGAGCAGCTCAGACCCAGAGGCAGGAGTCCAAAGCAGAAGGAAAACAGCCAGCGGGGGTGGTGGAGGGGGCAACGATGGTGGCGGGGGCGAAGGGGGACACGGATGGACCGGGGGCAGGCTCCAAGCCACACCCCCGCTGCCCCAGCAGACACAGTCCAAACCCCCACCACAAGAGCACAGTTCAAAAAAGACTCAGTCCAGAAAAGCCCCCTCCACAGTGGTCTTTACGTGGTTTCCCAGCAGCAGGCGGTCCTCGTCTCCTTCCTCTCCTCCTCCGGGCACCAACAGCTCCCCAGCAACAGCCACAGTAGGCCCAGCAGCTCCAGGTGGTGGTGGTCTGGCGTCCAGGCAGGAGGGACCCCGCTCAGAGGGTGGTGGTCTCAGCAACAAGAGCTGGGGTCCCTCACTCTCCTCCTCTCTGGGAAGCAGGCCAGCAGCCCCCCCCCCCCCAAGGGGTTGTAGGTGGAATAACAGCAGTAACTGAGGTGGGGGGGAACCACCAGCCAGCCATCAAACAGACAGCAGAGAGAGGGGTAGGTGGTGGTGTCTAGCCCAGACAGGGGAGCAGCAGGAGCAGGAACAGCAGCAGAAACAGCAGCAGCGAGGGCCCAGTACCCAGCAGGAACAGTAGCAGCCCTCTCCCTCCTTCCTCTACAGCAGGGCAGTCAAAGGCAGAGCCAGTACTAGCCCCAGGAGAAGCAAGCTTCTGCTCCCTGAGGGACCAGAGCAGGGGCTGCACTAGAGTAACCAGGATCCTGCTTAACCAATTAAGGCAGACAGGCTGATTAGATCACCTGCAGCCAATCAAGGCAGGCTAATCAGGGCACCTGGGTTTAAAAAGGAGCTCACTCCAGGCAGGCAGGGAGGAGCCAGAGGAGAGGAAGTGTGTGTGAGGAGCTGGGAGCAAGAGGCACAAGGAGCTGAGAGTGAGAGGCTGTGCTGCTGGAGGACTAAGGAGTACAAGAGTTACCAGACACCAGGAGGAAGGTCCTGTGGTGAGAATAAAGAAGGTATTTGGAGGAGACCATGGGGAAGTAGCCCAGGGAGTTGTAGCTGTCGTGCAGCTGTTACAGGAGGCACTATAGACAGCTGCAATCCATGGGGCCCTGGGGTGGAGCCCGGAGTAGAGGGCGGGCCTGGGTTCCCCCAAACCTCCCAACTCCTGATCCAACACAGGAGGAGTTGATCCAGACTGTGGGGAAGATCACTTGGCTGTTCTGTGGGAGCTTTGCTGACTAATGGGATCTCTATCAACAAGCAGGTGGGAGTGTGATCTGAAACTGTAGCTGACTAACGTTCTCTCCTGAATTCCCCCCAAAATGTCATTATGATTATACATATCAGAGGGGTAGCTGTTTTAGTCTGGATCTGTGAAAAGCAACAGAGAGTCCTGTGGCATCTTACAGACTAACAGATATTTTGGAACATAAGTTTTCATGAGTGAATACCCACTTCATCAGATGCAAGATATGATTATAAGTGACTTATAATTGTTCCAGCCTATGCAGTGGTGTATTCCCTGTATATGGCTGTTTTCTGTCTGGGTGTGTGGTTCTCTTAAGCTTTATTGCGGAAATCTTGATTTCAGTTCTGACTAGTGTGTGAAAATGTTTCGCTGGCTTTGTAGGTGTTCTTTATCACTTTGTAATTAACTAACAAATTTAATTGGGCATAAGCTTTCGAGGACTGAAACCCACTTTGTCAGATGCTGATGATGAAGTGGGTTTTAGCAGGGCCGCCCAGAGGATTCAGGGGGCCTGGGGTCTTTGGCGGCAGGGGGCCCCACTTTGGCGGTAATTCGGTGGCGGGGGGGTGTCTTTCCGCTTCCCCCTCCCCACCGCTGAAGACCCAGAGTGGAAGAAGCTCGAGGGGCCGGGCCCTGTGAGTGTTTTCCAGGGCCCCCGGAGCGAGTGAAGGACCCCACTCCAGGGGCCCTTAAAAACTCTTGTGGGGCCCCTGGCCTGGGGCAAATTGCCCCACTTGCCCCCCCCTGCCCCCCGGGAGGCCCTGGGTTTTAGCCCACAAAAGCTTATGCCCAAATAAATTTGTTAGTCTTTAAGGTGCTACAGGACTCCTCGTTTTGTTTTTGCTGAAACAGACAAACACAGGGCTACCCCTCTGAAACTTGTAATTAACTGATATTTAAATACTATGGCCCTGATCTTGCAGACTTGTGTGTGGTTTAAGTTTTCACATTGTAACAGGAAGATGGAAGTGGGTTAAGTGGAGCACATGCTCACAGCCTCAGGTGCTAAGAATTCATCTGAAAAACAGGATCAAGGTGTGCACATTGCTGGCTCTTTTGCTGGATGGGGTGAAGGTTTCCTGCCGTGCCCTTTGCCTGTCTTGTCTATTCAGTTGTAAGCTTTGTGGACACTGTCAGTCACTTAGGGTTTGGTTTGAGGGGGGATCTCAGCTGTGGCTTCTGGGTGCTACACTGAGGAAACTAATCTGGCATCATCTGTGAACAGGTGTCTGGTTGAGGCTTGGGAAATACTCTGGGGTGGGGGGATGCGAAAAGAAATATTTGCTCTTGCCTGCCACTGTGTCGAGAAATGATTGGCATTTGGTTTGGCCCTCTGGGGAGGGAATGTTTTGGACAATGGCTCGCTGCTCTGCCCGGGTGGTGGCGGGTTGCCTACCGCAGTCCCAGTGGCCACGCGGGGGTGGGTTTGGACATCACCGTGTCGATTGACAGACAAGGGGCTGATTGAGCAATCGGTGACAGGATATGAGCGCTTCCGTGTAGTGACTTGTTTTTCTGGCAGTTTGACCCACCCCAGAGTAATCAGCAGCGGTTCCCTGTGCAAAAGAGAAACCAACAGAGCAGAGTCATTGTAAAAAGAACAGGAGGACTTGTGGCACCTTAGAGACTAACAAATTTATTTCAGCATAAGCTTTCGTGGGCTACAGCTCACTTCATCGGCTGCATAGAATGGAACACACAGACAGGAGATATTTATACATACAGAGAACATTAAGAGTCTAATCAACTGAGAAGAGCTATCATCAGCAGGAGGAAAAAAACTTTTGACTTGATGGTGTTTGTTGTATGGTGTGCGGTTGCTGGTGAGTATTTGCTTCAGGTTGGGAGGCTGTCTATAAGCAAGAATAGGTTGTAGATCTTTGATGCTGATAACCCAGGAACTTATCCTTGCAACAAAGCTCGATGCCAGCTCAGTCCACATATCTATTCAAGTGACACCATCGTAGGACCTAATCGCATCAGCCACGCCATCAGGGGCTCATTCACCTGCACATCTACCAACGTGATATATGCCATCATGTGCCAGCAATGTCCCTCTGCCATGTACATTGGCCAAACCAGACAGTCGCTACGCAAAAGAATAAATGGACACAAATCTGACATCAGGAATCATAACATTCAAAAACCTGTGGGAGAACACTTCAACCTCTCTAACCACTCAGTGACAGACTTGAAGGTGGCAATTTTGCAACAAAAAAACTTCAAAAACAGACTCCAAAGAGAGACTGCTGAACTTGAATTAATATGCAAATTAGATACAATTAACTCAGGCCTAAACAGAGACTGGGAATGGTTGGGTCGTTACACTAATTGAATCTATTTCCCTGTGTTAAGCTCTCCTCACCCCTTCTGTGGGTCATCTTAATTATCACTTCAAAAGTTTTTCTTCTCCTGCTGATGATAGCTCATCTCAATTGATTAGACTCTTCCTGTTGGTATGCATCCTTCCACCTTTTCATGTTCTCTGTATGTGTAAATATCTCCTGTCTGTGTGTTCCATTCTACGCATCCGAAGAAGTGAGCTGTAGCCCACGAAAGCTCATGCTGAAATAAATTTGTTAGTCTCTAAGGTGCCACAAGTACTCCTGTTCTTTTTGCAGATACAGACTAACACAGCTGCTACTCTGAAATCTGTCATATTGTATCATGTTTCAGAGTGGTAGCTGTTAGTCTGCTTCAGCAAAAACAACTAGGAGTCTTGTGGCACCTTAAAGACTAACACATTTATTAGAGCATAAGCTTTCGTGGGCTCCACTTCTTCGGTTGCAGACGTGCAACCTGCAGTTTTGCAGGTGAATAAATACTTAGAGATGGGTGTGAAGCATTACTATGCCGAGGACCAGTGCTAACAAGTATCAGAGGGGTAGCCATGTTAGTCTGGATCTGTAAAAGCAGCAGTCCTGTGGCACTTTATAGACTAACAGACGTTTTGGAGCATGAGGTTGACATGCATCCGACGAAGTGAGTATTCACCCATGAAAGCTCATGCTCCAGTACGTCTGTTAGTCTATAAGGTGCCACAGGACTCTTTGCTGCTTTTACAGTGCTAGCAAGGTCAGTTCAATCAGGAAAAACAAGGAGGAATCCTTGTGACACCTTAGAAACTAACAAATTTATTTGGGCATAAGCTTTTGTGGCTGTTACTAACTGTTGATGAGAGTCTCTTGTAGTGAGCCAGCCATTCCCAGTCTTTATTCAGGCCGAGTGTGATACAATCAAACTGGCAAATGAATTCCAGTTCAGCAGTTTCACGCAGGTCTGTTTTTGAAGGTTTTTTTTTGTTTGTTTGAAGTATGGCAACTTTCAAGTCTGTGACTGTGTGTCCAGGGAGGCTGAAGTGTTCTCCCACTGGTTTTTGTATGTTACCATTCCCAATGTCTGATTTGTGTCCATTTATTTTTTTGCTTAGAGACTGTCTGGCTTGGCCAATGTACATGGCAGAGGGGCATTGCCGGCACATGATGACATATATCACATTCGTAGATGTGCAGGTGAAGGAGTCCCTTGTGGTGCGGCTGATGTGGTTAGGTCCTGTGCTATCACACCATGGTGCAAAATGGATTCCCAGTGGTGTAAGGGTGAATTAAAGCACCTGTCCCCAGGGCACACAGCAAGATGAGCAGCCAGCGCCCCTTGGAGCAGAGAAAGGGCAGTGCATCACACTCTTCCAGTCAGACACAGGCAGGGTGAGCGGCTGCAGCAGCAGGCTTATGCTAAGGGCACTGAGACTGGTGCAGGGGCCCAAGGGAGAGAGGTGCAGTCCCCCAATGGCAGTCTCACAGGAGGAGATGATGCAGGTGTTGCTGCAGGAAGTGAGCGGCTCTGTGCAGGGCACACGGGCATAGTTTCCGTGTCTCGGTCTCTCTCTCCCTCTGTACACCTCGCCTCCTGTCCAGCCTGTGGGGCAGCCCTGATGTTAACTTACTTGCTGGGAGAGTAATTAAATCTTTCCCCTTACATATTTTCAAGCATCACTAGTAAGTGAAACAATGAATTCACACAACTGTGTGGCTGTTTTGGGTAAGGTTGATCACTAATTTGGTTCCTGAATCACTGAGGTCTGAGTATCACTGGTCTAGTCCCTGTCTGATACTAAACGTGATACTGGGCTCCCTCTCACCAGCCCTTGAGTGGAAACTTTTCCCCCCTCATGAAAAATGTTAACAAATGGGCCGGGGGGAATGTTGCCCAATTTCTTGGGGCGGGTTTCTTCCAAAAACTTTTGTTGCTTAAACCCAAGGAATTATTGGCTCTCGATTATCAGAAATTCAGCAGATGGTGAAAACATTTTTTAATCGGAAAAGCCCATTTTCCATTTAAAAATAACGACAGACTTTCAGCCAGCTCTACTTGAACACCACCAACAGCAGGATCTAAAAATCCTAAAAACAGACCGGGGAATGTGCATTTTCATCCTCTACATCTTGTTACGCACCAGTGATATTATCCCATGTTTCTCCGTAATCTCAGTCAGTGTTTTGCAGGCTGCTGTTTATTCTTCATTTGTATTGGGGTAACACGTGGAGGCCCCAATCATGCATTCAGTGTGTGTCACAGGGTGTCAGGTCCCAGGGAACAAAGTCCCATCTGGCCAGTTGAAAAACCCAGGGCAGTACCTGGGGTTATACAGGACCAGGGAGACTCTGGGGAGGGAGGGGTGCTTTGGAGCATTGTTTCCTGGGGGAAGGCTGAAGGTACAGAAGCAGCAAGCAGGGTTGGAGAGGACTGAAGGCAGGAAAGCAGCAGAGGGAGTTGCTTGCTGCTTCAGAGCCAAAAGCTGAAAACACGGAGCAGTAGAGGGAGTCGCTGATGTCTTCACATTGGAGAGCTGGACTAAGGAGAATTGGGAGAGAGCTGGGGGAGTGAGGGGCTTCACGCTCCCCTAGTAAAGATGATCTCTCAGGAGAGAGTCAGGGATCGGGGGAGGAGTGGGGCTGCACTCCAGCTGGAAGGGCTGGGGTGACTGTCTGGATAGAAGAGGACTGACAGCGTCTGGGTGTGGCAGATGTGTGGTATGTAGGGTGATAAAGAAAAATAACCCCAGGCCCAACGGCCGGGTCTTGATCAAGCTAATAATTACATCAAGGCCATAGGCCTCAATTATACTAACATATAGAAAAGTAAGGAAAAATAATTACTAACCTACCTGAGGCTCACTCTCTGATTTTAGTATACACTATCATAACACTATCAAATGCTGCTAAACAATAAAATGCTGCTATAAGGGGTTAAAACTGACTTAAAATCCCTTAAATAACCAGTCTATCACTGCCGGAAAAGACTAACAGCTGTTAGGTCATTATAGTTTATTAAGTAGCTCATGTAAGCATAAAATATAACTCATAATAACTTGGCCAAAAGAACAAACAATATGTATTTTTGGACACAACTTCCTCAAAAAGCTTAAGTAACAGCTGCATGACCGACCGCAAATAAAGGATAACCGAAGTGTCAAGGTCTTGGCAAATGTGAGAACTTCCCATGAGGAAGTAGAAAAGAACAAGCTTGCAATTTTTAGCTCTTTTATGATATATAGAAATAATTAATAGCGATTGTTTTTAAAAGATGTCATGTATTAGCCAAATAAGGTAATGACGGATGTATAAGCTCATATGATGATTTGCGGTTTTAAGCTTTATAAGCACAGGTATCACTGCTGTAAGGTAGAGCGACTTGCCCCTTGCTAGGGGACCTGTCGTCTCTCCGTGCATATGCATGTATTCTCTGATTAATCAATAAAGGAGCCTCAGGCTGTCTGATCAACTCAACACGGTGGTGGTCATTTTCCACGACAAGGGCATCAAGGGACGAGATATCCTGGGATTTCAATGACTGCTTGCACTGCAGCGATAAATGGACTGTGTGTTGGGATTTAGGTTTTTGGACTATTTGCACAAAGTTTTCCTGAGGAAGGGGTACGGTTGGGGCAAGAGGGCCTGTCCAAGAGTCCTTGGGTTATCTGAGAGTAGGAAATGAAGTAGGCCCGCTGATTGTGCCATGGCTTGCCACCAGAGTACACTCTAATTGGGGCAGCCCTTTGTACAGCACCTAGCACTCTTGGGCCTGTCAATCACATAACTAAAATGTTGCCCTGGTACACAGCAGGGAAAGAAATGTGAATGAAAAATCAGTTAGTGTAGGCAGGAAACTGGTCTCAACTTCCTCCTCTATAAGGGAGTTGGACAAGTGAGGAAGAACCTCCTGTATAGATTCTTGGTCAAAAAACTACATTAAAATGGCATTCAGCTGAGCGCACACATCAGTAATTGAGGATAAACAACATTGCAGGGATATAGTAATTATCTCAAAAGGAATTTATTAATCTAAGGAATTTACCATTAGTTACACTTGAAAGGAATCTAAATGTGTTAAGGTTTGGATGTCCAAATTCTGCCTCATCAGATTCTTTGAACTTTTCCTGTGTTATTAGATCATTGCCATCTTGTGTACAGGCTACTGTTGAATATACATATATTTTTAGGATTAATGCTCATTACTCCCCTCACTATTTTAATAACAGATTCAACTTCCTCAGAAATCTTAACTCTGCTCTTTAGTGCTATAATGAGGATGGAAGAAGTGAAAACATTTAATGTCTCTAAAATGGGATGGATAGAAATTGGTTTTTAAAAACAAAATCAAATGTTTAATGTAAATACAGGTTTTCTTTTAAAAATACACCTATCTAAAGTTAAATTTGACAACCTGAGTTAGAACCTAAATATACTCCTCTACCCCAATACAACGCTGTCCTCGGGAGCCAAAAAATCTTACCGCGTTATAGGTGAAACAGTGTTATATCAAACTTGCTTTGATCTGCCGGAGTGCGCAGCCCCGCCCCGCCCCTTCAGAGCTCTGCTTTACTGCATTATATCCAAATTCATGTTATATCGGGTTGCATTATATCGGGGTAGAGGTGTACTATAATTTCTTAATTAAAAAGAATTAAGTTGAACTTGTCTTCTGCAAAGTCTTAATTAAAGGCAAACCACTGAACTGGTGGAAGGCACTGGCTAAGCACCTGGAACCAGAGTTTGCTGAAATGATAAACCAGCTTTTAACAGCAGAAGCCTCTGTTGCAGAGAGAATATTTTCTTCATTTCAGTTTATTTAAATAATTCAGTTTGTTGACTAGTTCATTCCTAGTTGGATAAACAAGGTTTTCTGTGTTTTCTTTCTTCCAATCTATGACTAATAACTAGATGTAACAGGATGAGCGCTCCTAGTTCTAACAATCAGCTTAATTCATTAACTCTAGGCATATAAACGGGAGTGCTGCTACTGGGGGATGGTGCCAGAAAAGGGGAGGGGCCAGTGGGGGCCACTGGGTCCCCAACATGTCGCCCCTGACAATAGAGAATACTTTGTTTAACAAATCAGCTTTAGATAATGTTTCTTATATATCCAGCATATTTAAGGTAGTTTTTATTTAACTAATAAAAAATTTTTTTAAAATTGGGTGCATTTATAATTGAATTTGATTTTCCATCTAAACAGAGCTTGCCGCAAGTCATTATTGTTGAGTAAGTAAGAAAAACATCACTCACCACTTTCTAACATAATACAAATATAAAAATTAAGAATCTGTACAAACATAAGCTATATAATTGCTTAAATATGTCTAGATATTTACTGTATTCTCCTGGCTAGCAACTAAAACAACCCCCCCCTCCCCCCACCAAATTTAGTGCAAAGGCAAATCAGCATGGTTTAATGATTTCCAACCAGTGAGAACCAACCTCTCTTTGGCGCAGGTGGAAAGTGAGAAAACACACAGATCTTCCTAGCTCAGGATTCCCTTACTGTCATTTATAATAAGGCGCTTTTAAATCACTCTGGCGATGTAGGGGTCTTAAAACTTTCATAGTTTTATGCTTTAAAACTTCATGTTCCTGGGGGAATTGACCTAGAATGAGAACAGTTGAAAAACAGTAGAAATGTGAACGACATTAACATAATAGACTGCTACATCTCTGCTGCAGAGAATGCGATCAATTAACCATCACAAGCAACTTTTTAACAACGTTACTTCAGGCAGGCAGCTAGTGCCTTGGTGAATGAATCAATTAACTCAGACAGAGCTGCTATTTGTGCCTGTAGCCTGCCTCTTGCATATAAAAGATGCCCCCTCCCTCCAACAGTACTCACTCAGACCTGTGTGCTTTCTCACTTTCTTCCTGTGCCAAAGAGAGGTTGGTTCTCACTGGTTCGAAATCATTAAACCATGCTGATTTGCCTTTACACTAAATTTGGTGTGGGGAGGGGGGGTTGTTTTATTTGCTAGCCAGGAGAATACAGTATATCTAGACATATTTATTTAAGCAATTATATAGCTTATGTTTGTACTGATTCTTAATTTTTATATTTGTATTATGTTAGAAAGTGGTGAGTGATATTGTTGTCTAGTAAGAAAAACAACAGTACAGCTGGCTCCCCTCCCCTGGCTCTGAGGCTGATCCTCCAAACACACTGGAACAGATGCACTGCCTAGGCTCCCAGGGAAGAGGCTGATTATTTATTTGTTGTATTTTTCTGCACAGGGGGCACAGAAAAATGAATGGGCAGACCAAATGAATTGTCTGCCCCTGCAGGGGCGCAGAATCCCCCCAGGAGTAACAGTGGCATGGTGTAACTGAAAACATCTGCTTGATTTGCAGCAGAAGTCAGGAAAAAGCTGTTAGGAACCATTATGAAAAGGATGGAGAACGAGACAGAAAATATCATAATGCCTCTGTATAAAATTGTAGGATGCCCATATCTTGAATACTGCGTGAAGGTCTGGTTGCCTCAGCTCAAAAAAACATATCCTGGGATTGGAAAAGGTACAGAGAAGGGCAATGGAAATGATATGGGGCATGGAATAGCTTCCGTATGAGGCGAGATTAAAAAGACTGGGATATTCAGCTTGGAAAAGAGATGAGTAAGTTGAAGTCTGTAAAATCATGACTGGTGAGCAGAAAGTAAATAAGGAAGTGTCGTTGTTTACGCCTCATAACACAAGAATTAGGGATCACTCAATGAAAACAATAGGCAGCAGGTCTAAAACAAACAAAAGGAAGTATTTTTTTTCCGCACAACGCCCAGTCAACCTGTGAAACTCATTGTCAGAGGATGTTGTGAAGGCCAAGACACTAACGGGGTTCAAAGAAGAACTAGATAAGTTCATGGAGGATAGGTCCATCGATGGCTATTAGCCAGGATGAGCAGGGTTGCAACACTGTGCTCTGAGTATCCGTGGTCTCTGTTTGCCAGAACCTGGGAGTGGATGACATGGGGTGGCTCATTTGATGATTTTCTGTTCTGTTCATTCCCTCTGAATCACAAAGTAGCTTGTGCATATGGGCCCATTGCAGTAGACTTAGAGCTGCTCTGTTTGACCGGAGCAGGGCAAAACAGCCTTTCTAGATTCTTCCCCCTCACCCACCCTGTCTGTCCTCAAAATTCCCCCTGCTCCTGCTGCCACCCTACCGGTAACCCTGTGTGCTCAGATACACCAGTTTCCCTTCCCTTGTGGCCTACCTGTTGAGTCGATCTGGCTGAATGGGTGGCATCTGCAAAGACATTCAGGATTAATGGCTATTTTTCATAACAAACTTTGTCAGAAAGAATAGCCCCCTTTCAGAATGGCCTCCATATTGCATTGTTCTTGATGGCTCTGAAGCCACAGGATCCCACAGGAAAGCTGGTGGGTCCCTGCACTTTGAGGAAGTAAAGAGAGAGAGATGCCCTTCTCAAAATGGCCACCAAGCGAGGCCCGGTATGGCTTCTGTCCCATTGAGGAGAAGAGGAGAGGACACCATTTTGAAAGAGGGTGGCTCTGTCTGGCATTCTCTGTAACAGACCATTGTATCTGAATCTGTTCTGCTGAAGGAGAACCTTTCTTTTGTCAAGAATAGCTTGGTGGAGAGGAGGGAACTACCATTAATCCAAAACAATGCAGCCTCCGCACAAAAGTTCAGTGGGTTTTAACGCTATGGGAAGTGCTGTTACTGAGAGTGGGGGGTAACAATTGTAGATCTTGCGATTGCTCCTTTATAGTTTTCATTTTCACTGTCTACAAAACTGAAGACCAGGGGCAATATCTTTGTGCATGAGGTTAGAGGGCCAGGGAAGAGAGGGGATGCATCGGGTGCCCATAATTATCACGGAGTCTTTATTTTTGCATAGCTCTCAGCATAACGTGTTTCTTAATGGGCAAAGGATCTTTTAAATAAGTCGCTTGAATATTGAGAGGTTAGACAATGTTGGTGAGGTAATATCGTTGACTGGGCCAACTTCTGTTGGTGAAAGAAACAGGCTTTCCAGCCACACAGGGCATTCGTCTTCAGGTCTGGGAAAGGTTCTTCCGGCTAAGGTGGAATAGATTGTTTAGCATCAGTAATTAGCACATATTCTAAGTGACCATTCAAGGTAGAGAGGCCGGTTAACGCCTCTGCGGTCATAGGGGATTAGTGGGTTACCCACTGTTGTAAAATGCCATAAATTCAGTGTCTCTGTTCAGTCCGTGATTTCTAGTGTCTAGCAGAGGAATTAATTTAAGCTCCCAGACTTGTCTTTTCAAGGTGTTATGCAGGGATCAGTCGGATTCAGATGCTCGCTGTGTGACAGGTGCTCCCCCACAGGCGATAGGGTGAGTTTATTTACTGGTTATTAAAAAAAATCATGAAAGGCTCAAGGTGTGTCTGGGGCGGGGCGCTTCTTGGAACCTGCAAACAGTCTCACTGGTGGCGAATTGGCTCCTCTCCTTTGGGGTTCCCTTCTTGTCATGTTTAGATTTGCTGCCCTTTTAGGGTGTTTTTCCTAAGTGCTCACGGGGATTGGCTGGAATGGGAAGTGCCACCTGCCGCAGGAGAGTGAAGTGAAGGCGCGTGCTGGGGGTTGAGCAACCTGCCAGGCTCTGACTCTTAGCTTCGTGTTGCCGCTTGCATCTGTAGGAGAAGGGACGGGAGCTGACTCAGAGCTTTTGCTAAAGAAACAGCCGTGAGCAGAGCCCTGAGATTCTCCACCCCTGGGTCTAGGGGACCCAATCCTGCTCTGCTCAGGTTCGGGGTCCTGCTGGGGCAGGGAGACGCAGTGCATGAAGTGAGGAATCTCTGGTACTCGGTGAGGATGGGGGATCCTGTGCTGATCAGGGTGGGGAGGGGGAGCATGGAGCAAGGTGGGGAGAGCTTCACCTAAACCCTGGAGAGTGGAGCAGGGGTCAGATGGGGGGATACTGGGGAGGGGGTTACACTGGTTGAGCTAGGACAGGTATGTTTCTCCACTGATCAGATGGGGGACTGTTGTTGGGTGGGGCTGCATGCTGATCAGATGGGTAGGGGATTGGAGGCTGTGCTGAGCAGTTTATTTGAACTATGAAACACCCCCCCCACCCCACCCCAGAATCTCAATTTGCTGCAGGCTAGGGTGGGAAACGGCCTGGAGGTATCTGTATCCCATGCAGGGCAGTTCTCCTGGAATTGGCACGGGCCAAGCAGCCCATCCTGCTGCTCTAATTCAAGAGCATGGTTCAGCTCCCAGAAATGCGGGGATGTTAGCAGCTCTCTAACATAGGCCAGGTCCACACTACAGCGTTAAATCGATTTAAACAGTGTTAAATCGATTTAATGCTGTAACTGTCCACACTACAAGGCACTTAAAATCGATTTTAAGTGGTCTTAAAATCGATTTCTGTACTCCAGCTAAACGAAAGGAGTAACCCTAAAATCGATATTACTAAATCGATTTAGGGTTAGTGTGGATGGATATCGAAGTTATTGGTCCTATTCTTTTACTGAGCTACCCAGAGTGCACCGCTCCGGAAATCGATGGTACCCTGGGACGATGGACGCACACCACCGAAGTAATGTGCCCTAGTGTGGACGCGTAAAATCGATTTTATAAAACCTGTTTTATAAAATCGATTTTACTAATATCGATTTAAAGCTGTAGTGTGGACGTAGGCATACTCTAGTTGAAAACAGGAGGTTAAACCGCAAGGGCTGAAGCTGCCTCCTCCCATAAGAGCTCAGCAGCTGGGGAACAAATTATAGACCGTGAAGCAGCTATTACAATATGACCTATTAAGCCAGGGGTCGGCAGCCTTTCAGAAGTGCTGTGCCGAGTCTTCATTTATTCACTCTGATTTAAGGTTTTGTGTGCCAGTCATACATTTGAACGTTTTTAGAAGGTCTTTTTCTATAAGTCTTGTGATAGACCCAGGCCCGCTGGGTACAGCAGAGTAGTCAAAAGGACATATATTAGCCACTGGATAAGCAGTTTTCTGTTTCTGAGTGACCAGAGCAGGTGCTGCTCCAGGCTGAGAACCCCTGACTCCAATTAACCTGCTAAGAGTCAGGTGAGGCTGTCAAGCACCTGACTCTAATTAAGGCCCCTCTGATGCTATAAAAGGGCTCACTCCAGTCAGGCCAAAGGGAGCCAGGGAGCCAGAGGAGAGGAAGTGAGTGTGAGGAACTGGGAGCAAGAGGCGTGCAAGAAGCTGAGAGTGAGTAGGCATCCTGCTGGAGGACTGAGAAGTGCAAGCATTATCAGACATCAGGAGGAAGGTCCGGTGGTGAGGACACAGAGGGTGTTGGGAGGAGGCCGTGGGGAAGTAGCCCAGGGAGTTGTAGCTGTCGCACAGCTGTACCAGGAGGCACTCTAGACAGCTGCAATCCACAGGGCCCTGGGCTGGAACCTGGAATAGAGGGTGGGCCTGGGTTCCCCCAAACCTCCCAACTCCTGATCAAACACAGGAGGAATTGACCTGGACTGTGGCTTGTACCAGAGGGGAAGGTCTCTGAGCTGTTTCCTGACCCACAGGGTGAATCTGTGAGGTGAGCAAATCCGCCAATAAGTGCAGGACCCACCAAGGTAGAGGAGGAACTTTGTCACAGTCTATAATATATAACTACACTATTGTTGTACGTAAAGTAAATAAGGTTTTTTAAAATGTTTAAGAAGCTTCATTTAAAATTAAATTAAAATGCAGATCCCCCGGACCAGTGGCCAGGACCCAGGCAGTGTGAGTGCCCCTGACAATCAGCTCGCATGCCACCTTCAGCACACGTGCCGTAGGTTGCCTACCCCTGTATTAAGCTAAAGAGTAGGCTTGGAAGGATTCAATTTTGATGGCACGCAAACACGCTGACGGAAAATATCTCCATTGGTGATTGAAATGTACAGCCTGGCAAAGTGAGAAAACTTTCAATTTTTAAAATATGAACGTCTGATGTCTTTAAATATTGTCTGACCGCCACCCACTGACCCACACTTTCTTCACAACTATGAAAACTTAAATTGATATAAAAAAATTACAAATAAACCTGTGTTATCCATTGAAATTACAAATATTGAATTCTGCCAAGCCTAAGAAGCAAACACTTCCTGTTGACTTTTTACTGGAACAGTGCCAAGCATTACTGATACTTTCAACACAGGAAAATGACTACAGTAGTAGATTTTTAGAAAGGGGTGAGAGTGTGCTGCTTATCTTCACCAAGAAAGGAGGATGGGTGGGTTGCTTTTTGTTGTTCCAGATCTAGCCCCACCCAATCTCTCAACTATGAATACAAACTTGTATGAAGGAGAATGTGTTTAACTGCTGGACCAGAAATGCCTTATGATGATGAGGTTCAATTGAGTGCACTGAGGTCTCAAAAATAGTGTATATTTTAGTGAGTTTCATGTACAGGATTCTCAGGCAGAAACTCACAAACTTCTTGCTCTTTGGTTGCTAGCTATCAGAGAATAGTGTATCAATGCGTGTCCTTTTCAGATGCCGTAGTTTTCTTTGTTGGCTCCCTCCTTGGCTGGTCCAGGCTGTGTAAGGTTACATTTACGTTTCTTTGTTCTAAACAATCTTAATAATACAGACTTGGAAAGAGATCCAATAGGAGGAACTGTATGACTGCCCATGCTTGTGGGAATAGCATCCCTTAAGAAGTAAACCCACAACAGGAAGCTTTTTTTTTTTCATGATGTGACCAAATTCTCATGGTGTGACAGTAACTAAGGGTAAGTGGCTTCCTGTGAATGGACACTTCCTGGTCTGTTACCCGCTACTGAGATGATTTAGAGGTTCTGGGCCAAAAGCAGGAGCCAGTTTAGTCTAGATGCTGGATACAGGGTTTGAAATGTTCTTGCCCAGCAATGTCTGATTAAAAACTCTCGTTTGTCCTGGTAGGAACTTCACTTGTTAGGAGCAGCAGGGTGAGGGGCCGAATAGTGGTGGATCCCAGGGTGTGGGGAGAGACTGCATCAATAAACTATCATTTTTCCTTTAGGCAAAGTCTTGAATTTGGGACCAAAAGCCGGCCAGAGCTATATGCCAAATGCGTGAATGTTTGTGGTGCCATTGGGCTGTTCTGGCAGGGTCTGCGTTCTGCTGGTGGATTAGGATCAGTTCTGCGGGATCTCAACTTGTGCAGTAGAATTCAGAAGCCAAAAACTAACTGGATGTCTTGGTGCTTATATTCTTGGCCTGAACAGGGAATGACAAGAACTGACTCTGCTGTGCCCTGAACTATTCTGAGTGTTGCATCTTAGCTCCTGCACAGAAGTGAAAGTCGCAGAGGGAGTGAAATCGGAGTGACACTTGCCACAGCCGGAGAGGAGTGGATCAGAGGTGCTCAGAGCAGCCTGTGCGCGTCAGCGGAGAGATGGGGAAAACAGCAGATTCAACTGAGCACAGTCCATAAGGACTTTGTAATGGGGAACCTGAGGCAGGAAGGGAGATAGAAACTCAAAAGAATCCTCAACAAGAACAGTTATTAATGGAGTTGCCAAGTAGGAATGGAGATGCAACGAGAGAACGAGACCCAGGTAATCACAGCTTCATGGTCAGGGAACGGGAGGGGGAGACGCATGCTGGGCTTTGCAATTTCCTCTTCCACTGAGGGTTTGTCTCCTTGCGTTTGCCCAGGTAGCAAGGCCCTGACTGCCCCAGTGGGCTCCTGTCAGCAGTTACCCAGCCTGAACTTGTAACCGCCCTTTTCTATGTGAAGCAGAGGGTTGTGGATGAACAGTTCTGGGTGGCAATGTGTCACTCCTGTTTAAAGAGCAAAAGGCAATGAAATGCTACGAACGAACCCCAGGACACAGTGGGGTGCCAAATATCTATGTGTACTAACTACACACAGACACACCAGGCCCAGCTACAAGCACACTGCTGCTCGGGCTGGCTTCTCAAATCTAAAACACAGTGAGCGCCGCTGGAGGGCACACTAGCTATTTAAAGGGGCGCTAGCCCTATTTCTGCACACTACAACATCCATATCTATAACGCTGGGCCCCTGTTCTGTGTTCATCCCTCTGCTTACCGTGAGGGCCAGAATCTCAAACAGGAGAGCACAGGCCCCTTCACATAGTCTTGTATTTCTAGTCAAGTGCCTAGAGACCAGTCAGGCTGGGGCCCGTTGTGCTGGGTGCTGTACAAATGTACACACAATGAAAGTCCCAGCCCCAAAGCACTTAGTCTCACCACATTTGGGGCACTCCCAGGGTCCCCCACTTGCGCATGACAAGGAGCCAGGTGTGTGGGGACAGTGAAATTCCTACCTTCCGTTGAGGAGCCCGTGTTCAAGCTGGATTTTCCCTAGGCCTTCTGAAAACGTGGCTCTGGGCATTTGGGGAAGGCTGTTTGTGAAGGCTGGGTGGGGCCACAGAGCTGTTCTCCCAGCCCCACACTGGCTCAGAGGGTGGACTTCTTTTGCACAGGGTTTATTCCCTGGGTAATGAGCCAGTGTCCCCAGTTCCTTCATTTTTCAGAGTGTCTGAAGTCTCGGTGCTGCGACACCTTCTCAGCTGTCTGGTGGAATCAATAGAGGCGGGAGGGATAGCTCAGTGGTTTGAGCATTGGCCTGCTAAACCCAGGGTTGTGAGTTCAATCCTTGAGGGGGCCATTTAGGGAACTGGGGTAAAAATCCATCTGGGGATTGGTCCTGCTTTGAGCAGGCGGTTGGACTAGAGACCTCCTGAGGTCCCTTCCAAACCTGATATTCTATGAACAGATAGTAGATTTTCCCCCCACACTCACCGAGGGAGGGGCATGGGTTCGTGTGTTCAGCTGCTCTGGGCTCAGAGCTGCCTGACCTAAGGCAGAGGAGCTGGGCCCAGACACGGCTCAGGGCACAGACTGCAGAGAAGGGGAGTGAGAGACCCGTTCCTATCCCTTCTGTCTGACAGCTGGGAGCTGGTCACCCTTCTGATGCTCCAGGAGAGCCTGGACTGGAAGAGGGGGATTAGCTAGACCCATTTATCCTCTAACAGGAGCCGAGATCCCTGTAACTCGGTGGGATTTGGGGAGGACATTGTTGGAACTCTGTGGTTTTAACTAATATCCAGGCACGTGCAAGGGCACACGCATTCCAGCAATACAAATAAATACCTGGTCTGTGGCTGCTCCCATGCTGCTGGTTACTGACGTTGGCTCCCCGATCCCCTGCCGTGGAGCAGCCCTGCGGGCATTCATGACTTCTCTTTCAGGTTGTGTCTGTCCCTTCAGGAAACCATTAGTATGGGGCAGAGCTGCAGGTCTGGTCGTCATCATCATTGGTTTGGGGGTAGCTCTGGCAGGTGAGTTCCCAGCCCATCTGGCCTCCTCTGTGCTTCCCATTCAGTTGCATGTTCTCCCCTCCCAGCCTCTCTGACCTCAGCACTGGGTTCAGGAAGGATTCACATGAGATGTCTTTCCAATTCCTTCCCCCCCTACCGGCCCCAGTGCCCATCACTCCCCCTGTACAGCTCAAACACACACGCCCCATATTACACACACCTGGAGCAATGGAGTGAACATAATTCCCACCACAGGATCTCTAGCTCATCTGCACAGTGTTCCTGTGAGGACACAGGACAGGGTTTGCAAGTACTACAGTGTTTCTGAGACAGGCTTGATTAGGCAGTGGACACGGGGAGAGGGGGGGAGCTCACTGCAGCCCAGCTGGGAAATAAACCTGTCCGTCAAGTTGGAACGCAGATGGGAGAGTTTCCACCTCGGCTATTAACCACTCTAGTTGGCACATGCCATAAATGCTGTTTATGCTGCTAAATGTGACCCTTATTATAGATTCACCGCACACAGATTTTCATTTCAGTCACTGCCATGTTCCCCTGGCTCCCTCCACTGGAGCCTGGCAAGAACAGCAGTTCAAATAACTCCCTCAACGTTAAAAAACCCAGGCAGTGCATAGCAGAGGCTGCTCATAGCGCTCTGGGCATCCAGACCACCTTAACTCTGCCCCCCATAGACACTCCGTGAAAATCCAGCTGTGCTCTCCATCCATGCCAAGCCCAGGAAACAGCCTGCTGCCCTCTTTAGCCTAATGTGGTGAAGTGCCTGATGGAGGCTCATGCATGGTTAGTGTTCAGTATCGTTGCCATCTAGATTGTACACAGTGCCGTGCAAGAGCAATCAGACCCCCACTCCTCATGAAGGACCCATTCTGTTCTGGCCCAGAGGGCTTGGCATAGCAGCTACCTAGCCCCTCACATGCTGGGGCCCTCGGGCTCTCCGAGGCAGCCAACTCTCCCTGTGTCACTAAGCCCAGTTGCAGGGAGTCTAAATACCTAACCTCCCCCCTGCCTGGGACATCCCCCGGAAAGCAGCACCGTCCATGTGAGACTCCTGCTCCTCTGCTTGGGCTCAGACACAAACACAGGATTAGTGTGCTATGCAGAGTGCCCTGCTCGGCACGTGACTGGAGCAGGCCAGCGTCACTACAAGAGGGCAGAGTTAAGGTGATCGGGAGGAGGTAACGTACTCTGCAGTGTACATGTTCCTGATGTCTCTAATAGCCCTGCTATGCTTGCTAGGCTCTTGTTGGAAAGCCAGGGAATTAAATAACATGATCAGGGTCCTTGGGCTGGGCACCGTGACCCTATCCCAGCTCCTATGGAAATTAATGCAGAGCGTCTATGTATTTTAATAGGCTAGTATAAGAGGGTGCTGTTTCAGGGTGCCCCCTTGTGGCCTAACATGGCCCTGCAGGTGTGCTGCCTCCAGCTCCCTCTTTGTATCTTGTACAAGTACCTTAAATTAAGATTCCTCCCCTCTTCTGCTGTCGCATTAAGTATTGTACAGCAAATCAAACTGTTCCTTTGCCCGTCAAGTCTAATGTCTGTTCCCCTGGATTCAGGGATCCCCCACCCAGCCCTCCTGGGCCTGTGTGGTTCTTTGGGTAGATTCCTCTCCTCGGATCAGGAGTCTCTGAGCCTCTTTCTAGGGTCTGTGCTGGCCCCTTCCAACTCCTTCTCCGCAGAGATCAGCCAGCAACCAGCCCTCCTCTCCCTCGGAGGTTCTCTGCTGCCTCTCTGGGAACTTCTCTTCTCTCCAGGCCTGGACTGGTTTTTAACCCCATGACCGCCTGTCCTGGGCCACCAGGAATTTCCCCAGCTGGGGAGGAGGGTGGAGTGAGGGACAGGTAGGGCTGGCCCCATTACCTTTGGAGGCCGGTTATGCTGTGACAGGCAAGACCAGCCCCAGTGTAACTTCTGTTACTCACCCCATTCAAACCATTGCACAGGCCCCTTCCAACCCCTCCCTGGTGCTGCTCATATGGATTAGGGAGTCGGACAGTCCCAGTTCTGTGCAGCAGCCAGGTGTGGGTCAGGCCTGAGGTTAAAACATTGGCCTGGGCATTGGGATTCCTGGGTTCTGTTCCCAGATCTGCCCCTGGGTGACTGGACAGAATGCCTCAGTTTCCCCTTAGTAAAATGTGGTTAATTGCACTTCCCTGCCTCACAGGGTGGGGGAAATGTGAGACTAAAATCAACCATGCTTGTGGGGAACTTGGGTGCTGCTATTGTGGGTGTGTGCATGCTGAAAGGTTTATAAATAGGAAGGGTGGGCCAGGAGGTCGTGCCTCTGTCTAGGCATCTACACTACACCCGTCATGGGGGTGCCTGAGCTTGGCCTATACAAGTGACGGCAGCGCCTGTGTGTGTCCGTTCCTAGCCATCTGGGGCAAACCATTGCAGAGCCAGATCCAGCATAACTGCTGGATTTGTGTGCAGGTGCCCGGAGATTGTGCCCCAGCCTGTCACTGCCCTGGCCAGATAAGTTTTTCCAGTGGATCTAACAACTCACAGCACAGAAGCAGCTTCCCATGGCTGAGGTGCTGGTGCCACCCTGTGGCCGAGGTGCTCAAGTTCCCGCCTCTGAGTCCAGTTAGTACCACGGGCTGAGCATGCCCCTGAAATTCATCTTACAAAAGCGCCATAGCCGACACTTGTGTGAGCCCTCCCTGGACTCGGGAGGGGTGCGATGTGAGCGAAGGACTGGCCAGGACTCCTGGGTTCACATCACAGCTCGGCCCCCTGACTCCCTGTGACCTGGAGCCAACCCCTCCCCTTCTGTATTGCCAGCCCCCGGCTGGCTAAGCAGAAACCATGTGGGGTAGAGAACTCAAACTAATGGCATTAAACTGAGCAAAGGGAAAATATCTTCTAGTCCCATGGAATCTAACTCCAGAGACCTATTTGCCCCAGGGAAGCCCTGGGGAGAGTCTATAAAGAATACAGACCTAGCCTCCTCCATCTTCAGGCAGTGGAAGGTGTGTCCCCAATAAAGCTTTTCCAAGCCTAGTTTCTAAGAGTCTCCAAGTTTTGACTCCACAATACGTCCTTCCCCATTGTACAGGCATTGGGTTTGCTGCAGATCCAGCGTCTCTCTGTGCTGCAGCGCGAGCTGCCGAACCAGCCCTCATCCATCAGAAAAGCACAGTCGCCGCCTCCTCTTATCGGAAACCTGCAACACAGACCCAGGGGTGGGAGTCAGGGAGGGGCTGGGCATTGCCCATCAATCACGGACAGGGGGAGACTCCACCACAGGGCTGGGCAGCCAGAGGAGCAGCTGCACCGAGAGGCATCGGTCTGGCTTTAGACTCCTCCCTGGCACAAGGGGGGAAATAAAGGTGTAGGAACACAAGTAGTGGCTATTGCACAGCAGGGAGAGGAGAAACGGAGTGGGGCTGAAAGACGACAGCTGGGGCTTCCAGAATAGTCTTTATTAGGCACGACTTGCCCACTACTCAGCTTTGCCTGACGCTCTACCCTACCCCCAACTTTCTCTCCAGGCCCATTTGGCGCAGAGGGGAGAGAATCCACAGGCCTCTCACAAGACAGCGAGCAGCACCAGCTCTCTGCGGAGAAGAGTTTGATATGATCCTCCCCAGGCAGCTGGGGGACTGTCAGAGAGGCCGCAGGCCTGTTTCAAACCCGATGGGCTGTCAGGACAGACTGTTAGTGAAATCAGATTTCTCCCTACAGCCTTCCCATGGAGAGAAAATCAAATTTCCCCAACAGTGAAGGACCCTGTTCTTCTCCGCACACCACTCCTCAGAGTGGGCTTAGGGAGTCTAACTTCCACCCGGACAGCCCAATGGGGAAGGGGGAGCTCAGTTAATGTCTCCTCCAGCAACCTCCCTTGTGCCCAGAACTGTGGTGTATTGTAAACTCCGTGGGGCAGGGACCCTCTCTCTGTTCTGTGATCGTACAGTGCCTGGCACAATGGGGCCCTGGTCTAGGGGCTCTGCATTACTATGAATTACAAACAATAACAACACCGCACGGGGGACTCAAACGCTGCTGGAATACTGGTTTTAGTCCATGAAAACCAAATACCAATAAGACCCCCACCCCGAACAACCTTGGTTAAATATATTCTTCATCTTTTGACAGCACGGCAGGCGCCTGTGATCTAACCCAGAAAATGTTACTGGAGGGAGAGTGTAGCACTGGGATGTGGTCTGCCCCCCTAATGGGTGGAGAGAGAGCCATGACCGCCCCCCTCCGGCGGGCAGAACCGGGACACCTGCAGCCACCCCACCGGAAGCAGGGGTGGTGGGGCAGGAACAGGAACTATAAAAGGCCAGCCCACTAGCTCAGTTGGGGCAGAGCTGCCAGAGGAGCTGGATGTCTCTCCCTTGCTGCTGGAGCCTGGACCTGATGGAGGCTGCTCCTGTGCCAGAGACCGGCAAGGGCTGCCAGACACCAGGGACACGGAGGAGCTGTTGGAGCTACTGCTTGCCCTTTACCCGAGCAAGACTGATGCCAGCCCCAAAATGCAGGTACCTGGACTGGGAGTGTAGGAAGGAGCCCAGGGAAGCTGAGTAGGGTTTGGCTGTGTGACTGATTGCAAGCTGGACAGAGTGTTGCGGTCGGATTTCCCTGCTGACTCGTGGCACAGCACTCCACCACTGTTAGGGCCCTAGGCTGGGATGCCGTGGAGCGGAAGGGCCTGTGTCCCCCTACCACCCCATCGTCAGGCGTGGCAGCCTCCCCACTTTGTGGTCAGGAGGTCTGCATTGGTCTGGCACCTGCCTGAACTAGGACGCCAGATCGTTTGCTGACTTTCCCACCAGAGAGCTAATCTCTCCTAAACTGCTGTGTGGCTCTGCATGACAGCCGGCCAGAGCCCCTTACCTGAGCTGATTGCTGCCCGCCCTGATTGGGGGCCCTGGGTGAATACGCTCTCTGCGACTGCCTGAGTGACAGCAGGCCAGAGCCCCTACTGGATCACTGCCCTGGGCATATAGACCTATCGCTGCTCGGCTGGACTGCAGGCCTGGGACACGAACGTGAGCCAGTTTTCCCCTGAACCGAAGTGCTCTGGAAACATCGTAGCGAAGGGGCCTGGTCTCCTGCCCTGACAGACAGGGGGAGAGAGCTGCGACCGCCTTACAGAAAGGGACTCACCAGTTGTTGAATTCGATGCCATTGGGCCATCTCCAGGGCAGGCCTGGCTCCCTCTGGAGGCCGATCCAACGGTCGAGGAAGCCCTTATAACACAACAGGAAATCCTGAAAAATACGACAAGGCAGATTATGCTTCAGCCCCTGGCTGTGGTGCTCGCCTGCCCCTCTGGCTCTGTGTGGCCCTTTCTCAGACGTTCAGGTTTGGATGGGCCACCCATAGTTTGCCAGCTGAGAGCCCAGGGTCCGATGACATGAGCCCAGCCTGTGCTGGAGGGAGTCTGAGACATGGCACAGTTTAATGAGCCAACTGGGGGTCATGAAGACAGGACTCAGTAACAGCAGGAGTTCTCCCCTCCACTGGTCCCCTTCTAGGCTGGTAGGGGTCAGAGCTGGCAGCTCCGTTCCTCTGACAGCAGCTTCAGCCAGTGAACCGATCACTGGCTGAGAATCCCAGTTTGATGGACGTCCCATCAGACTGGGGCCTGCTCAGCTGGGAGCCTGGGGACACGTGCAGGAGCTGGGGGCTGCTCAGAGGTCGTTTTACCCTGTCTGTCTCCATCCCCACATCCATGTTACATGGACAGACCTGCCCCTGCCCCATCCTTCTCCACTCCCCTCTGGGGCTGGGCAGCTCTTTGGCTTTGTAGGCACCTCTGCCCTCCTTGTCAGGTTCCTTCCCAGAAGCTTTGCACATAGCGACCCCTCGCACCCCCCCCAAACACACACACTCCCTGCTGCCGCCAGACAGGCAGGAGCTGCTCTGAGGAAGGGCAGAGCTCCCCCCTTGCAGAGCCCAAGAGCCTTAGTGCTTCCCCTGGCAGGGGCACGGAGTCCCCACCCCACTGAGTCACTGGCTGTGGTGAGCTGCAGAGGCAGGTTCTCCACAGGCCAGGAGCTGACCGGGCTGGCCCAGCCCTACAGAGGGGGGATCCCTCCCACCTGGGGCTCTGGGAAAGAGGGGGGGCTGGGCACGAGTGATCCCTGACTGTGAGCTCAGCTCTAGCCAGGCCTGGGATTCAGCCACCAGAAACACTCTGAGGAGAGGCAACAGAGCAGTTTCTGGACCCTTTGGGGCTGAGCCCAGCCCAATTCCAGCCCTGCCAAGCCCAGTCTCTTGGGATAAAGCATCTGCCACTCTCTCACCTTTTCCTGCTCACTGTCGATCCTAGCCAGGGAGGCATTGAGTGCAAAGCACTGGCTCTGGCTGTAGGTCCAGGTCCCTTCAGTCTCTGAGAAATAGTAGCATTTCCCTCGGTACCCGATCCAGCCGTCCGGGCAGCAGGGCCCAGCAGGAGGGCCCGGAGCAGCCAGAGATGGTTTGGATTTTTCCACTGAAAGAGAGGCAAGTAACAGGGTCAGAGACTGTATCCGCTACCCCCAGCCTGACTCTGTATCTGAGTGAATGAGGGGAGAGAATCCCTCAGATCCAGGCCGCAGGCGCCTTACACCCCTGATCACTGTGCTGAGGGAGGAAATAGGACATTTGACACAAGGGATGGGCAACCGACCCGCTCCTCTTTAGTGGCTCAGCTTCTGGGGGTCAAATTCACAGAAAGTGCAGCTGATGAGCAACCCAGAGCAGAGTGCAGTAACACCGGAGTCACCATGAAGGTGTGGAGCAGGCAGGTAGGGGTGAGCGTTACCCAGTGGCTGGCACAGACAGATATTGACACTATATAAAGATAAAGTTCAATAAGATTGTGTGGTACACTAGTTCAACCAACCCAGGGACATCCTCCTAATCCAGCTAGCTAGCCCCCCTCCCCAGGCTCTTTGGTTTAGAGATGCACCTTGGGATGAAGATGGGATTAAACCAGGGGTGGGCAAACTTTTTGGCCCAAGGACCACATCTGGGTATGGAAATTGTATGGCAAGCTATGAATGCTCACGAAATGAGGGTTGGGGTGCGGGAAGGGATGAGGGCTCCAGCTGGGGGTGCGGGCTCTGGGGGAGAGGCAGAAATGAGGAGTTCAGGGTGCAGGAGAGGGCTCTGGGCTAGAGCAGGGGGTTGGGATGTGGGGCAGGGGGGGCTCCAGCTGTGGATGTGGGCTGTGGGGTGGGGATGAGGGAATGGCGATACAGGATGGGGCTCTGGGCTTGGACTAAGGGGTTCGGAGGGCGGGAGGGGAATCAGGGCTGGAGATTGGGGCATGGGAGGGGCTCAGGGATGCAGGCTCCAGGTGGCTGTGACCTCAAGCAGCTCCCAGAAGCAGGGGCATGTCTCCCCTCTAGCTTCAACACGGAGCGTGGCCAGGCGGCTACCCCATCCACAGGCACCGCCCCTGCAGCTCCTATTGGCCGTGGTTCTGGGCCAATGGGAGCTGCGGGGGCAGCACCTGGGGCAGGGGCAATGTGCAGAGCGACTTGGCTTTCCCTATGTGTAGGTGCCAGAAGGGAGACATGCTGCTGCTTCTGGGAGCCATGCGGAGCCACGGCACACATGGAGCAGGGCAAGCCCTGGACCCCACTCCCTGGTGGGAGCTCGAGGGCTGGATTACAATGTCTGAAGGGCCGGATGTGGCCCCTGGGCCATAGTTTGCCGGCTCCTGGATTAGACTCACGTCAGGAAACAAACCCTGACTGCACCAATCTGTGCAAGGGACAGGCTCCCAGAGAATCTGACATTAGACCCAGCCCAGCAGAGATGTATTTTATGTAAGTGTCTGCACCAGTAAGAATTCCCAGCATGTTCCCAGCCCAGGGTGGGGGCACGAGCACAGCCCAGAGCACTTTATCCTGAGCTTAAAAGTAGCCTGTACCGAGTATTTGGAGTCATGTGAATTAGTTTTAAACAAATGCTGTAATTGTCAGTGACAAAAAATGGCCACAGTGTGGCACCAGAACCTCAGAAATGGGAACAGTCTCCAGGTTAAGACAGTGCTTCCCTGGACCCCAAACTGTGGGGTGCCCCCCCCGGGGGTGCAGATGGGTCACCGGGGAGGGAGCACCACCCAGCTTTGCTCTGACCCCAGCCCCAGCTACCTGGACATTAAAAGTCCAGTTACCCGCAGTAACTAGCTTCCACCACTGGGGGCGGGGGGCAGGAAGAGCCTGGAAGAGCACTCAGCAAAGGCTCCAAAGAGAGGTACCGGCAGCTCCCCAGTCCTGCCCCATTCACCCCCCTACTCCGGCTCCCCCTCCTCCATCCTGCCCCACTCACCCGTGGCTCTGGCTGCAGGCATGGACTGGGTAAGGGGGGGGCATGACTGAGAAAGTTTGAGGACCACTGGGTTGAGCTGGGTTAAAAAGGTCAGTGCCAGAGTCACCCTGTCCAGAGACAGTTCAGCTGGGATCTCCCCAGAGCCTCAAGCCAGCGAATCTGTCACAGGCTCCTAGGGAATTTCAACGGGCACCAACCCCCACAGCCGCCTTTTGGAGACCCCATCCCCGCGTCCTTCCCCCAGTGCAGCAGCAGGGACAGGGTCACACAAACTCCTGGGAAAGCCTCCTGACGATTAACTCTTTCGGGGAAGGAGCAGCGGTGGGGTCAGTCAGGCCTAACACCCAGGATACATCTGAAGGGCCAGTGCAGTCGGCTCATACTCAGAGGTAGGGAGGGTTATTGTGTCACTAACAGGTGAACCAGGACAAGCCATTCTAGACCCACTGGAGTCACTGGTTAGTAGCTTCCCTGCTGCTCCACAGACAGTCCAGGGGAGCAGAGACTGGGTGGACCACGCACTTACCTGCTAAAAGTGCTGCTAGAGTAACGATGATGATGATCAAAACTGTGACGGTAGCTGGGACTAGGACTTGATGGGAAGCACATTTCCTGAGCCTGTTAGGCCCAGGGCCTGAAAGATTCAATGCCATGAGTGCTTCTGGGGAGCAGACTTATTCACGGTATCAGTGCCTGAGCCGCTGTCAGCAAATATCTACTGTGATTCCCAGGGTGCGCTGAGTTGGAGAAACAAGGGGTTTGGTTTTTCTATTTGCAGCTACAATACAACCAGGTTTACAGCATTTAACCGAAGAGTCACTGGGAGATCCCAAAGGGAGCCATTCTGGGACAGACCCACTGGGTTCTCTCATGCTCTTTCTCTAGCTCCAAGTGCAATTACATGAAGGCAGAGGTTCAAAGGTGTCAGATGTACAACGGAAGATCTAAATCTCCTCCCTGCCGCCCCCCTCCAGGAGCCTCTGTGCGGAGAGTCTGAAGGGGGGACGTGCTGCTGCTTCTGGGAGCCATGTGGAGCCACAGCACATGTGGAGCAGGGCAAGTCCTGGACCCGCTCCCCAGCAGGAGCTCGAGGGCCATAGTTTGCCCCCAGACTAAGGACTGGCCTCTCTTGGCCTTGCTTCAGGGTTCACACAGAGGGTCTGATCTCCTAGACTGCCTGCAATTCTTGACCCTCCTTGTCTGAAGGAACAAGTTTCCTTTGAAGTCTTGATTCTCAGGACAAAGAGGGGATTTCAGTTAGTGACGTGAGACACAGACACAGTGTTACTCAGGGGAATGACCCCTGGCCGCCCCCATGGGAGATGAGGCTCCCAGCTCCAGCAGCTGTGACAGTTGGAGATCTCAACATCCCCTCTTCACACTTGGCAGGCACAGCAGCTGCGCGGGCAAAAACAGCAGGAACAGACGGCATTACCTGCCACCCCCAGACACGGGTTCATTTTCATGCACACCCAGGGCCCTGCCTCCGTGCAATGGTTTCGGGCGTGTGCCTCTCACACAGTGGGAATGCAAAAGTGAAGCGGACCAGAGGGAGACGGGAGTCCAGGATTTCAGTGGGGTAACAGCCCCTGCCCACTTCGAGACCTCTGGCCACATCCAGGCACACAAAGTACAAGTAGCAGGAACAAACTGGGTACCTGATCCATCGGAGCTCATTGAGGCAATCAGTTTCCTGCGGTGTCCAGACATGGGAGTTTGATCAGTTCCATCCACCATTGAAAGTGTGGCCCCGTCTGGCCATGCCTCAGTGTCTCTGCCCAGCCAGTTCCCGTATTATAATCTCTTAAAAGATTTAATTTAAAAAGCAATATGCTGAATCCATAAGCCTATATCAAAAACTTTGAGTTGAAGGCTGCTTTTCTATATAAAGAAAATATCAGGGGACAAACATCAAACTTTCCATGTCGAGCTTTATACATATGGCACAATAGGTCATGGACGGTATAAAGGCCTGGATCCTCTGAGGGACCCAGGGGCTATGCTACTGGGTGCAAGATTGTTTAATAAAGAAATGTTATCTGCAGCTTTATTTAATTAAATTCCACTTACCATCCTAATGCAGCTTGGCACGTCACCAACAAAAAGTTAATTATGTAGTAAATAAGCAACATCTCATTCGTCATTGTCTAACATACTCAAGGCTGCCCAGAGGATTCAGGCGGCGGGTCCCAGGGCAGTCTTCGCTGGCAATTCAGTGGCAGGGGGCCCCTGCCGCGGGTCTCTGGGGCACTTCGCCAGCGGGTCCTGGAGCGGAAAGACCCCCCACCACTGAATTACCGCCGAAGCGGGGGCCCCCCCCACTGCTGAAGACCCCAGGCCCCCTGAATCCTCTGGGCAGCCCTGCTTGGAGCAGAGCCAGGCTGGCCCCGAGCTGCAACCCCGGCCAGAGGGGGCAACACATGTCATTTTGGAACAGGCAAAGTTGAAAGCGCACTGAACTGATCAGTTCCTTCAGCCTGCAATCCACAGACAGTCCATGGGTCTGTGTCCTTTCCCGCCCCCCCCCCCCCCCCCGCGCAGACACATACACATAGCCACAGCCCCACAGTCCGTGTCCTTGCCCCCTCCCCCCAGCAGACACAGACACTGCTCCCAGAGCTGCTCCTCTCCTCTCTTCCTCCTTCCTTGGAGCTGCCCATCCCTCCTTCCTGCCTCCCCCCCGGGACCACCCCTCTCTGCCCCCTGGGGCCCGCTCTTCTCCCTCTCTCCCCCCAGGCCCACCAGGGACACCCCTTTCTCCCTCCCTCCCCCCATTGCCGGGGCCACTCCGGGACTGGGTCTCTTTCCCCCCCCACCCCAGGCCTGCCGTCCCGCTCCTAGTATCTGGGGGGCTAGGTCTCCCACTCAGCTAAAACAGCCGCTTACTAACTCTTGGCGCAGGGAGGACGTGGCAGTGGAGGTTCTCTGTCTTCATACAGCTACTTACTCACACCCGGTTCCACTACACTCATGATCCTCTCATCGCCAGTACAGGAAGCTTCTGCCCTTTGCCAGCAGTTTCTCTTCCCTCCAAATTCCTGTGGTTATATGTCCTGCCCAGCTCATTTCTGGGTTGCTGTCCTGTGGGGTTTGCAAGGTCTCTGGCCTGGTTCCCCGCTCCGTGTGCACCATGGTGCTGTCCCCTCCGTCTTTTCGCTATATACATGTGTGAGGGATGACACAAGGTGCAGGGCAGCGGGGGAGAATCAGGCCAATGGAGCATCAGGAACAAACGGGGCCTTTAGCTTCAGTGGGGCCCCACTGACACTTCCATTGGGGTCAGCGTTACCTGCCTGCGGCTGAAAGGCAGCTGTCGGAACCAGGGCAGGCCAAGCTGGACACGTCAAATGTGGGTTACAGAGGCCTGAATCTCTCCCCTCTCCCTCCAGTTCCCCCCTCACGCCGCTGCCTGTTGCAGCTAGCTGGTGGGGGCTTGGAACCAGGGTGGGCCGGCAGCCCCCCTATCAGCTCCCCTAAGTTCCCTGTGCAGCAGCTGCCCAGCAGGCTATTGATTCCCCCTACTGCTGTGTGCTGCTCCTGCCCTCTGCCTTAGAGCTGCTTCTGGGAGCCTCCTGCTTGCTGTGCAGTGTGTGTGTGTGTGTGTGTGTGCGTGTGCGCAAATATCAGCACGTCTCCTGCCCTCTGCTCCTTTACCCCATCTCCACAGAGCAAGGGGGACATGACAGGGCTCAGGACTAAGGGAGCTTGCTGGCAGCAGCTGCTGTCTCAGCTTGCTGATCTATTTTAAAAGGCAATGTACTTAGAGGGAAGTCAGCGTACAGTAACAGAAAATGTGGAAATGGCAGAGGTGCTTAATGACGTCTTTGTTTCAGTTTTCACCAAGGAGGTTGGTGGTGATTGGACGTCTAACATAGTGAATGCCAATGAAAATGAGGTAGGATTAGAGGCAAAAATAGGAAAAGATCAAGTTAAGAATTACTTAGACAAATTAGATGTCTTCAAGTCACCAGGGCCTGATGAAATGCACCTTAGAATACTCAAGGAGCTGACTGAGGAGATATCTGAGCCATTAGCGATTGTCTTTGAAAAGTCATGGAAGATGGGAGAGATTTCAGAAGACTGGAAAAAGGCAAATATAGTGCCCAACTATAAAAAGAGAAATAAGGACAACCCAGGGAATTACAGACCGGTCAGGTTAACTTCTGTGCCAGGAAAGATAATGAGGCAAATAATTAAGCACTCAGTTTGCAAACATCTAGAAGAAAATAAGGTGATAAGTAACAATCAGCATAGATTTGTCAAGAACAAATCATGTCAAACCAACCTGATAGCTTTCTTTGACAGGGTAACAAGCCTTGTGGATGGGAGAAAGTGGGCAACGTGGTATATCTTGACTTTAGTAAAGTTTTTGATACTGTGTCATGTGAGCTTCTCAGAATCAAACCAGGGAAGTGCAACCTAGATGGAGCTACAATAAGTTAGGTACAAAACTGGTTGAAAAACCATTCCCAGAGAGCAGTTCTCAGTGGTTCACAGTCATGCAGGAAGGGCATAATGAGTGGGGTCCTGCAGGAATCAGTTCTGGATACATTTCTATTCAATATCTTCATCAATGATTTAGATAATGGCATAGAGATTACACTTACAAAGTTTGTGGATGATACCAAGCTGGGAGGGGTTGCAAGTGCTTTGGAAGATAGCGTTAAAATTCAAAATTATCTGGATAAACTGGAGAAATGGTTGGAAGAAAATAGGATGAAATTAAATACAGACAAGTGCAAAGTGCTTCACTTAGGAAGGAACAATCAGTTGCACGCACACAAAATTGGAAATGACTTCCTAGGAAGGAGTATTGTGGAAAGAGATCTGGGGAGTCATAGTGGACCACAAGCTAAATATGAGTCAACTGTGTAACACTGCTGCAAAAAAAGGGGAACGAAATACTGAGATGTATTAGCAGGAGCGTCATAAGCAAGACACGAGAAGTAATTCTTCTGCTCTACTCTGCGCGGATTAGGCCTCAACTGGAGTATTGTGTTCAGTTCTGGGCGTCACATTTCAGGAAAGATGTGGACAAACTGGAGAAAGTCCAGCAAAGAGCAACAAAAATGATGAAGGGTCTAGAAAACATGAATTATGAGGGAAGACTGAAACGCGATAACCATTTTAAAGTACATAAATGGTTGTTACAAGGAGGAGGAAGAAGAATTGTTCTCCTTAACCTCTGAGGATAGGACAAGAAGCAATGGGCTTAAATTGCAGCAAGGGAGGTTTAGGTTGGTGCGACGTTGCACTCTATATAATTTTGTAAAAATATGCTAGTGAGTGTGAATATAATGTAACTGGAATATGCTTCATGTAAAAGGTCTCTTGTAAAGTATCATTATGAAGTTTATAATCTACTGAATGTGGTCATCCTATTTGTATAAATGTATCACTCTTGTATGTGAAACTAGAAATATGAAATATAACTCTGAGGGCCTATTGTAATTATGCAAAGAGTGGGCCATTAACGGTGGTTTGGAATCTTGAGGGCTCCCCTCAGCCAGGACAATTGACTGTAGATGGCTCTGTTTTACTTGTTAATCTTCCTGTATATGTGTGTGCTGGCAAATGGGTTATGAAGTCTTTACAGTGACATGTGACCATGTCAGCTGAACTGGAATCCATCTTTTACCTGGTGCTTTTCCATTGAGAAGGAGGAGTGGGAACCCAGAGAGGGACAAAGGATTCCTGCCTTATGCAAAAGATATATAAATGGGTGGAAGAGAACAAAGGAGGCAGCCATCATGAGAAATCCCCTAACTACCGCCTGAGCAGGAACAAGGGCTGTACCAGGGGAAAGGATTGTGCCCAGACTGGAAAGGTGTCCAGTCTGTGAAAGAAACTTATTGAAACATCTCTGAGGGTGAGATTTCATCTGTATTCAGTTTCATTACTGTTTTAGGCTTAGACTTGCATGTTTTATTTTATTTTCTTAGTAATTCACTTTGTTCTGTCTGTTGCTACTTGTAACCATTTAAATCCTATTTTCTGTATTTAATAAAATCACTTTTTACTTATTAATTAACCCAGCGTATGTATTAATAAGCTTGATACAAGGTAAAATGGATTTATTTGGGGTTTGGACCCCATTGGGCGTTGGGCATCTGAGTGTTAAAGATGGGAACACTTTTGTAAGTTGCTTTCAGTTAAGTCTGCAGCTTTGGGATATGTGGTTCAGACCCTGGGTGTGGGTTGGAGCAGATGGGTGTGTCTGGCTCAACAAGACAGGGTGCTGGATTCCCGAGCTGGCAGGGAAAGCAGGGACAGAAGTAATCTTGGCAGCTGGCAGTTCCCAAGGAGGTTTCTGTGATCCAACCCGTCACAGTTGGACATTAGGAATAAATTGCCCAGGGAAGGAAATCTCTATCAGTGGAGATTTTTAAAAGCGGGTTGGACAAACACATGTTAGGAATGGTCTAGATCAGAGGTTCTCAAATAGTGATCTATGGAACATGTTCCATTTAGGTGGTCTGCAGATAGTTCCCTCTAAGGTGCGTGCCTGAGAACCTGTACATGAGAGAATGAAGGGCCACCCACCTAATTAGTGGAGTCGTACAGGCATGGCTCCACTAATTAGGTGCCTGGACCCTGGAGAAGATGCACATGTAAGGTGAGGTGGTTTCCTTGGAGAGAATGGGGGTAGGTGGGAGGGGGCAGTGATGTGAGAAGAGGGGGTGGGGGGAATTTGGGATGTGCAGGGCTGCAGCGGCCAGAAAAAGAGGTGACTTTCCTCAGCTCCAGGGCTGCGGCTTCCAGGGAGAGACCCTGCTCCTTCCCAGCCCCAGCTTGGGGGTTGCCGTGGTAGGGGAGAGAGGGCACATCCATCGCATTAGGAAGGTAAGACACCTGATTTTAAAATATGAGCTGTGTGCTTTTATTTGTAACAAAAAAACTTGAATTATTATTAAGTTATTATTATTATTATAGAGAGCTTTTGTCCACAGCACTTTACAATAGTTAGCTAACGATACAAACAACATTTGGGAAGATCATGAAGTGGTCTGCCGAGACCCTCAGCAATTTTCATGTGGTCCCGAAATAAAAAGTTTGAGAACCACTGATCTAGATAATACTTTGTCCTGCCATGAGTGCAGGGGACAAACTGCTCCCTGTGGCATTTGCTACGTCCAGTAGCAGTATTTTACAATAGCAGTTTCTTACAATCCATTGCCTATCAGTAACTGCTCCAGGTAACCCATTCCTACAGGGAGCCATTTCCAACACTATATTATGTGTGGTTGTGTTTGTGGTGGTGTGCTTGGTGCTGGACTAAAATATACATAAAGTTGCCAAGTCTCATGAGATAACTATGTGACCCTGCCGTTCAAAAACAAGCCCAAGCCGCCCGAAAACAAGCAGCTCGGTAAGTGATGATTTGAGCTTCCCCTCCCCGCCCAGGCTGGCCAGCCCCACTTCCCCTTCCCCTCTGCACTCCTGGTTCCACTTCCCCTTTCCCGCTGCCTCTTCTCCTCTCCTCTCCTCCTCTCCCCCCAGTTTCCCAATAACTAGCCTGTCTCCAGGCCCACCCCCACAGGCTCCCAACCCAGGGCTGGCTCCTCTCTCTGCTCTCTCCCCCGCCCAGGAGTGCTAAGTAAACACATGGCCTGCAGGTAAAGCGCTGTGCTGTTAATGTAACAGGCGAGGCGGCGGGAGGGGGGAAGTAAACTGGCCCCTTCTAGCTGTATTTAGAACCTGCCAAAAGCACTAATCAGAGCTTCCCACAGATTAGGTTCCTTTGAAACAAATGGTTCTGAAAGGACGAAACCACCCTCAGTGCAGTAGAAAGGGAACTCTGAGCCTTCCTCTGACCATGGGCAGCCCCCCCTCACCCCCAGAGGCTAAAGCACGTGAAAGTTGTCAGTACAGCAGCCACATGCCAGGCTCTTTAGAAGGGTCATGAGACCCGGTTCCTGCCCCCAAAGAGTTTACAGTAGGTAGGTGTGATGTTATTGATGTAATCTGGGACCATGTAGATCATTGTTGCAACCAAGGTCCTATAGTGGCACCAAATCTGGTATAAAGGAGGTCAAATGAGGTGTCTAAAACAAGGTTATGGTTATAAATATTGCCTCTATACTGTCTGTATTTCAAAATTATGCTGTGCTTCTGGGTGACACCCCAGACAAGTTGGTGTTAGCTCTGCCTAGCCTGCTTGATGGCCCATTAAGGACCATCGGCTATACAACTGACCCACTGAGAGAAGGCAAATACGCCTTCTAACTGAGCAAAGTATGCAGGGACTTGCCCATGTGACTCCAGACTCCATTTTGCTGTAATTTTCCACAGTAAGAACAAAGAGGTTCTTACACCTGGAAAAGACTATAAAAGACTGATGCCTCATCTCCATCTTGTCTTCAGTCCTGCTTCTTACCTCTGGAGGGACTTTGCTACAAAGGACTGATGACCCATCCCAGTGAGGGATGTACTCCAGAGACTTAATTTGAACCTGCCTGAACCAAGAACTGTGCCATTACTTTATCTAATTGATTCCATTTAACCAATTCTAGCTCTCATATATATATTTTCTTTTATGAATAAATCTTTAGATTTTAGATTCTAAAGGATTGGCAACAGCGTGATTTGTGGGTAAGATCTGATTTGTATATTGACCTGGGTCTGGGGCTTGGTTCTTTGGGATCAAGAGAACCTTTTTTCTTTTACTGGGGTATTGCTTTTCATAACCTTTCATCCCCATAATGAGGCACTGGTGGTGGTACTGGGAAACTGGAGTGTCTAAGTAAATTAGAACATAAGAACGGCCATACCAGGTCAGACCAAAGGTCCATCTAGCCCAGTAACTTGTCTACTAACAGTGGCCAATGCCAGGTGCCCCAGAGGGAGTGAACCTAACGGCAATGATCAAGTGTTCTCTCTCCTGCCATCCATCTCCATCCTCTGAAAAACAGAGGCTAGGGACACCATTCCTTACTTGTGCTGGCTAATAGCCATTTATGGACTTATGAATTTATCCAGTTCTTTTTAAAATGCTGTTATAGTCCTAGCCTTCACAACCTCCTCAGGCAAGGAGTTCCACAAGTTGACTGTGTGCTGCGTGAAGAAGAACATCCTTTTATTTGTTGTAAACCTGATGCCTATTCATTTCATTTGGTGACTCCTAGTTCTTATATTACGGGAATAAGTAAATAACTTTTTCTTATCTACTCTCTCCACATCACTCATAATTTTATATACCTCTATCATATCCCTCCTTAGTCTCTTTTCCAAGCTGAAGAGTCCTAGCCTCTTTAATCTCTCCTGATATGGGACCCGTTCCAAACCCCTAATCGTTTTAGTTGTCCTTCTCTGAACCTTTTCTAGTGCCAGTATATCTTTTTTGAGGTGAGGAGACCACATCTGTACACAGTACTCGAGATGTGGGCTTAACCTTGGTTTATATAATGGCAATAATATATTCTCAGTCTTATTCTCTATCTCCTTTTTAATGATTCCTAACATCCTGTTTGCTTTTTTGATCGCCTCTGCACACTGCGTGGACATCTTTAGGCAACTATCCACGATGACTCCAAGATCTTTTTCCTGACTCGTTGTAGCTAAATTAGCCCCCATCCTATTGTATGTATAGTTGGGGTTATTTTTTCCAATGTACATTACTTTACATTTATCCACATTCAATTTCATTTGTCATTTTGTTGCCCAATCACTTAGTTTTGTGAGATCTTTTTAAAGTTCTTCACAGTTTGCTTTGGTCTTAACTATCTTGAGTAGTTTAGTATCGTCTGCAAACTTTGCCACCTCACTGTTTACCCCTTTCTCCAGATCATTTATGAATTGAATAGGATTGGTCCTAGGACTGACCCTTGGGGAACACCACTAGTTACCCCTCTTCATTCTGAGCATTGACCGTTAATTCCTACCCTTTGTTCCCTGTCTTTTAACCAGTTTCAATCCATGAAAGGACCTTCCCTTTTATCCCATGACAGCTTAATTTACGTAAGAGCCTTTGGTGAGGGACCTTGTCAAAGGCTTACTGGAAATCTAAGTACACTATGTCCACTGGATCCCCCTTGTCCACATGTTTGTTGACCCCTTCAAAGAACTCTAATAGATTAGTAAGACACGATTTCCCTTTACAGAAACCATGTTGACTATTGCTCAACAGTTTGTTTTTCTATGTGTCTGACAATTTTATTCTTAACTATTGTTTCGACTAATTTGCCCGGTACCGATGTTAGACTTACTGGTCTGTAATTGCCGGGATCACTTCTAGAGCCCTTTTTAAATATTGGTGTTACATTAGCTAACTTCCAGTCATTGGGTACAGAAGCCGATTTAAAGGACAGGTTACAAACTTTTGTTAATAGTTCTGCAACTTCACGTTTGAGTTCTTTCAGAACTCTTGGGTGAATGCCATCTGATCCTGGTGACTTGTTACTGTTAAGTTTATCAATTAATTCCAAAACCTCCTCTAGTGACACTGCAATCTGTGACAGTTGCTCAGATTTGTCACCTACAAAAGCCGGCTCAGGTTTGGGAACCTCCCTAATATCTTCAGCCGTGAAAACTGAAGCAAAGAATCCATTTTGTTTCTCTGCAATGACTTTATCGTCTTTAAGTGCTCCTTTTGTATCTCAATCATCAAGGGGTCCCACTGGTTGTTTAGGAGGCTTCCTGCTTCTGATGTACTTAAAAAACATTTTGTTATTATCTTTGCAGTTCTTGGCTAGCCGTTCTTCAAACTCCTCTTTGGCTTTTCTTATTACACTCTTGCACTTAATTTGGCCGTGTTTATTCTCCTTTCTATTTGCCTCACTAGGATTTGACTTCCACTTTTTAAAGGAAGTCTTTATCTCTCACTGCTTCTTTTACATGGTTGTTAAGCCACGGTGGCTCCTTTTTAGTTCTTTTTACTGTGTTTCTTAATTTGGGGTATACATTGAAGTTGGGCCTCTATTTTGGTGTCTTTGAAAAGCACCCATGCGGCTTGCAGGGGTTTCACTTTAGGCATTGTACCTGTTAACTTCTGTTTAACTTTTGTTATTGCTTATGTGACTTGTGGTTAGCCAGTGAGGCAAAACCAAAGTCCTCTCTGTCTGGCTGATTTGATTTGCCTTAGAGGTGGAAAAACCCCAGCCTTGGGCTGTAACTGCCCTGTTTTAAGCAATTTGTCCTGAATTGGCACTCTCAGTTGGGTCCCACCAAGGCTAGCATTGTTACAGTAGGCAACATGCCAATGCAGGGAGATGGAAAGAAGGCAATAGAAAGCCACACACCTGAACATCAGAGTAAGACGTGGTATTTGGTTAGTTCCCTAATTGTTTTGAATGTGTTGGGAGGGAAGTCAGAGGAATGGTGGGAAGATCGGGGTTTGAAGGAAGACATGCATGTTAAAGGTGGGCATGGAGGAGAGAGTGGGTACATGGCAGCTTGGTGCTGGGAGGGGGATCATCCAAAGTGCGTGGAGTAAGAGTCAGTTCTCCCACTCCCGGGCTCTTGGTTCCCTGAATCCCTTCCCACATTGGCCTGTAGTGCCCTGTCAATTGGGCTGACCTGGAGCGTTGGCCTCTCCCCATTGGCCCTGGGGTCTGTCAGTCTCCTCCAGATTTTGGTTAGAGGGATTGTACAACTGGGAGCCAATCATGCTCTCTGGCGGGAAATTAAAAAAAAAAAGCAGCAGCCACTCCTTTGGAAGCCCAAAACAAGCAACAATCAATAAGCCACTTCAAGCAGGAAGCCCAAAACGAGAAGTAACAAGCCCCTTAAAGAACTGGAAAAGCCCAAAAACAAGTAACTCAAAGAAATTACAAGCCAAGTCCACTTAAAAACAAGTGAAAAGTGGCTTGTTTTAAATCTACTTGGCAAGCTGATGGGCCGCTAAGCCGGGTGGCCTGCTAGGCAAGGCTGAGAGCTTCTTAACGAGGCTTTGATCCCTAAGCTCTTTATCACCCATCAACCCTTAACCAGGAGGCGGGGCTACTCAGGAAGCCCAGGGCTTTACAAAGCTACTCCTAAGCAACTAGAGGAGCTAGTGAACAGGAGCAGCTAACAGGGGAGTTTTGCGAGGGGGTTTACAAAGGGGACCTGGGAGGACGGGCTACGTACACTTAAGATTCCTTAAACGTCTTTTAACTTAAGCCAAAAAACACCTCCTGATAAAAACAAAACAACAACAAAGGAACGAGCTGCAGGAGTAAAAAGAGAACTCAGGCAGAAGTCCAGCAACAGAGGTGCTACCCAGTTTATTACACCCAATTCAGCATGTATGATTACCTGTCCTGTGGGCAGGTGCCATACGTATGCATTCGGTGCAAGGAGCTCCTGGCCCTCAGAGACTGTGTAGGACTTTGAAGACCAGGGTGGCTGAGCTGGAGGAGCTAAGGGAGGCAGAGAGGTACATAGATTAGGCTTTCCGGGACAGAAGAACGGTCCCACCTCCGGGTCTGACTGCCTCTGTGCTGTTGAGGAGGATGAAAGCCTCAGGGAAGGAGAACATCCCACTGGAGCTGAGGGAGGGAACTCCAGTTTTTAGGGAGAGACAGCTGTTAGTAATCGGCGATCTGATCATTGGAATGTGAGGCTACATTAACAACAATGTGTTAACCCTTGAGGGCTCAGCCGAGTGCTAGTTCATCATTTAGCAACAAGGCATTCCCTGGAAATATCCCACCCTCTGACTCCTCCACCTCAACCAAGCTTCACAATCATCACTGCTGTGTACAGTATTACATCGTTTGTATAAAACTTATACTGTGTATATGTGTGTGTATACAGTACATAGTGGACGGATGAGGGGGACAGTACCATGGGACACAGGGAGCACAGAATCAGGCCAGAGACCTGCAAACCCCACAGGACAGCAACCCAGAAATGAGCTGGGCAGGCCATATAACGGCAGGAAATTGGAGGGAAGGGGGACCGCTTACAAAGGACAGAAACTCTCTGAACTGGAGACAAGAGGATGATGAGCTGTGGGAAGTGTGTTGGGGAAGTAGCTGTATAAAGGTAGCAAATCCCCATTGTGACATTCTCCCCTGCGCCAAGAGTCGGTAAGCAGCTGTTTTAGCTGAGTGGGAGACCCAGGTCCCCAGATACTAGGAGCGGGAAGGAAGGCCTGGTGGGGGTGGGGGGAGAGACCCAGTCCCAGAGTGGTGAGGGGGGGAGGGAAGGAGAAAGGGGTGTCCCCAGGAAGAGCAGTGGACCCCAGGGTCAGGGCCGGCTCCAGGGTTTTTGCCACCCCAAGGAGCTTAAAAAAAAAAAGGGCACGATCATGATCTGTGGCACTTCGGCAGCAATTCGGAGGCTGGTGCTTTGCTCTGAGTGGCAGTGAGGGACCCACTGCCGAACTGCCGCTGAATAGCTGGACATGCTGCCTCTCTCCGGGACTGGCTGCCCCAAGCACCTGCTTTCTAAGCTAGTGCCTGGAGCTGGCCCTGCCCGGGGTGGTGGGAAGCAAGGATGGGGAGAGGGGTGGCTCCAGGGCTGGAGGAGAGGAGCAGCTCTGGGGAGGGGGAGAAGAGTGGTGCTGGGGAGAAGGAGGAGGCAGCCTCAGGGAAGGGGTGGCCCTCGGGGGGGGAAGGGGTGGTCCCAGGGAGATGGGGAAGAAGGGAGAGATAGGGGCTGCCTCAGAGGGAAGGGAGGGAAGGGGAGAGGGGTGGCCCGGGTGGGAGAAGCGAGGGAGAGAGGGGTAGTCTGGGGGGAGAGGGGCAGTCCTGGGCGGTGGGGGGAAGGTGGGTGGAAGAGGGGGAGAGTTGTGGCCCCGGGGGGAGGAAGTCTAGTGGGAGTGGGGAGAGGCGCTGAGTCAGGATGCCTGGGTTCTATACCTAAGTCTGCTACTTACTGATTATGTGAAATTGCATCTGCCTTAATTTCATCCTCTCTAAAGTCAGTGTAAACAGGCTCACCCAAAACACTATGGGATCTATGGATGGTTGGCTGTGTATAGGTGCAAAGAATGGATAATCCATTAGTGTTCGCAATGTCTTGGAACTGCTGGGAGTCTCCTAAAACCTAATTCTGCTCCTGATTAAGGAGGGATGTGTGCTGTGTAATGCTGACCCCTAGTGGAGACTCTCAGCATTGATACAAACAAGTTACGCGTTACACCCTAGATCGGTGGTCTCCAAAGCGCACCCCAGGGGATGCAAGAGGATCCTTTGGGGTGCGCGGAAGGAGGAGCACCGCCGGAGCAGCGCAGGGGGCAGGTCTCCTGCCCATGTTACACAGAAGGCCAGACTAGACGATTACGATAGTCCTCTCTCACCTTGGAATCTATGTGAGTCTATGTTGTCTGCCATAATCTAGATAGGCTGCCCTTTAATAAGAGGTAAGAACTTGATTCAGGTCTTTCAAACCACTCTGAGTTCCAACACATTAATAAGTAGGTGAGACTCCTCACAAGTCCATTTGCCTTGTGCTTGATGGTGATCTAGGTATGCTGTTCTCCCCAGAAGTGATGCATCAGGTTGGGAGTGGCAGTGAAAAGAATACTCTTCTGCACATCTTGCTCAGTTCTTTCAATTAGTTAAAAGAGGCGAGAACATTCTCTGGAATCTGCAGCAGCATGTCTAAATTACATCTGCTCAGCTCGAATGCTAATTTCAGCCAATCCTGCATGCAGCATAAGTGTAGTCTGGCATGCTGCATGACAATAGTGCAGGAGGCCATGTGTCCAAGCAGACTTGGACAGTCCTTACTGTAGTGTATGGATTCAACTGAAGCTGTTTGATGAGACTGGACATGGTTACAAATCTGCCCTGGGGCAGATGAGCTCTGGCTGTCTTGAAGTACAAAATCACCCCTATGCACTCTATTCATTGTGTTGGAGTAAAAGTGGATTTTTCTTTGTCAACCTTCAGGCTGAGGTTGCTCAAGAGTTGGAAAATCTGAAGGCTGAAACTTTGTACCTATGTTGCGATTTCCCTCTGGCAAGCCAGTCGTCCAGGTGTGAATAAACTGCTATTCTTAGTGTTCTGAGATGGGCCGCAATCACTGCCAAGACGTTGGTGAGCACCCTCAGTACTGTTAAGAGACCAAAAGGGTAGAACCTTGTACTGATAATAGTTTTGTCCCAGCAAGGACCTTAAATACTTCCTATGCACCTTAAATACTTCCTATGGAAGTATGTGTTCTGGAGGTAGAGAGGCATAAATCAGTTTTCTGAATCTAGGGATGATATTATGGAGGCTAACATTATCATCCTGAACTTGTATCAGTAGCATAAGGTGTTTAGCTCTCTCAAAGCCAGGAAGTGCACATTACTGCAAGTTTTCTTAAAAAGCCAGCCTAGGAAATTAAATGCATGTGTCTTGATATGGACAGTAGAGGTAAATCACATTACTCCACATTGTAACAGTCAGGGTCCAAACACTGCAAAGGGAGAACAGAGGCTCTGAACCCTGAAGAGTAAGCAATTGAATCAACTGGTTTTATACGTTAGTGTATAAAAATATCAAAAGTAAGGTATTTTATGAAAACTTGAAGATGTTCTGAATTTGATGGTCATTATAAATTATGTATACAGACTGGGGTTGTGAATCTATATATATCAGATAGTATGCTCATAACCTGTACTACAATTTCCAGTACACCTCACAGCAGGGAAGGGCTCCTCCCAAGACAGGTGTTTACACAAAACCAGACACAAGTAATTGTAAGCAGAGTCAGGATAAGCTCTACATTGACATCTGGTGGAAAGAATTTCAGAGAGTATATTTGCATAGGCACGCCTACCCTATCCCAGACTGCCAAGCTGTGGGACTGCTTGGTGACAAATTGCTCACCCTCAGTTGGGTGGTACTGGCTAGACATGGGACATGGGTTCCAAAACCCAGAGAATAGAGAGAGGGTGGGGACAGGTATTTGTGCCTGGTGGCGCAGTTGCCTTGTGCAGCCAGAAGCACCAGTTGCATCCCCTCCTCTCCCCACTGTGGAATATCAGAGTTGATTTTTTTATTCCCTTAAGAATTTAAATACAGGTTACTGAGCTGAACTCACTTTGGGCTAATGGTGCACTAGCACTGGGGCTCCCCTACTATGAGCTGGAATCACTAAGAGCTGAAAATCACTAAAAGCTGAGAGCACTGAGTACTGTGCTAACTAGTGGGGAGCCCAAAGCTATACTGTGGAACAGAGCTGCTGGTGGAGTGGAGCAGTTTGCGGGGACGGCTGGAGCGGATCACGGGACAGCTGGTGGCAGCAGGGCGGCTGGCAGAGCGGAGTAGCTGTGGGACGGGTGGAGCGGCCCACAGAGTGAGCGGCGCTGAGCAGTTTGCAGAAAGAACTGGAGCAGCTAATGGAGCAGAGCAGCTGGTGGAGCGGAGCAGTTTGTGAGGAAGGCTGGAGGAGCAGCGTGGAGCGGCTGGTAAAGCGGAGCAGTTCATGGAGAAGGCGGAAGCAGAACCCACGGAGAGGCAGGGCAGTTGGCCCCGGACCACGTAAGGTGCCCCTTTCTACCCAGGCTGGGGGGAGGGACCTCTACAGATAAACTCTCGAACTCGGGTGGCATTGACCAGAGACTTTTGGGTTGTTGGACTTTGGGGTGATTGGACTTAAAACCCTAAGGGGGAAAAGGACAGTGCCAAACGTACTTGGAGGTGGGTTTTTGTTTATGGTTTGTGTTATAACCCTGTTTGTGGTGTTTCTCCAATGGGATGCCGCATTGATTCCTTCCTTTATTAAAAAGATTTTGCTACACTCAGACTCCGTGCTTGCGAGAGGGGAAGTATTGCCTCCTAGAGGCGCCCAGGGGGGTGTGGTATGTAAGTGTCCCAGGTCACTGGGTGGGGGCTCGAGCTGGTTATGCATTGTGTTACTGAAACGGAACCCCTGGATACTGAACCCGGCCCTTGTTGCTGCCAACTCAGAGGGGCAGAAGGGTTACATAATGATCCCTGGTACAACCCAGGAAAAGATAAATGATGGACCATTAGTGGTAAGACACAAAAGCCCCAGCTACCAAGTTGAGAAGGAATTTCACCCCCACTCCCCACCTGCTGAATAACTGTGAATTACCATAGTCTGGGAGAAAGAAAAAACAAAGATCGTGCAAACTCAGTTAAAAGAAGGAGGTTGAAGTGAAAGGTATCCAGAAACTGAGGGACTGCCTCTAAGCTGTCCGTGAAACGCCGGATCCCCTCTATGACAAGGGCACACTGGGAAACTGTTCAGAGGCAATAAGTAACTCAACAGTTCCCAAACTAGGGGGTTGAGGCTCCAAGGGGAGGTCACACCATGAATGAAGGGTGTCCCGCTGTTTTGCTTTTCACAACATGATCTTGCATGTATGTTGCGTGAAAGGTCACGCTATGCAGAGGCCACCATTTTGTCAGGGCACCCTCCATGGTGTCTGGGGTTGCAGAAAGCCATAAGGCTGAAAATGGAGTCACGTAGGGAAAATGTTTGGGAATTGCTGAGATAAAATTGCTATATGTTTATTTTCTATGTAACTTGATTTTGCTTTTCCTTACTATTTCATTTAGTGAATCTGTGATTTTTCTCTGGTGTCCAAACTTTGTGGAGGGTGTGTACCAAAGCAAACTGATAACTGGGGGCTCCTTTTACACCTTCAGGGGAAAAGTCTGAGTGTTTGGTAGTTAAGAACTTGGGGTAGATGGATCTGGGGAGACGTGGGACCAGAAGGGTGTTTAGGTCACTCTGCAAGGAGTAGCTAGACTAATGGAAGCCAGGGTGACAACTTTATACTTGTGGGCTGGCTAGTGGGAGTCAGAGCTCTGAGCCATAATAATAATATAATATGTGGAGATATACCTCTCTCATAGAACTGGAAGGGACCCTGAAAGGTCATGGAGTCCAGCCCCCTGCCTTCACTAGCAGGACCAATTTTGCCACAGATCCCTAAGTGTCTCACTCAAAGACTGAACTTACAGCCCTGGGTTTAGATTGCCAATGCTCAAACCACTGAGCAATCCCTCCCCTGTGGCAATATAGTATTAAGAAATCCCAAGGGCACAGGACAGATGGTTACAGACACTCATTGGATTGAATGTCATGTCACACACTATCCCATTTTGCCCTGTATTTTCTCCTCCACATCAAGGACTCCCTTGCAGCTGTCACCTTCACGTGCTGAATTTGCCTTTGAGCCCATTTTTCCTGTCACCTTGGGACTCCAGAACCCTGCCTTCTTAAGCCAGACACGCTTGCCAGCTGCAAACGCAGATCCAGGTCTGGTCCATGCCCCCAAAGCTGCAGACTTTGATGAAAAAATGCTCAGCAGGTCACCTATCTCCAGCACCCAAACACCCAGTTCCCATTGGGATCCAAACCCCAAATAAATCGATTTTACTGTGTATAAAGCTTAAACAAGATAAATTGTCCGTCCTCTAAAACACTGATAGAGAGATATGCACAGCTGTTTGCTCCCCTAGATATTAATCACTTACTCTGGGTTAATTAATAAAGAAAAGTGATTTTATTAAGTATAAAAAGTAGGATTTATGTGGTTTCAAGTAATAACAGACAGAACAAAGTAAGTTACTCAGCAAAATAAAACAAAACATGCAAGTTTAAGCTTAATACATTAAGAAATTGAATACAGGTAAAATCTCCCCCTCAGAGATGTTCCAATAAGATTCTTTCACAGACTAGACTCCTTCCTAGTCTGGGCCCAATCCTTTCCCCTGGTACAGACCTTGTTAGTTCCAGCAGGCAACTTAGGTGAAAAGCCAGGGATTTCACATGATTGGGCCCCTTTGTTCTGCTCCACCCCCTTTTATAACTTTGGCACAAGGTGGGAATCCTTTGTCTCTCTCTGGGTTCCCACCTCTCCTTCTAAATAGAAAAGCACCAGGTTTAAGATGAATTCCAGTATCATGTGACATGGTCACATGTCCTGTGAGACCCCAGCCTTCATCCTTCCAGCACTGGCCTGCACATACCCGGGAAGTTTTGCAAGTAAACAGAGCCACTCACAATTAATTGTCCTAGTTAATGGGAGCCATTAAAATTCCAAGCCACCATTAATGGCCCACACTTTGCATCATTACAATAGGACTTCAGAGTAATGCTTCATATTTCTAGTTTTACATTCAAGAATGATACATTCATACAAATAGGATGACCACACTCAGTAGATTATAAGATTTGTAATCATAATTTACAAAAGATCTTTGCATAAAGCATATTCCAGTTACATTATATTTACACTCATAAGCATATGGAGTGCAATTTCACACTGCTAAAGGGGAAGATGAGGCACCTGAGCCTGGCTGTGGCTGGAGAACAAAGAGGTGAGATTGCTGCTTGAGTCAGTTCAGAACAAAGGTGAAGCCCATGGAAGCAGGGCATGGTGAACCTATGGGACCCTGCCCCATCTGATCTCTGGCCTAAGACTACCTCTTTGATGCTAGCCTACAGCCTTTCAGCTTCTGTATTGCAGGTGACTGATGAAGTGGTACCTTATGTTGAAAAGGCTGCCTGGGGTTGCTGCAGATATTCACTGAGGGCACTGCACCCTGGAGAGGAAAGTCTGAACAGGATCCTACCTCAGTTCAGCTTGCCAAATGGGTTGCTTGGGCCCCAAGGCCCCGGTCTCAGAGTGATTGAGGCTACAGACTGGCTGTTGCAGAACAGTGGGGATCGTTGGGGTCCAGGACACTAAAGTAGTTACTAGCAGGAGACTGATGGAAGGTTAGAGCATAGCATAGACACTGTAAGTCAGTGACACTGCCCTGCCCTGCCACCACCACCAGAAAAACTGGCCAGTCAGGCTAGAGGAGCAGTTTATGGGCAGAGGGTGACTCTCAATGGCTAGCAAGTGCCAGCTTTGAATCCTGTGAATTCCCAGAGCAGTGCCTGCAAAGAGTAGGATCAGATTTTCCAATGGGAGGTCTCACTGTGGACTGTAGATTAGCACACAAAGAACTGTACCTACAAGGGTGTTTTTGGGGGAGGGATAGCTCAGTGGTTTGCGCATTGGCCCACTAAACCCAGGGTTGTGAATTCAATCCTTGAGGGGGCCACTTAGGGATTGGGGGCAAAATCAGTACTTGGTCCTGCTAGTGAAGGTAAGAGGCTGGGCTCAATGACCTTTCAGGGTCCCTTCCAGTTCTAGGAGATAGGATATCATCATTATTGCAGTGGGCATTTTCTGCAATATTTTGACTCCTATGTGCCTCAGTTTCCCTGAATGCTTTGTATTGCTACCCATGGGGTGCAAATGGGTTAAATCTGTTCTTGGGGGCAGATTAAGAGACAGAAGGTGTTTGTGTCACACAGCTGTCTGGGATGCTATGAAGGGGGTCATTAAAGGACTGGTAAAAACTGGCCCAAATCAATGGAGAATTTGGACAGGCAATGGGAACCCCACTGGCCGTGATGTTCAGGCCTAGCAAACACCAACTAAAACAAAGGACATTTCCCCTGTCACATCTTGGAAGAGAAGCAGGACAAAGGCCCCAATGGGAGAACAAAGGGGAAAGGTGATGGCTGGGAGAAGGGCTGACCTCTGGGAAGATAGAGAATCTCACACTTGGGACTGATAAGGAGATGGAGACAAAAATGGATCCCATGCCAGCTCGACTGGCTGATGGCACTGGGGACCAGGCCTTAACCTTTGCCTTTCTATGCTGCTCTGAGGACTTACAGATTCTGTAGCCAGGTGATTTATAAATTGTTACCTTGTTTTGAAAAGGCTGCCTGGTGTTGCTGCAAATACTGCGAGCACTGTGTGCTGCAGGGATACAGCGTACACAAGCCTCCTGTAGGAGTCTGGAACCACTGCAGGGAGCCACAGAGAGAAAGAGAGAGGAATAGCTGGTGCTGAGGGCCCAGTTTCAGAGTCTGGGAGGCCACAGGCCAGGCCCAGCCTAGTAAAGGTGTTAGTTACAGGCTGGGCATAGACCAGACCCTGTGGATCTGTGACAAGAACTATTGTGTGCCTAGATTTGGGTGCATAAATGGTAAGCAACTACCAGATGTGGGAATACAAACTGGTGCTTTTTCATCTAAATCTCCCACAGAATTAGAGGCTATGGCTGAAAGTGGGGCAGGGTGGAAGAATGTTCAAAACGGTGCCTTTCTGAGATGTGGCCAGATGGCACGTAGGTCTCCAAAAGTGACACTGGTGCTTTACGACTTTTAATTTTCAAACTGTTCCTAAGATCCAAGAGTGTCTGCTCACACACGATGCCCAGGAGGCAGCCAGCTCCTCATGAAATCAGACCCAGATCCTGAGGAACAAGTGAATGGATCTTTCCTGGAAAATGAGTTTGTCGGAGGCTTTAGAATTCTTTAATTAGCAAATATGTTTTTCTTTTAGAAAACAACCAAGGGTGCTTGCCATTTCAGTTACGCAAGTGCCGCTCACTGGTGTGACTGCTTATTTCAGGGCAACTTTCTCACAAATCCATTTAGCTACAGCCGTGCAGGTTTCCGAAATAGTGCGGTTCCCTTTGATCATCCCACAGCTCTCCTTGTCGGCAGTGCCTGTTAGCTGGAACCTGGGGAACAAAGAGCAGGAGTCGCTGGGTGTTTAGCTTTACTGAGCAAGATCTTTAGCAGCTATCCCTCGTTTGGAGGGGTGGCCTATCTCCATACTAGTTTCCTTCAGCCCTACTTTTCTACAGAGCCCTAGTTAGTAACGTGCCTCCCAGAGTGGGAAAGGAGCTGGGGAGGCTCAGTTCAGTGCTGGAAAACACTTGTCCACTTGCAAAATCAACCGCCATGATTGATCAACACCGCCTGTGGGTGTGTTCAAACCCCACTGCTGGGGAGCCAAGCCAAGGAGCCCAGCAGCACCTGTGTGGTCCTATTTTGTACAATTGTGCCATGTGCACTGAGTGGTGTCTGAAGTGGGTGGAGCTTAGTTGGTGGGTGGGGCTTGGTAAAATACTGCCACTTTCCCCACCCCCATTGCAGCCCTGGTGGAAGTAAAATGTGCTGCTCAGCAGGAGAGGGGACCCTGACCCTGCATTAACTAGCACATTGCTGGACAAGGGCCACCTTACTCAGGCAGAGCAGCACAGCGAGAGCTAACATAGGCGTGAACAGCTAAGTGCCTCTTCAGCAAGACAAGGATTGTGCTTAAACTAGTGTCTTCCCAGACATGCCCATTCTCCAAACAGACCCTGGCCTGACCCCCCTTCATCCTGTGGTCTTGCAAGCACACAGGGGCTTGAGACTGACCAGTTCTCCATGGGGAGGATTCTGCCTGGTGCTTAACTGTACTTGTGCTCACAGACACCCTCTGCTCCTGCTAGCACTACAGAGCACTAACCTTGTGTTCCCACTTGTGCACCAAGCAAGACACACTCAGTTTCAAAGCCAAAATAGGAACCATGAACACTCACAGTGTTTCATCGAACGTGGCGTCGTCCACCCAGGTCCATTTTCTCTCTGGGGATGGAACCCAGAGTCCAAGCCAGACCAGGTTCAGCTGTGGAATACTCAGTACATACGCCTGTAAGTGACAGGACGGAGGAGTCTGGGTGAATATAACCTGCTGGAATTCTCTGGCTTCTTTGCTCTCTCGGCAAATGAAGGAAGAGAACCTGCAACACAGCTCTGCAATAGATATAAACCCAATTTCTGATGTTTCTCTTTCCCAGTCTCACCCCATCCTTCCCTTCCATGTATCAATGATATTTTAATGTGCTCTGGAATAGATTTTTCTTAAGCCAAATGCCATACAGCCAGGGCATTGTTGTTTTGCTGCAAGCCCATTGTATTACATTATGACTAGCGACACTCATCTCTCAAGTATCAGAGGGTTAGCCATGTTAGTCTGTATCCACAAAACCAACAAGGAGCCCGGTGGCACCTTAAAGACTCACAGATTTATTTGGGCATAAGTTTTCGTGGGTAAAAAACCCACTTATTCTCAAGGGGCGGGTTAAGCCATCTTTATTTACTGTACCATCTCCCCCTTGTCTTGGATCACCAGCATCTGAGAGCTCTTTGCTGAGCAGTCCTCACGACTCTCACTCCAGGTTTTACTTTCTTTAGAGACCCAATAGCACTTGTTCTTGTGCAGCAGCCAGTCAGCAGGGCACAGTTTGCACCCACAGCCCTCTGGAAAGAGACATGGAAAAGGCAGCAATACATGGGCTGGAAGCCTCTAAACAATGCTGAGCTTCCCTGTGTTCACGAGGGGCTTTCAAACGATAAACATTCTCAGCCAAGACATTTCTCTTTGTTCATTGTTTGTTTGAGGAAAGGCTCACTGGAGGTGTGGGGCAGGAGAGAGGTGCTCTGGCAGAGCTGTAATGTGAATAGGAATTCATGAGCTCAGGCACACAATTCACATTTTACAGGCTCAGTATCACACAATGTATTTCCCCCCAAGGAGCACCAAACCGCTGAAATGAAAGACACGACAAAACTGTCACCTTCTCTGCTGAACCACTTCTGGAGCACTTAAAAGTAGTAGGAGGGAGGTAAGGGATTCTCATAGGAAGTGCTGAGGGCTGCGTGCTGATCACACACACAAACACACACAAAACCACCTTACAAGAACAGTATTGCGGTTGCAAAGTCAAGCACTCAAAAGTTAGGAAGTGTCAGAATTAAGGTTGCCTGTGCAATTTCTGTTGGATTCCCTTGTGCATATGCATTATGATCCAGTCCGTAATTACATAGTCACATACCAGTTTTCTCCACCAGACCCCTGTGTCATTCAGGGCACATGACGGATGGGCCTTTAGTTTCCTAGATTGCTGCTACCACGTGGTGTTACAAGCCTCACCTAAAATCTGCACATGCACATCCTGAATACCTGTATTCAGTGCCTCAAAAGTCAGTATAGGGAAAGCCAGTGCTATCTAGTGGTGGAGTAGGGAGGCTGAACACCTGGGTTCTAAACCCAGCTCTGACACCACCCTACTCTGGCTGTGTCTACACTTATGATAATTAAAATCCCAGCATCCTCTTTTGACTAACAGAGGATTTACCAGCTTGTGCAACTACATTTTTTCCTCCCTAAAAATCTCTCTAGAAATTTCAATTGGATGTGGCAAATATTTCCAAATTATGGTCTATGGGGTGCTTGTAGGTGCTCTATGAAAGCTGACAAGTCACATGTGCCTGGCTTCTCTTTGTTTCCAGCTGCTGTATCTCACTACAAGACAGCTACAATTACATGTGATGCTTTCCCAGTACATCTCTACCCCGATATAACGTGACCCAATATAACACAAATTCGTATTTAACACGGTAAAGCACTGCTCCGGGGAGGCAGGGCTGTGCACTCCAGCGGATCAAAGCTAATTTGATATAATGCAGTTTCAACTATAATGCAGTAAGATTTTTTGGCTCCCGAGGACAGTGTTATATCAGGGTAGAGGTGTACTACTTTTCTATGAGCAACTTCTGTAGTTGCCATTGGGATGTTATTGGATTGCAAAAGGGAGGTGAGGAGGGTGAGGTCTGGCAGTTTACACATGGGAAGGCAGGCATCCATTAGGTGCTCTGTGTTAAAATATGCTGCACCATGCAAAAACATTTGAAACGATCTGGGATTTGGAATTGTTTTTCATTTCCTCTCCTGTGGTATTGTATAATGTTGTGTGCTACTAAACAGCTAGCAAGTTTCACTCCACATGTGATCACACTACAATGGTAAGTGAAAGGATATAAAATGTGCTTGTTTTGTACATATTGGAAGTACTTTGAATGACCACTAGATATCACTCCTACTACTCTGCACAAACAGCTGAAAATTTATTTATCAGAGCTGCCTGAAAAGTGAGATTTTCCCTGGCAAATTATCAGAGGGTTTTCCCCTTTTTTGCTTTCTCTCCTATTTTTCTCTCCACTAGAGGAAAGATGTGAAAAGATAAAATGTATAGGAAAGTGGGGAAAAGGTCATGATTTTGAAATTAAATATTTAGTTTTTCTCTGAAAATTTCCCCTTTGGAAAAATTTCAGAAAATTGAAAAATAAATCGTATCATGAAAAATAAAATTTGACAAAACCCTCTTTTCTGATTAAGAATCAGGTATGTTTCAGCCAGTTGTAGTATTTATTTTGCAGCCATCAAACAGAACAAATGACAAGAAAAATAAGGATGGGAAGATGAAGCACTGGCACATCTCAGCTATGTATAAGTTATTGTGACACAGTAGCTGAATTTTCAATCAGTGAGTTTGGAATGAGCGTTCTTCCAGGTGGACACAACGTTGCAAAGAGTACAAAGAATAGAAGATACAGTTACCTGTTGAGTTGTTGTCTGGCTTTGGATACAAATTTTGATTCGAACAAGACTGGGAATCCTTCAGGCTGGAATTACATTCAATTCCATTTGTTGTTCTCGGGCTTCCAGTCTGACCTTCACAAGGATGTGTAACAAAAGGTAAAAAGTATCAATTCACCAAATACTGTGGGAGATCTATCGAGTTACAATGGGGACAGAAAAGCGGCGTGAGATGGAATCTGACTCATTATCCATTGTAAGAGTCATTCCACATTTTTGCACTTCTCACAGTGCAGCTGTTACAGCCAAATAATGCATGTTTCATGTATCAAGCTCTCAACTCTACTTTGTTTATGTAACACTTTTGATGTCTATGGCAGTGATGAAATGCCTGGTAATTTATTCAGAAATGTTTTGGAGGCCAAAAAATAGAATCTAAATGGAATTGCAGGGGAAGAGGAGAATTCGCTGAGCCAATGAATCTGTGGCACTGAGATACTCACCCCAAACACCAAGCGCGATCACAGCTGCTGCTAGGATGACATTCCCGACCCATCCAAGCCATAAAGCCATCCGATGCCAGCGTGGGCACTGCGGGATTTCTGCAAGAGTCAAAATCTAGTGTAAAGATTCATAATGAAACATGGAAACTTCTTCTCCGTTGGAAGCTGCTCAGCTGGAGATAAGGATTAAAGTTCAGGCTCATGGAATATGAGGAGGAAAATGATCATGCACAGAGTTTAAAACTCTGAGGCCACATCACCCTCACAAGGGGAACATTAATTGCCCAACTGGATGGAAGTAGAGGAAAGCTGAAGAAAATGCCAAAGACAACTAATGTTTACTAGTCAGCAAGTCCACATCAACGGTCAAGCAAGAGGTTTCCTTCTGATTATTGATTAACCAGGTGTGGGTTTTTCCCCCAGAGTTTGCAGCCTTGAGGACCCTAAAATGCACGTATAGCTACTTCAACACAGTTTTTAACAGGAAAGATGTGGGGACAAGCTGCCTTTTCTGTGTCACCCAAAACCCCTGCCTTGGTTAAACTAAGCCTGCTGCATGGCCACTGTATGGCCTGCTGACTTGGCTGCTTTTAACAATAAGCAATAATGGTTTCAGGCACTTTACTGGTTTGCTGAAATCTCCCCGTATAGCAGAGGATAGAGAATGTCAGAGGGGAAGGCGCTAGAGACTTGTTTGGCTCCTGAGTGTCCCATTAAACCAGCTGCTTGTAGGCAGAGGAGGAGGACTGTGATGAAGAATGCTGGAAGTGTTTGTTCTTGTGCTTTTGAGGTCTCTTCCCACTGCCACTGTGGAGAAAGGTTGGAACTTCCTTAGTGAGCAATACACCTGAAAGAGGTTGTTGCTGAGCCCTCCCTTTGAAACCTGTCAAGGTTCAGATAATTCTCAGACTGGGTGGTATATATGCTTCTAATAAGCATGGTCATACTGGCTCAGACCAAAGGTCTGTCTAATTCAGTGTCGTGTCTTCTTACAGTGCCAGTGCAGGTGCCCCAGAGGGAATGAACAGAACAGGAAATCATCAAATAATCCATCCCCTGTCACCCGTTCCCAACTTCTGGCAAAGAGTAGATTTGATCTTCTCCAGATCTTCTCACTGGCCCTTAAAAGGCAGATCTTCTATCCTCCACTGGGCTGCTGTAATGAGGGCTGGGCAGTGGGGTCAGGAACATCTACACAGGACTATCCCAGTGGCCACACCCCTTGTATTGGTATCCAAGGCATCATATGCTATGTTAAGAGGATGTTTACCCATTGTACAGCCCCTCCAGTACCAGCGCCCCAGCCACCTGCTTTTGTTCCTCTGGAAGAGACTCCAAGAGGGGTTCAGGGTATCCCAGGGAGCACAGCTCTACCTGGACATTACTGGTTAGTAACTCAAGACTTGCATTCCTAGAGAGTCTGAGGCATATTCCCTACAACCAAAGGAGACAAATCTTTTCCTTTCTCTGTTTGTGAGAGCAGAAGGCAAGGTTCTGGGCCTGTCCTGGGCCACTGACACCATCACAGGGTTGGGGGTATGGTGTTGCTGAAGGAACTGACATCTTTCTGATGGGACAGAATACATCTGGCCTGTTCTCTTAGAGACCAGGGGAAAAAGCACAAGAGTCAGCCAAATGTCCTTTGTAAGATTTGTCAGCCCCTGACTGGTGGGATAACATTTTCTTTCACCTGGGCCTCCAGAATATTGAACAACTCCACTGCAGAGGTACCTACCTTGAGCTCCAGAGAACTGGCCCTCTTCCTGAGATGCTCTTGAAACCAAGGATGCCTAGTCACTAGGAGGTGGCACTACAGAAAGTCTATATTTTCATGCAGGACAATGGCATAGTAGTGTCCCCAAATGGAGATTCTTCCATGTCCTGGAAGTATCACTGTCCCTCATGTTATCGTCTCAAACACCGGTGTGGAGGGACAGTAGGCTAGGCCGGTGCCAATGCTGATCGATGAGGCACCAGAATTGGAGCAGACAGTGGCTGATGGAGCTTCCACCAAAACCTAGATTTCTACTGGGGCAGGAGGTTTGGGTTGTCATCTCCATTAAGGTTTGAACAGATTCCTGAATATCTGACTCGCATCAGTGACTGATAGGGCTTGAAAATTCTTGGAGGAAAGATCCCTTGCATCACCTTCCTTCTGCATATTCTGTCAAATTTACGAATATTCATGTTGTATAGCAGCATCTTCTTGTTATGGGAAAGGTATAACTTGAGCTGAGAAAATAATTAGAGGTCACCTCTCTTTCTCTTTACATCTGCAAGCAGATTGTGACTATCTTGACTTCCATTATTCAAATCTGCAGAATAATTTCTGAACATGATTCAGTTTTTAAATCCCTTGAACAGTAAAGTCTTTGAATGGGAAACTAGTCTCCTAGTAACTTGCTATGTTGACATTTGCACATAGTTTTCAAATTTTAGGGAAGAAAGTGATGGTTGGTTGGATGGTGCAAAAAGGCTGTGAGGGAAGGATTTAGAAAATCGCCAGTAGATCGTGGCAGAGAGAACACGCTCAGTTCCCTAACTGTTCACTTCTTGACATTCTAATGTTTGGTGCTTTTAAAATGGCTCTGATATTTTCCTACTGTAAAAAAATTTAGAAAATCCACCAGGAAGTACAACCTTAGAAATCACTTTACATTTTCAAGGCTGTCTTCAAAGAGGAAAAGAGCTAGAGACTTAAAAATGTAATTTAAAATCAAAAGAGCAACAGTCTCTAGGCTCCACTGAGTTTGTAATCACAACAGGAGACTTGCTTTCAATATCAAAGAACTTAACTTCAAGTAACTTAAAAAACTGTAGCCCGTTATTCATAGAAGTTCATCTTATGTGAGAATTCTCAGTGAGACTTAATACAAAAAAGCTTATGACCTTAATAGAACAAGACGTTCTAGAGACGTAAGTGGACAAAAAATGGTGTATTTTTAAAATAGTAAAAAGCTGATTTTCTGTTTTTAATTAAAATAATTAAATGATTTGTTAAATTAACTTCAAATTTTCAAAAAAATAAAAATAAAATTCTTGTCTGGCCCCAGATTAACAAATTTCAGGATCAAACGGGGAGGGGGGAAGGGAGGTTAGAGATGGTGTTAAAAAATTAGGCTTATACTAGAAACTCTTTGACAAAAGTAACTACCATGGCTCCACAGTTTAAGCTCCAGATTCCAAGGAAAGTAAAGGACATGTGTAGAGACCCACCTCCTGGCCGCAGCAACACATTTCCATTTTACAGCCCCAGGGGGCACCACATGGGGCTGGAGCTCCCCCAGCTCCCTGGGGGCAGAGAGCTGGGTCAGGTTTTCCCCAACAGCATCCGGTACCCAGTTCATGACCTCAGTGGCCTGGATGCATCACAAGGGACCGGAGTTCCAACTCTAGGAGGCTTGAAAGGAGAGAGATCTGGCATGGACTGGGCTCCCCCAAGAGCCATACCACAAACCACATCTGAACTCATTGGTCTATTTCCTCCCTCCGTGATAAGACTTTTGCTGCAGCCAGCTAATTAAATTAGTCTTGTTGTTCAAGCAGTAGCAGTTTGTGCTGCAATGCTGACCCTTCAGGGTTCAAACTTTGCTGAAAATACATGATGGGGGTTGCTACAGTGGCACATAACAGAATTTGGTTTTATCCTTTTCCTTTAAAAAAAATCTAGTAAATTACATACAAAGAAGACTCCCAAAAGAATGATTTCAGAGGGGTAGCCATGTTAGTGTGTATCAGCAAAAACAACAAGGAGTCCTTGTGGCAACTTAGAGACTAACAAATTCATTTGGGCATAAGCTTTCATGGGCTATAACCCATTAATCAGATGCATTACAGCCCACGAAAGCTTATGCCCAAATACATTTGTTAGTCTCTAAGGTGCCACAACGACTCCTTGTTTTTTCTCAAAAGAATGTTATTTAGATTGCAAAGTCAAGCACTCAAAAGTTAAGAAATGCTAGATTTACAATTGCTTCAGGAAACTTATCTCTGTTCCCTTGTGCATATCGATTATGACAATGTATGTCCATGTAATTAGAGACTACTTTTTTCCTAAAGGATCCCTGCCTCATAGAATACACAAGATGGTTGCACAGTGGGACAGAATTAAGGTTGTACCAGCAACTGTATGTCTGGCATGTCCTAACTTTTGAATGCTTCACTGTGCAAACTAAGTAATGGTTTTTAACTTTTTATATGTAATCCTGCATATACTGTACTATACACAGACTGAGTGATAAAATATCTGAACTATTAGTATTTAATTTGCTCGTCAACTGAAATATCAGCTTTATATATTTTGATTCTAAGATTAACAGCATAATAGTAATCTAAAATGGCCTCTCATTAGTAGCCTGACTCTATTTATAGAAAATATGCTCTGAAAATAGCTAATATATTTACTATTTTATTATATTATTAGGATTTTTTATCTCCAGACACCAATCTTTTCAGGAGAGTCTTGTAAAAAATTATACTATGATTTATATATTTACATTTTACATCCTTTTAAGTTTAGTTTACAGTTCCTTGTATATTCATTATTCCTGGAGCACTGAAAGCTATTATTTTTCTTCCTCTTCTTCCTACTGTAATCATCTTTGTTAAGAGTTGTCCAAAGTTTAATTGCTCTGAAGTGTAACGACTTGATTCCTCACAAATTCTCCCTATCCAGGTCTATTCAGAAACCAGTACAACCCCCTGCTGCATCCCCCACTGTTTTCTTCACCCTTTATTGACCAAATTGCCCTTCATTTCTTTCTCTTTTGCTCACCTATTTCCTAACCTGGGATACTAGACTTCAGTCTCCCTACTTGCCTCTTCATGAATCCTTTCCTCCTCACTTCCCTCACCATGTGGAATCACCTCCATGACCCTCTGCACTGACTTGTCAGCAATTTTCCAAATCCAATCTCTTCTCCCTGATCTGTGTGATATAACGTTCTCTCCAAGAATAAATGAAAGACACTGAAATAAGTCTCCCAGACTCCTTGTGTTCAGTCTTTCCAAGACTTGACCAGTGCATTGCTCTTTACCTCTGATTTACCCCACTACACTATGTACTGCATCGTCAATACAGCATGAATATCCACCCCCAAGTGTTTATGAAATATGTATAAAAATGCCATAAAATAAAGCTGTATTGTTCTTCACATGGAGTTTACATGTATAGACTGTCAGCAGCTCTGAAGATTTCTGTGACACTCTGTATTAACATTAAAATAAAATTCACAATATTACATTAAAGAGATTCAGTTCCTAGTTCTGACAGGTGGTAAATTACCTCATATCTGCTGAGTCCTAACATACAAACGGAACATAGAGACTCCCACCTGCATTTTGTTTCTAGAAAATCTTTCTTTAAATATCTGTGCTGCCAGTAAAAACAAAAACAAAAACAAACACACCCAAAAAGTGAAATCCAAACCAAAAAAAGAGAGCATACCGCTACAAAACTAAGAAGTTAAATACACTTACTGGAGTGCTGAGCTGGATGCAGTGACTTTGAAGTGGGAAAAGCTCCAGGAATATTTAAATCAGCATATACTATTTCTCCAGCCATGGCAAGTGCAGAGGAAGATGAGAAGGTACAAGAAGGCAGACTGTCTAAGAGTTGCCTCATATTTATGCATGAACCAAGATGACGGACGTATCCAGTAAGAGGAAGTGTGTATCAGAAGGTTTTGACTTTCTTCTTTCCTAGCAAGCTAAGAGAGAAATCCAGGCACTAGAGATGAAGTGTTTGAAGTACAATTGCACCAGCTAATCTGAGACAGTCTCTCAATACATTAGAGCTGGTACTGGGATCAGATGAACTGTTGATTTTTCCTGTATTAAAAGGAAGCTGCTCCCTGTTATGTTTGGTTCAGAAGCTCTGGACATTTTAAGATGAGAATTCTTATCATCACATAAAACTGGAAAACAGATTGAAAAATACGAACTTTTTAATTACAATTCATATTTCCCATTGGAGACAGATGTCTTTAATTTATCTCATCACTACGGACAGTCATATCCCTCTCTCTAGCTATTCTATTCAGGTTCTGCACTGTTACCCCTTTTAACCTGCCTGTCTACTCAAAGTTGGGAGCTTTGTGGGTTGTTCCAGTTAGGAAGAGAAATTGCTGATGGAGTCTGTTACCTTTGATGCAATCTTATTTACAAAGAATGTACAAAGTCCTGTTTACCCAAACACAGGAGGAACCAAACAGGACCCATAGTCCTTGTTCACAGGTCCAAAACTCATTTCAGCTTTCCGACCCAAATCCTCTCTCTAGGCTACTCCCCTAGGCAAACCATGCTCCCAGTGGCTTGTTGCTGAGGCTGTGTCTGTTCCCCTCTCACCTTCCACCCCCGGTTTCACTCTCTCTGCTCTGTCTCATGCTTCTCTTCACACATACACACACACATATATCTCTGGCCAAACAATACACGGTGGAGTCTTCTCCCACACAATGCTCACGTCCACCTTTGTCTTAAGTGGGGACTTGTGATTATAGAATCATAGAAGATTAGAGTTGGAAGAGACCTCAGGAGGTCATCTAGTCCAACCCTCTGCTCAAAGCAGGACCAACCACAACTAAATCATCCCAGCCAGGGCTTTTCTTAACTTATCTTAAATCGAGGGTTCTCAAACTGGCGGTTGGGACCCCTCAGAGGGTCGCCAGGTTACTACATTGGGATCACAAGCTGTCAACCTCCACTTCAAACCCTGCTTTGCCTCTAGCATTTATAACAGTGTTAAAGATACAAAAAAGTGTTTTTAATTGATAAGGGGGTGGCGGCACTCAGAGGCTTCATGTGGGAAAGGGGTCACCAGTGCAAAAGTTTGAGAATCACCATGGCGTAAATGAAGGCCAATGGCTAAACCTGCAATAACATCATTAGTATCATTCCTTTGAGATATTCAGACTCTTATAATAGCACTTCCTTTGCAACCTGCATCTGACCCAGGGAAAAGCTGCTCTGTTGCACTAGGACTACAAGGCACTGAGCGACATCCTACTGAAGTAATGGGAGGAAAGGGTGCTCAGCACTTCACAGGACAGAGCCCTGTGTCTGATCCCTGGACTGTAGGAGTCAGCCAAGGTTCTGTAGAAATTTTGCCCACAGGAAAATAATCAGGTTCCCTAGTCACACAGTGACCTGACAAGTAAGAAGTACAGTTGGAGGAAACTGGTCTTATGCAATAATGCCGGCACCTCTACATCTCACGTACCACTTGCTAGTAACATTAGTTTATTAACTACCCGGTTGATAAATCTGCAGCTCCAGAGGTGTCTCCTCCTCATTTCTCTGTCCATCCCTCGTACCCCTCCTGTTACTGCAGCAAATCCACCCCTCTGTACAGAAATTCTAATGACTACAGCACTGCAGTAAAGGAGGCAAAACAACCCTTCTGATCCTCCAACATCCATGCAGCAGAATCATGGTCAATGGAGCTATTTTGCACAGTGAACTGGCTAAGCAATCCAGCTGCACAGCCCAAACATCAGACCCAGGCGTCAGCTGCTGTGAAGAGCTGTCAACATGCTTCACTGCTAAGATCAACCAAATATGTATGAATGGAGCTGACTGGGAAAGAAAATTCCCTTGCTCACCAGATTGTATTATTCATCCCTCCATCCCTGAGATCGGCCCCATCAAGAAGCCCTGAAAAATGTTTGAGATACAATCTGTGAAACAGATCCATGCCCCTCCTCGCTGTTACATGTCAGGTAGGAACAGCTATGCCCACTAGTCATGGAAATAATCAACATCTCCTTCGGAGAAGCACACCTGCCAAATTCCTTGAAAAATGCAATTGAGATGATTTGGGGAATCTGTCTATCTACAATTTATAAATTTTGGTTAATTTTATGAAATTTCTGTATCACTAAATGCCTCAGTGTGTCTGGCAGGATGTATAACACCCCCTCTTCCTTTCCTTCCATGATCTGAAAGAACCAGTAGAATAAATAAAAGAAATCATTAACCATAATACCTGGTCTCTGACCAAACTATGGGTATGCTAAGGAGGGTGTCTGATCTGGGAGAACCAGTTTGACCCAGATGGTCTGAAGGGAGTGGGTTTTGGAGAATAGAAAGTCCACAAACAGGAAAACAAAGAAACCAGGTGCTGATTTTCTCCAAAGACTCAGAAGGACTCTGAGACAGAGGAAGTTTGAGCAGGAGAGAGGAACAGAGAGGCATGCTTTTGTAGCAGAGTGGACCTTCTTTGACTGTGGGACCAGCCAAGGTCAAAAGAAGCAGGCAGGAGGAAAGAGCAGACTGCACATTCCAGAGGAGAAGTCATGAGGAGAGAGGTACAGAGGAGGGGACTTGGAACCTTGAAAAGATACTCCCCCAAATCATGACAAACACTCCAGCATGGTGAGGAAAGTGAAACGAGAACGGTGTATAGATGTTTTAGTGTTTTGACAAGAGCTGTACATCTCTGGAGCTACCTAAAAGAACAGTGATTGGTTTGGGAGCCATTTGCAAAGCCTCTGTGTTACATGCTTCAACTATCACACTCCGCAGGAGAGGTAAACTGTAAACCCAAATACCCATAAGGTCAGACCTCTGTAGAAAAGTGCTTAAGCTACTGGGATGTCTATGTGGGGCACTAGAGTAACTGGACCACAAGGTCCCATTTCCATGATGGGGCAATAGACATACTGCCTAAGTCCAGGGAACATGCCAGAGAAGCCATTGAGGCCTGCTCAGAGTCAGGTAGCTTACAGCACAAGGGTTTAGCATGATGGGACCCAACCACAGAAGCCTGGTGAGTGTCCAGCAGGGGGAGCTTTACTAGGACTAGTTAATTAATCTATTAACAAAGAATTAATGTAAGGTAATGTAATCAATGCTAATCAATATGGGGTTTATGGAAAATAGATCCTGACAAAATAACTTGATATCTTTTTTATGTTGACATTACAAGTTTAGTTGATAAATGTAACATACTTATGTTTGACTTGGTACCAAGTGACATTTTGATTTAAAAAACTAGAGAGCTATAAAATTAACATGGCAAACATTAGATGGATTAAAAGCTGGCTAATGGATATGTCTCAACGTGTAGTTATAAATAGGGAATCATCATCCAGCCGATCTGTTTCCAGAGGGGTCCTGCAGCGTTCGGTTCTTGGACCCACACTATTTAACATTAATAAAAATGACCTGGAAGAAAACATTAAATCATCACAAGATTATACAAAAATTGGGGGAGTGATAATCAATGAAGTGAACAGGTCATTGATACAGAGCTATCTGGATCACTTGGTAAGCTGGGCACAAACGAACAATATGCATTTTAATATGGCTACATGTAAATGTATACGGGTAGGAACAAAGTCTACAGGGCATGATTAGAGAACAGGGGACTCTCTCCTGGGAAGCAGTGACTCAAAGAGATTTGGGGGTCATGGTGGATAGTCAGCTGTACATGAGCTCCCAGTGCAAAACTGGCTAAAAGAGCTAATGCGATCCTGGGGTGCATAAAGAGGGGAATCTAGAGTAGGTGTAGAGAGGTTATTTTACCTCTATATTTGACACTGATGTGACAGCTGCTGGAATCCTGTGTCCAGCTCCGATGTCCACAATTTAAGAAGGATGGTCATAAATTGGAAAGTGTTCCAAGAAATCCATAAAAATGATTAAAGATTAAAAAATATGCCTTGTAGTGATAAACTCAAGGGGCTCGATCTATATAGCTAAACAAAGAGAAGCTTCTGGGGTGACTTGATTACAGTCTAGAAGTACCTACAGGAAGAACAAATATTTAATAATGGGCTCTTCAGTCCAGCAGAGAAAGGTCTGACATGATCCAATGGCTGGAAGTTGATGCTAGACAAGTTCAGACTGGAAATAAGGTGTATATTTTTAACAGTTGAGAGTAATGAACCACTGGAACAACTTACCAAGCATTGTGATGGATTCTCTCTCACTGACCATGTTTAAGTCAAGATCAGATTTTTTTTTCTAAGAGATCTGCTCTAGGAATTATTTTGGGGCAGATCCCTGGCCAGTGTTTTATAGGAGGTTAGACGAGGTGTTCACAGTCATCCCTTCTGGCCATGGAATCTATGAAGGTCTGAGACAGCAATAGCTTGCCCAACCCCAAGAAACCAACCTACTTGACCCTGAAGACCTGGCATATTTAATCTTGTGAAAAGAACCCTGGGGGGTGGGAACCTGATAACAGTCTTCAAATATGTTGAGAGCTGTTGTAAGGTTCTATGGTAATTTGCTGTCATTTACTGTTATTTTGAAATTTTCCTGTCATCACCATTTCGAATCTGTATATTTTGTTGTTTGGGGGCCATATTGGGGTTCCTGTTTGTTAAGCTTTTGGCGCTCTTTTCAAGTGTGGCGGGAAAAGACTGAGTTCGTGACCTGGCTAATCTGCCTAGATGCTGCTGGATATAGAAACCCTATGTGCCAGTCTCCAAGTGCCGTCTGCCCAGAACCACCCCATGTCAGTTGTGTTTGCACAGTCTTTGAGAGACAAGTACCATCATCAGCGCTTACCTGAGGTCCTGCTTACCTGAAAGATCATTCCAACTGATCCAAGTTCCTCCTGTGTTCATCGATGACACGGTCGAAGGTCTGGATCCACCTCATCAGGAGCTGTGGCAGACCGGACGGACATGCCTGCTTTCCTTGTTCTGATTGTCATCTCATCTGTAAAATAATAATCTTGTTGTTAGTCCATATTCTGTATTGGGGAATAGTAAGACCATCTCCATGCCCTCTGTTTCTCAGACCACCAAGTTATTGTTGTTGCTTTATCCTTGTTTACCTAACAGTGTTATGTTAATAAACTCTCTTTGGCTCACCTTTAATTCTGGTAAAGTGTCATTGTTGCTCCATCTATGAGTGATAGACCCTAACTCAGGGAAGCAGAACACAACCTTTAGCAGGGGTCCTTTATATCTCTCCTATTTTCCCTTTTTCCATAACACTGTTATTAAGAGGACAGTGATCAATTGTTCTCCTTGTCCACTGACGGTAGGATAAGATGTAATGGCCTTAATCTGCAGCAAGGGAGGTTCATGTTAGACATTAGGAAAAACTTTCTAACTCTCTGGGTAGTTAAGCTCTGGAATAGGCTTCCACGGGAGGTTGTGGAATCCCCATCATTGGAGGTTTTTAAGAACAGGATGGTCAGTCACCTGTCAGGAATAGTCTAGGTTGACTTTGTCCTGCCTCAGTACTTTATGACTTTTTGAGGTCCCTCTCAGACCTACATTTCTATAATTTTATTTGCTAGGTGGATCTGCAAAAGGGTTATACTGAAAGAAAAATATATAATTCACACATAAGGAAGTGCTAGACTCAGATTACTGATTCATGTAAATTGCCGAAGCTCCATTGAAGTCAATGTCACTGTGCCCATTCGTAACAGCTGAGAATTTGACCCCTTAATCCTTATATCAAAGTTTATCGACATCTCATGTAGTAATTAGGCATCAAAATCAATGGCCAAATCTTTAAAAGACTCAGCATGTCAGGTGAGGAAACAAGCAACACTGTCTGGTGTTAGAATAGGGGGTTGGGTTGTATTTCCAGCCCTGGCTCGGATGAACTGGGTTGTTTCAAAGTGGGTATTCTTCGGGTGTTGCTGAGTAGCATAGCAAGGGGGGGAGCGGGGCAGCGGCCGCTCTCTCACTGAGCACAAATGGCACCCTTTAAATTTCTTAGCTCCTTTTTAATTTTTACTCACCCAGCGGTGCTCTGGGTCTTCGGCGGTGGGCCCATCACTAGCTCTGGGTGTCTTCAGTGGCACTGAAGGACCAGCCACTGAAATGCTGCTGAAGACCCATGGAGCACGTGAAGGTCCCGCTGCCAAGGTACTGCCAGAGACCCGGAGCGCCGCCCTGTCAGTAAAAGTGCCACCAAGTGAGTAAAAGTGCTGCAGTGGGTGGTGCCTTTTTTGGGGATCACTCCCCCTGTTCCCTCCACCTGGCTATGCCACTGATGCTGCTGTGGGGAGAGCTGTGCAAACAACTGTATTTTCAGTTCATGGATTGTCCTGAAAATTTGAAAAATAAAACAGCAAACCAAAAAGTAACAAAAAATTTAGTGAATTAGACATGAATTCATGAAACATTTCACTCACCCTGAATTGCATTTTTAATTAAAAAATAGATTTGACCAAAGAATTTCACCCAGGTCTAGAGTTAAGGTTGTTTAAAACTGGATTGGGGAATATGAAGATGGGACCACTGCTCTCATCTCTTTTTTAAATGTTTAAAATACTATATAAACTTAAAGGGCTTGTCTACACTACTGCTTAAGTCAATGTAAAGTTACGTCACTCGGTGTGAAAAAGCCACTCCCCTGAGCGACGTCAGTTACGTCAACATAAAGCGGTGTCTACACCATGCTATGTGGGCAGGACACTCTCTGACCAACAATGCGCACACCTTTTGCAGAGGTGGAGTCATTATGCCGAAGGGAGAGCGCTCTGACCTTCACCAGACACGCTGCAGCAGGGCAGCTGTATCGGTCCAGCTCTGCCGATGTAGCGCAGTAATGTAGCCTCCCTGGTGCTTTTAAAAACATTCTGTTAGCTGCTTTACTCACTCCCTCCTTTGCGTTTACACTTTGACATTTACAGCTAGAAGAGGGCAGGAGAACAAGGGACAGGTGAGAAAGGAGAGGAGACAGCATAGAAGGTGCATGGGGGCTTAAAATGGAAGCAGGAAGGGGAGTGAGGAATGGAAATGAAACAATTTTTCAAACTTCACTCACAAAGAGGCACATTCCGATTCTGCTGGTGGGACTGTTGTCCATCACTAGCAGAAAGGGAAGTGGCAAGTATCACTCTTTTATAAGACAGAAGCCATGTTATTCCTGAGTGCTGCCAGGCACAAGGAGAGGGGGAATGAAGTGCCCTGAGCTCACTACCCTTACACTGAGGTTCTCTAGTGCATTGCACCAATCTAATGTGTTGTGTGTCCATAGGCTGATATGCTAAGAACAAAACCCTTTATTTAATAAACAGCCTCAAATTCTGACCCCAGGCCTGTGTTCTAGGCTGGTGTTTGTGTCAGCTCTACTGGAGAAATCTATACCACAGAAGCCTCAGCAATGACGAAATCCTGCCTGACGACTGACTAACTTTGTGCCCTTTTCCTGTGTGATCACTAAACATAACAATTCTGTTATTTCAGATACATTTTGTAAAGGGACCTCTTACTCTGCATCCCCTGGATCAGTGAAACTGATATGGAGGATGAAAAAAATGTTGTTACAAGCAGAGTAACTGAAATACCGCAAAGAAGGTGTAAAGGAGTCTGAATGAGATGCATTAAGTTAAGTACCCGATTATTCCTATTGAATTTCAGTGGGATTCTAGTGCTTAAATCTCAGGCTCAGATGAAAATCTCCCAATTTCGTTCTTTGTTGTTTGTAAAACGTGAGTGAATTTTGTTCTCACGGTGTGTGTGTATGTGGGGGTGTCTTTTAGTGCTGTCTGAAACTACTACTGAACAGGCTGTTGTGGTACGAGTCTCTGTGTCACAGGGCACTGTCTGCCGTCTTTAACTGTGACCACAGAACCTGCCGCTGCTCCAAGAACCCTGGGATGTTTTTAAGTATTATCTACTGAAAGTTTTATTCCAAAATACTACATCAAAATGCATGTTCATGTTTCATTCGATAGTGTTTCCTTTTAAAAAATTAGGAGATTTCATCTGAGCCTGAGATTTAAGCACTCATATCCCACTGAAATTCAATAGGAATTGGGTACTTAACTCCCGCAGGTTGTTTTGAAATCTCAGTCTAGACGCAAAAAGACCTATACTATTAATGTACCAGTAAAGTTGCAGTTAAAGTGAGCAAGAGGCAGGAAGGGCAAACGTGCAGGTTTCTACAGCACAAAGCAATATGATGGGGAGTGTTTGTATGTAAAGTAATTTGGTACTTTAAGATCCTTTATGGTGAACGTTAGATTGGGGCGTTATTTGATCTAGGGCAAAGGGGGCAGTTGCCCCCACTCCCCCCACACCAGCCTTAGTTTGCTCCCCACCCAATTTTTCATAGGTCTATATGCTACTCTTCCCCGTCCCGAACCTTGCAGGATAGAACATAATCACATAGAATGTTCTATATGTGGACACAATCTTCCCCCTTCCCCCCAAAATAATTGAAATGATGCCACTGGATTAGAGTACGTAGCATAAAGTTGAAAACAAAACTGTGCAGTTATTCAGCAAAAGCGTGAGGCCTGGGAACATGTATTTAGTGAGCAGAGCAATTAGTGCAAAAATGATGCGGATGTTCAGCAAAAGCAGGTGGCCAATAAGGGGGAAGAATTTGTGGTTAACAGGATGATGCACAAAAGAGACTTGCTCGCTGTTAATCATTATGGCACCCATCTGGTGACCAGAAGTGCGAAAAAATTGTCATCTGGTTTTGTTTTCTCCAGTGGGTTTCAAAACAAATTCTCACCCTGCAAACATTTATACAGATGCTTCGCTTTCCACATGTGAGCAGTCCCACTGGCATCAAGAACAGTATGCACATGCTTTAAGGTAAACAAGCAGAAGTGCTTGCAGAATCAGGGCCTAACTCTTTGTAAAAGGGAGCTGGGGTAAGGGTTTGTGGTGTCAGAAGTCTGAAGTGTTAATTGTGCTGGTGAAACGCTCAGTTTCCTTTCTTGTACAAACCAGCAAGCAGAGAGCAGAAAACTGTGCGGGGCTATCTTTAACTCGGTGTGGGCTGTGACACCCACTCTCATGGAAAATACAAAATAAAAAACAGAATTAGAGGGACAACATTAAAAAGTTTAGACCAACATCTATCATCTCTGGAAACTGTTGTAGTCCAGTAAAGAACCCCAGAGAGATTCTTAATTTCTGTAAAATAAACATCTCTACCTTTTAAAATCAATAGTATTACTGAAAGATAATAGAACTCCTACCTTCTCCTTCCCTGGTTTGCAGGTAAAAACCCAAAATAAACAGTGACCCCCCATGAGTATTGCAATTCATGTTTAAGAAGGACAGAAAGAGCAGGTATTGCCACACTGGGCTAGGGAAGGGGAACAGGTGGGACCCAGCTGGAATGACCCCCTTCTCTCCCTCCTCCCCGCCCCAATACCTCTAGAGACAGAACTGTGCAGGAGCGATCTCTCCCACCGCAGCCTACAAGAGCACTAGGACCCATGCAGCAGCAACCCCCTACCCCGAGCCATGATGTGAGGCTGGGGAAAGAAAACGTCCATGGAGGAACTAGTCCCAGAGGCCAAAGAGACATTAGCCTGCAGGAGCAGATGCAGAAGCTGCCTCAACAAGTGCTACAGCAGGGACTGGTTCGCTCCAATGCCTTCCCCTCTGCCCTTCCCCTCAGCCTCACCCCATCATGCTTCCATGTTCCCCTCTGCCCTTCCCCTCAGCCTCACCCCATCATGCTTCCATGTTCCCCTCTGCCCTTCCCTCCCTCTCCTATGCCTTTTAGCCCTCTTCCTTTGTCCGTTCAGTAGCTAATCCCCTCCTAACTAAATCCCCATCCAAGGAATACAAATAGTTGGGGCAGTAGCAGGGTATTTACAAGCCATCACATTTCTTTACTCTGCTTGTCTGTTATGCCCATTCCCTGGCCTCTATATTTAGACTGTTACAGTTTTGGGGGCAGGGACAATCAGCTCTATTTGTACAATACTTGCTAGAGTGGGGGCCCATTCTACCTATCAGAAGTACCTATATGGAACCCATGATCCTCATAGATCTGGGCCTGGAAAAATCTTTATCCCCACTCACCACCGTGAGGCAGGGCAGGGTTATTACCCCCATTTTACAGCTGGAGAACCAAAGCACAGAGAGGCTATGTGACTTGCCCAAGGTCACAGAGGGAGTCTGTGGCAGAGCAGGGACTTAAACTCAGATTGCCCAAGCCCTACAAACGCACCTTAAACTGCTGGATCATCCATCTCTTGATGGTCCCCAGGCACTACTGCAGTTAACCTGCTATTACTGTGATCATCTTCAGTTCGTGTCCTAAAGTACAGTGCAGTGTTGCTGTCCACTGTTGAGCAACACATTTTACTCCAAGAGAACTGCTGTTCAGCAGAGCATGACGTGTACTATACAGCCCAAGCCTTATTCAGGCAAAGCCCTCAGAAGAAGACAGCCATATTTTTTAAAAAGAGCCTTAAGGTTACAATATCTTTGCATGCAAGTATTTGTACATGAAAAACACATTTGATGTGCAGAGGATCTTTGCTCATACCAATCACATAGTTCTCTCCAGTCCATATATAAAAGTGTTTGTTTGGATGCACAGATATTGGCTGTCATGCAGTAACAACATATTTAGCGGTCAAGTAGCAACGTCGCTTTGGACACTTTGTACATATGTTTACGTCCCAGTGATATACATCAAACGCTTTTGACGCAGAGTGTGAGAGAGAAAGAGAGAGACACACACACACTCTGGAACAAACCTGAAGGTGGGACACACTTTGTACAAAAGTTTAAGTTCCTTTATAAATATATATGTACCCCTCTGCCAAATGGTGTTGGCAGGAAAAAGGGCCAGTTTCAATATCTAGGGATTCCTCTTAACACTGCAAAAGAGAACCAGCGCAAGCCCCCACCAGTAATCTGGGAAAATTAAACACCACCCTGGGCATCTCTAAGAGGCAACAGCACCTCACTCACAACCACTGAGTCTGCGTATAATAAACAAAAACTTTCAATAAAAGGGAGAGGTCACTCAGCATTTCTTTGGGAAAACACTGCAACAGTAATTCAAAAGTATTGAAACCATTAGTAACCACCTGTTCCACAATATCTTGGGCAGTGTCAGTTGCCTCAGTTTCCCAGCTTGTGGTGTGGAAGTCTGATGGATGAATGTCCCTTTAACACACAACTCCCCTTTCCCTCTGCTGCACCCCACTCACAGTTCGTTGTCCGAAGTCAGCAAAGTCCCAGAATTCAGGGATGTGTCCACATGGCTCATTCTCACCCCTGAAAGGGGGGACTGATCAGTACCTCTGCTGCTGACCGCTGTAGCCTCTGCCACTGCTTTGCTGCTTGCTGCTGCTGCTCACCCCGTCTCTATTGTCACCTCTGCCTCTAGCTGCAATGTCGTGTTCTGAGGCTCCACCACTCAGCAATTTCACCAGGTAGTTCTCCCCAGACCAGGTCTAAGGTTTAGCCCCTTAGACCTATTAATCAGCAATTTCACCTCTAGTGATCACTAAGCTAAAACAAAGACCCCCAACTGAGTTCGCTACGCGCTGCCTTTAGACACTAGAGGGGAAGGATCAAAGTGTATCCAAAAGCACCCTTTAAACAGACTTTCTACCACCATATAAGAGACTCTGAAGAAGCTCTCACTCTCTATCTCCCCCCACTTTCACTAGCGTGTGACATCAACACCCCCTGCTTAGCTATTGAGGTTACAGTTAGGGTAACCCTCAACAATTCTGCTGCCCTTCAGTCATACAGTAAGGAAAACAACATTTTATTACAGCCACATTCAAGACTAAAGTGATTTTTAACTCAAAACAGCAAGAATTGGTCATTTTGGCAAAGCAGGTCTGCCTGCTGATCACCTTGGCAAAGTAAGTGTATCTGTGCAAATACATCTGTTCCTGAGGTCTTTTTTCCCCAGTGCATCAACAGAAGGAAAGGGAGAGCTCATTCAGATCCTTACTCACATATCATATGCCTTTGGAGCAGGCGAAGGGGGGAAAGCATAGGGGCCGACTCTGTGGGTGCTCCAGCCTTGGAGGAAAAAAAGGAAAAAAAATAGTGGGTCCTCCAGCCAGTTCCCCTCATCCCCTACCCACCAGCGGCCCCGCTGATTAGTGCCTCCTGCCCACCTTAGATCAGCTGTTCCGTGGCATGCAGGCAGCACTGGGAGTGAGGGCAGGTGCACTTTGGGGAGGGGGAAGAACTGGGCAGGAAGAGGTGGGGTGGGGTGAGGGCTTGCGGGAAGGAGTGGAGTGGAGGAGGGCCTGGGGCAGAGCCGGGGGGCCGAACATCCTACATCACATCAGAAAGTCGGTGCCTCTGGGGGAAAGAGAATAAAAGGCTGTGTAGTCCAAGGGTTAGAATACCCGCTCGGGAGGTGAGAGACTCATGGTCCAGTTCCCCTGCTCCAATGAATATTTATTTATCCACAGTGGAACAGCTTCAACAGGAGAGACTTAGGGACCCTCTCCCCATCAGACTATCTCATAGCTCAGTGGCTGGTGCACACTCCTGAGAGACCCCTCTTCATATCCCTTCTCCCCCTCAGGCAGAGAGGGAAACTGAACCTGGGTCTCCCACATTCCAGGTGAGTGCTCCACCCACCGGGCTAAAAGTTATAGGGTGGGTGGTGCTACCATCTCCAGTACTGCCCGCAGCTTGAATGGGAGCCAATGTGGAAGGCAGCCTCTCAACACACTTACCAGATCAGGCCCTGCATGTGAGCTAGATGGGCAAACACCTACCTGCCCTGGGTCATGGATTGTGCAGGGATTTAGGCTGGAGCTTGGCATCCCGACACCTCCAGTGAGGCAGCATGGTCTATGCTCAGAGGCAAAAGCACCTAGGGAATTTCCCCTCTGAAAATGTAGGTGTCTGCAGTGCTCGGCGGGAGTGTTGTAGATCTCAGTGGAGCCTAAAACTGGGAGTTAGGTGTCTCATTCTGGGGCCTGGGTGTCTATGTACCTTTGTGAATCTACCCCCATGTCCACTCCTAGTAATAAACAATAGTGATTTTGAGCAGAGTGAAGGCAAACATCTAGAGCTTAATCCCACCCATTTTCACAGGCTCACACTTGTGTTGTCTCTTAAAAAAAGCATCTAAACCTGTTTTCCAAAGGGAAGCAGGTAAGGGAGAAGAGGAAGTGTAGGAGAGCCACATCTAAGAGTGAATAGCATGATGGAGCTGTGTGTCTGGTCTCATTACACAATTGTTATCTGTATGATTCTTTGGTTTAACTTTATATTGTGTGGTCAGAAAACAATCTTCATGCAGCCTGAAGTTCTGTCTAATCTGATTAACAATGTTTAAATTTTGCTCTTCTACCTGCAGCTATACCTTGTCTACGTTTTCAAGTGGGTTCTCAGTTCAATGAGATGAGTTAAGGAGATGTCACTGTTCCTACCACAGGCCTATATCCTAAGTTAGACAGTCTCAGCGTGGGCTTAGCTACCCCTTAACGTCTAATAATTTAACAGAACATAAAAAGTGCAAGTTGAACAGGGTTGCACAGCATTAAATCTTGAGCCTGAAGTGAGAAACCCCAGCCACCCATCTCAAAGAGGGACTCAAGGTAGAACAGCTACTGTACTTAGCATTTCTGCAGTACATTTTTTCAGAGAACTGACTAATCACAAATAAATGTAGTATTTAGTACTAATAACTAATATCCTCTCTGCAGTCCTCAAAGGACTTTATAAACAAATGTTAAATCCTCTCAATGACTTTATGAGTAGGTAAATAGCTCCATTTTACAGATGGGGAAATTGAGGCAGAGAGACATGATCTGTCTAAAGTCACACAGGATGTCTGTGGCAGGGCTCAGAGTCATACTAATGTTGCCTTACTGAGTCTGTGTTTACCCGTAAGATGATCCTTAGGCAAATGCTCAAGCAGTTCCCTCTCAAAATAAACTACAGATGCTTAGGATGCAATCAACAACTTGATGAGAATAAAACAATGAAATTACTTTATAGATTTATAAAAATATAATTTGATGTAAAAATCTTCATGTTAGAAGCCACTGAATAAGGTTAAAAAAAAACATTATTTGACAGTTGTGAGACAAATGTATTTAACTTCCTAGTAATGTATAAAGACTTTATATCTGAATGCTCCTCAGTTGTAGTAAACCAGAAATGAATTTAAAGAGTCGGAAACGTATACCCAACCATTATGCAAAAAAAAACCCCTAACATTCCTATTTCTAGCTTACGGAACTTTTTCCGTAAATGCATATCTGCGTAAGTCGGGTCTTGCGTAACCCAGGGAGCATCTGTATTGTTAACAGTTCTGCTCAAAACCTCTAATCAACAAGCCTTCTATCTTTAAAGGGGCTACTGTGCCAAGCCAAAATCTGGGTACGTGGCTCCATCCAGTGTTGTTGCTCGGCAGCCATTGAGCCAGACAGAAGGAGCACAACTAACAAACCCCACATTCAGAATCTGATATTGATACCGTAGCTCACTAGTTCTCTGGTTAGCCAGAGAGTCTCCAGACAAACAGGATAGGCAAGATCCACATTTATAATATATAAAGGCAAATCCCCTCCACCCCACCCCCATGTGTTGAATTGCAAGCACTTTCTTTAAGAGTAGGAGGTTCCTGGTTGTGTTTGCAGACAAGGTGCTCTGTGGCAAAGCATGTGAGAGCTAAAGTAAAGCAAGGTGGGCGAGTTGTGTCTTGCAACCATAGGGAGCAGCCTGTTTTCTCTCTGGGCGTGTGTTTTGGGTTCTTGTGTTATTATTGTCAATTCTAAGAAATCAAACAGTGTTACATTGCAACCTTCCAGCAAGAGTAGTTCTGTTTCTATCTAATTTTTCTGTGTATATGCTGGTAACATGCCCACATCCATAATTGAACATAAAAGAGCCCTTCAGACCTTCATGCACCAGAAAGCAGCAAGAAAGTGCTCACGTTCAATACACTCTCCTCCGCATTTACCTACTTGTTACAAGTGACCTTTAACAGTGTCACTTTCACATCATGCAGAAAAGCCACAGATAGTTCCCTTCAAATTCTACAGAATCAGAGTCTCCCCCTTTCTGCTCTCCGTTGTGCTGAATATGAGGCCCATTATTTGCTGTCTTATTGCACCCAGACATTACCATGCGCTCCACAAAGATGCTTTTATTAAGTTTTCTAGGGTCCAAGTCAGAAAGGTCAGGCCAAAGTTGCTCTAAATGCCTCTGACTAAGATTCTGCCACCTTGAGAATTTCCGGTTTGAAACAAATTCTGCATAAGGCACCACACAGTAGCACAGCAAGAAATCTCAGATCCTGCAAGAGTTCTCCATGCACTTGCTATGACCGGTGAGCAAGTCTATTAACATTGTTCCTTAAAGCACTGAGGAGTACGCTATTGTTAGGTCCTCAGCCCTACTAAACCCAAGATGCTCCAACACTCCCTGATCTGAGACAGAAGGATGGAAGAAAGGACAGGCTTAGAGTTAAAGCACTCGACTGGAGCTAGGAGATCTGAGTTCTGTTACCACAGATTTTTAAAATGTCCACTCTGTTCAGGTGCCTCCATTTCTGGTTTCCCAGCTGGAGGCATCTTGGTGTGTTTTCCAGAGGTGGGGATTATCTACAGCTGCCACTGACATTAGTGGGAGCTACTGGGTGCTCAGCACTCTTGCAAACCAAGCCAATTAGCTTCTAAATCTATATAGACACCCAACTTTAGGCTCCTATTTTTGAAAAGCTTCGCCTAGATATAGTCTCAACTCTGACTGTCTATAGCAGCAGCAGCACCTAGTGGTCAGGCAGTACATTTTACTGACTACAGTATTAAATTGTTATTTCGACAGCATCACAAAATGGGGATAATAGTATCAAACACACAAAACAGTATAGGAACATATTGTAAGTTGTTTGTTTGTTAGCTAGTTTTCCCCTCATGTATTTCCTTCCTGTCCTCTAGACTGAATCCTGTTTTCTATCCATATTTCTAAACGCTCTAATCCCTGTGTATTCTTCTTCTCTGGTGTTCACAGCTCCTCATAATTTGCTGTCATCTGGAAAAATTAGCGTTTCACTTCTCCCCTGTCCCATATTCCTCATGTATTAATGGACCTACTTTCTGGAACTGGCTGAATTTTTTTTTTTAAACACAAAACCAGCTCTGACAAAAACAAAAGTTTCCTGTGGAAATTTCTCAGTTTTTATTGTTTTTGATAAAAAAAATTCATTGCAGTTTTGCAAGTCCTCTCTCTCATTGGAAAAGGGGAGAAAATAACATGACTGTGTTTTCTCATTTAAAGAAATAAACTTTTCAAGTGGAAAAAGGTCGAAAAATGATAGGGGGAAAAACTGAAGAGAAAATTAGCTGTGAACTTTGTAAAAAGTCCTGAAAGTTTTTGAACTAAGTTTAAAGTTTTCATTCATTCAACAATATTTGCAAAAAAGTTAAAATATTGACCAGCCCCTATTGGTCTATGGGCTAGATCTGAAGTCAATGGGAGTTGATTTCTACAAGAGTTGGGTCAGGCTCTATCTTAAGTTTCCCTGTAGAACTTCCCAGATAAATAAGATTTGCATCCAATGCTTCTTAGTGCTTATATACACATTTGTAAAAGCCCTTCAGGTTTCCCCTAGCCCCTTTTGATTATTAACTCATTCTGCTCTTAAATTTTCCCCTAAAATCCATAACAGACTGAACATATTTATGTCTGGTTGCTTCCACCCACCTTTCGTATTTCCAGGATGCATCCTATCTACACCAAAAGATATAGAAATAAAATTACAGTAACAGAAGCGGTCACTTTATCTAATATGACCTCCTGGATAACCCAAACTAGAGAACTTGAGAGAGTAGCTCCTGCATTCAGTGCAAATTATTTAGCATTATGGTCCCTCAAATTACTGTATGGGAAGTGTTTGTTATTCAGTATCCTCGTCTTCATCCCCAGTCCAGCTGCCGAAGGGACCTGGGAGCAAATTCTGCCCCTGGAACTGGCTGCCACTAAAGAACAAATGCTATTGGCTGTCTAACAAGCAACACCCAGAGGAAGAGCAGTGATTGTTCCAAGAAATCCCAATTCCTACAACCGGGAAGAAATGGTAAACAAAAGAAAATGGTGCTTTTAAAACTGCAACTAGGGATCATACACAAACTGCCACAGCCACATCATCAGTTGCTGGAATTAAAGGCTAGAACAAGCATGGCTGACACTGTAGTGGGGATGAGTGCTCACTGAGCAGCTGCTGCACCCTTCCAGACCCTTTCCTCACTCTCTGTCGTCCCTGCCTGATCCCAGTAGGGACACATGTGGCAGCATATTATGGCCCCTTGCTGCTGCTCTCTCAGGAACCCTACTCCGCACACCTGGCTCACCATCCCAAGTGCCAGCCAGATCTTTTCTGACCCAACAGCCACAGCCGAGGGCCGATTCCCTTCTCCTTCCCCACTCACCATTCAGAAAGGTGCACCTCTTGGCTTCACAGTGCCCATACTGCAGGGGTGGCAGCAAAGGATTCCAGGACAGAGACAAGGAGGGGAAGGTCATCACAGCAGCTTCAATGGGGTTGCAGGTATGAAGGAGACAGACAGGATTTTTGTGTTCACAGGCGGGTGGGTTGGGGATAGGGAACCCGGTCACAGGTAGTTCAACGCTGTCACGTTGTCAGTCTGTCTGTCTGTTCTGAGACAACTTTCCTCTTTTCTCCAGCCCTGTGACACTCTGACTAACTGCCAGGTGGTTTCCCCCTCACGTGCCTCTGCTAGAAGCAGAGGGGAGCTGGAGCCAGTTCCCACCAGTTCCCAAGAACCGGTTGCTAAAATTAGACATCCGTGGAGAAGCAGTTGTTAAAGGGCCAGGAGGTGGGCAAAGAACTCCAGTCCGCGGGCTGGACCATCCTGTTGCTTCCAGAATTCCCAACTGGGGAGGCTAAGGTTCCCCCGGCCCCTTCCCTTTACCCCCCAGCTGCAGCGTGGCCAGCCACTGGCACCAGCTGGGCAGCTCAGCTGAGCTCCTGAGTTGTCCTGCTGCTTTGAGCTGCAGGCAAGTTAAGGCCAGGCAGGGGGGGCTGTGAGCTCCAGGGCCGCTGAGGGGGGGCAATTTTCCCCAGCCCTTGCAGGGGCCCCTGGCCCCACGAGTATGTCTCCCCCTGCCCCTCCCCCGCTTCCCCCCTCCCCCCTTAAATCAGAACTTTTTATAGGGAACGGGTTGTTAAGATTTTGGCAGCTAATCACTGGCCAGAAGCATGCTCCTTTGCTCCTCCAGGCCCCTGTGACATCTTGGACTAAGTAGACAAGGCCTGGGGGGACTGAAGCAGAGACTTGCCATGCAGCCACATGGTCACCGTTAGAATATACCCATAAGTGGGACATAACCATGTTGTTAACTTGAGACGTTGCTAACAGGAGGTTGGTGTTCACATGCTCATCAGCTTCCAGTATTTCATCTGGTTAGTCACAGGGCTGCCCTAAGAGTGACTTGCTCCTTGACTGACAGGTTTTTAATTATCCTGCTATCATGTGAGGGGGAATATAACCCCCATCGGAGGCTGCTGCACAGGCTCCATTGGAAAGCAGCTGGTCACTATTATTTCTTGCACTATATGCAGGTGTTTCACCAAACACTGACTCTTCCAGGTCACCCTAGCATCAGATGGCTCTGGGGATCGGCTGGGCTGGAACATCGTCCTGCTGGGAGCTGTGGTAGCGATGGGCATGTGGGGTGAGTAACTCAAGGCTATTTATTCACTTGTGTGTAATGCTGCACCCCGAGATTTCCTCTTCCCTCACATTTCCATAAAGACTCTTTCTTGTTCCTAGAATCTTGGAAATATAGGGTTGGCAGGGGCCTCATGGGGTCATCTAGTCCATCTCCCTGCACTGAATCAGGGTTATCGATTCCAAAACATTTGTAAATAAAATCGTGGATGCTTCATCATTCCAAAGCAGAGCAGAATATTACATAACCATGTGTAGCTAAGAGCTTGATACATGAACCCCTGTGATCCAGCTATGGCAACTCCACTGTTAAGCATGCAGGGAAAAGGGAAGGCATCTTACAGTGTGCAACGAATGAAAGTTTCTGTCTTGTTCTTTCTCTTTCCCTACTCTAAATTTGTCATAGCAGGTGAACGTGTTTGTTTTGCACACACACACTCTCAGTCTCAGGTTGCGAACTCAGAATAGTGAACTCTGGTTCACAATCATGCTCTTTCTTTCCCATCAAAAAGAAATTTTAAGATCTTGGGGAATGACGGTGCCAACGAGAGAACCAGCAACGGATATAACTGCAGCACTGAGCTGAAGGATTTTCCATTCTGCTTCAAACAGTTTCTATGTGAACCTCCACCCAGCAACTCAAGAGGTAATTTCTGCTCCTTTGCTCTCTCAGCTGCTTCCCCATATTTCAGCGACACCTAGTGGTCACTTGGGGTAACACTCACTGCGTACAGTACAAAATGTATTAAATATCCTACTTGTGTAGGTAGATCTTTTGTCCCAAAGGGTTTTACAAACTAATTATAGCATGCAGCTGGTAGGGAACCTAAATACAGACATCACTTACACTTTCCACTGGAAAAATTTCTTCTAACTTTTTAAAGAAGCTCTTGCACCTTATAGTTCACAGCAGACCTTCGAAAATTCGGCACAGGGAAAGTACTCAGGCTGGAGAAGGGCATTTTCTTTGTTTGAAGAAATTTCACTTAGGTTCTGCTGAGATGTGAGCTTTGGAAATGGTGGTGGTTCCCATCTTGCTTGTGAGCCTCAGGAAAGCTTGGTCACGTGTTAAAATAATAACAGCATGAGCCTTCTAAAGTGCTGGGCTCACCCTGTGTCTGGACACACACTGCACTGGGACGTGGCAGACCAGCTGTAGCTGGGAAGGCCACGCTCCTGACCATGTAGCTTTTGCCCCATAAGCTTCCCCCAGAGACAGGGCGAGAGCTGAGATGGGCGCCTTCTGACAGCCTCTGAACTCAACAGCCCCTCCCCTCACATCACAGCCTTTTCCTACCACCAGCTAACGCAGTCTGCCTGTTGCTGAAGGGATCGAGTCTGTGCTGACGGTTCAGAGTTCAGACCCTTGTGATGATTCATGCTGGGCATGTGGCTCCAGTTGCACATCATAGAATTATTGTTCTTTTATTTTTAAAGTAGGAAATTCCATTCAAATACTGTTTAGGAGGCAAAATCAAGCACTTGGACGTCAGGAAATGACAGATTTATGGGGCATGGATAATTCTGCCTCTGTGCATATGCATTAATAGACAATCTTTAGTTACATTATCATATACTATTGTTGCCTCATTCAGTGCACAAGATGGACCCACAAGGGACAGAATTAAGGTTGCACAGGCAACTAGAAACCTGGCATTTCCGAACTTTTGAGTGTTTGCCTTTGTAAGCTAAAGTTCTTTCAGTGTTATCTACATCAGTCATGGAGCCACAGGATCTGTGCCACGCCCCAGCTTTTTTGAACAGGCTCTTGGAGGGACCCCTTTGGCATGCCAGATCTGCAAAAGGCCCCACTCTTCCATAAGGGTAGGCTACCTGGTCTCCACGCCTCCACAGTTAAGTCTCTAGACTCCAGCAGTTCTGGCGCCCAGTGAGTCCAACTGAGATAGATTCCAGGTCAGGGACTTGTATGTTCTTCAGGGACTAACGCACCTCAGCAAGTATCTGCAGTGACGCCAGGCAGCCTTTTAAAACCAGAGTAGGGTTTACCAGTCAACAGGAATGCAGCACTGGGAAGTCCTTAGGTTAGCAGAGAGAAGCAAAGGTTATGCCACAGTCCATGTAGCATTTAATTTCAGAAAGGGGAACTACACAAAAATAAGGAGGTTAGTGAAACAGAAATTAAAAGGTACAGCACCAAAAGTAAAATCCCTGCAAGCTGCGTGAAAACTTTTTAAAGACACCATAATAAAGGCTCAACTAAAATATATACCCCAGTTGAAAAAACATAGTAAGAGAACCAAAAAAGAGCCACCATGGCTAAACAACAAAGTAAAAGAAGCAGTGAAGCAAAAAGGCATCCTTTAAAAAGTGGAAGATAAATCCTAATGAGGAAAATAGAAAAGAGCATAAACTCTGGCAAATGAAGTATAAAAATATAATTAGAAAGACCAAAAAAGAATTTGAAGAACAGCTAGCCAAAGACTCCAAAAGTAATAGCAAATTTTTTTTTTAAATACATCAGAAGCAGAAAGCCGGCTAAACAACCATTGGGGTCACTGTACAATCGAGATGCTAAAGGAGCACTCAAAGACGATAAGGCCATTGCAGAGAAACTAAATGAATTCTTTGCATCAGTCTTCACTGTTGAGGATGTGAGGGAGATTCCCAAAACTGAGCCATTCTTTTTGGGTGACAGATCTGAGGAACTGTCCCAAATTGAGGTGTCATTAAAGGTGGTTTTGGAACAAACTGATAAACTAAACAGTAACAAGTCACAGGACCAGATGGGATTCACCCAAGAGTTCTGAAGAAACTCAAATGTGAAATTGCAGAACTACTAACTGTCATCTGTAACCCATCATTTAAATCAGCTTTTGTACCAAATGATTGGAGGATAGCTAATGTGACACCAGTTTTTTAAAAGGACTCCAGAGGTGACCCTGGCAACTACAGGCCAGTAAGTCTCACTTCAGTACCTGGCAAATTTGTTGAAACTATCATAAAGAACAAAATTGTCAAACACATAAATTAACATAGTTTCTGTAAAGGGAAATCACGCCTCACCAATCTATTAGAATTCTTTAAGGGTGTCAGGGTTCCCTCCCAACTGTGAACTCTAGGGTACAGATGTGGGGACCCACATGAAAGACCCCTAAGCTTATTTCTACCAGCTTAGGTTAAAAACTTCCCCAAGGCACAAATCTCCTTTGTTCTTGGACAGTATGCTACCACCACCAAGTGAGTTAGACAAAGGTTCAGGAAAAGGACCACTTGGAGTTCCTGTTTCCCCAAAATATGCCCCCAAGTCCTTTCAACCTCTTCCCTGGGGAGGCTGGAGGATAATATACCAACCAAATAGATAAACAAAGTGAGCACAGACCGGCCCCTTGGGTTTTTAGACTAAAAACCAATCAGGTTCTTAAAAACAGAACTTTATTATAAAGAAAAAAGAAAAGAAGCACCTCTATAAAATCAGGATGGAAGATAAATTTTACAGGGTAGTAAGAATCAAAACACAGAGGATCTCCATCTAGGCAAAACTTTAAAGTTACAAAAACCAGAAATAAACCTTCCTCTTAGCACAGGGAAAATTCACAAGCTAAAACAAAAAATAACCTAATGCATTTCCTTGCTATTACTTACAATTTGTAATCTTAGATGCTCATTTCAGATATGGCTTTAGGAGATGTTGTTTTCCTGCCCTCGTCCCTCTCTGTCCCAGAGACAGCACAAAGAAGCACAAACAAAAAACCTTCACTCACAGATTTGAAAGTATCTTCTCCCCTTATTGGTCCTTTTGGTAAGGTGCCAACCAGGTTATTTGAGCTTCTTAACCCTTTACAGGTAAAGGATGGATTTTATGCTACCCTTAGCTGTATGTTCATGACAGAGGGGGTCAACAAGCATGCGTATAAAGGAGATCCAGTGGATATAGTGTATTTAGATTTTCAGAAAGCCTTTGACAAGGTCCCTCACCAAAGGTTCTTAAGTAAAATAAGCAGTCATGGGATAAGAGGGAAGATTCTCTCGTGGATTGGTAACTGGTTAAAAGATAGGAAACAAAAGGCAGGAATAAATGGTCAGTTTTCAGAATGGAGAGAGGTAAATAGTGGTGTCCCCCAGGGATCTGTACTGGGCCCAGTCCTATTCAACATATTCATAAACAATCTGGAAAAAGGGATAAACAGTGAGGTGGCAAAATTAGCAGATGAAACAGAACTTTTCAAGATAGTTAAGTTCCAGGCAGGCTGCGAAGAGCTACAAAAAGATCTCTCAAACCTGAGTGAATGGGCAACAAAATGGCAGATGAAATTCAGTGTTGATAAATGCAAAGTAATGCACATTGGAAAGCATAATTGTAACTATACATATACAATGATGGGGTCTAAAATAGCTGTCACCACTCAAGAAAGAGATCTTGGAGTCATCGTGGATAGTCCTCTGAAATCATCCACTCAATGTGCAGCGGCAGTCAAAAAAGCGAACAGAATGTTGGGAATCATCAAGAAAGGGATAGATAATAAGACCAAAAATATCATATTGCCTCTATATAAATCCATGGTATGCCCACACCTTGAATACTGCGTGCAGATGTCATAGCCCCATCTCAAAAAAGATATATTAGAATTGGAAAAGGTTCATGAGGAAAGATTAATAAGATTGGGACTTTTCAGCTTGGAAAAGAGGTGACCAAGCGGGGATATGATAGAGGTCTATAAAATCATGAGTGATATAGAGAAAGTAAATAAGACAGTGTTATTTACTCCTTCTCATAATACATAATACAAGAACAAGGGGCCACCAAATGAAATTAATAGATAGCTGGTTTAAAACAAACACAAGAAAGTATTTTTTCATACAACATACTGTCAAACATTGTAGGAGGGTGTTGTAAAGGCCAGTACTATACGGTGTTTAAAAGGGAGCTAGCTAGATTCATGGAAGATAGGTCCATCAATGGCTATTAGCCAGGATGGGCAGGAATGGTGTCCTTAGCCTCTGTTTGCCAGAAGTTGGGATTGGGTGACAGGGCATGGATCACTTGATGATAACCTGTCTGTTCATCCCCTTTGGGGCACCTGCTATTGGCCACTGTCAGAGGACTGGATACTGGGCTTGATGGATCTTTGGTCTGACCCAGTACGGCTGTTCTTATGTTCTTATGGTGGTCAAGCCAGCGCTCCACACAGCCAAGCTGCTGTGAAATCTATTAGTTGGTTCTCTCTCCATGTCTTCTTGTCAGTCCCAAGTGAGAGCTTCTCTGTACCCCAAGGCCAGTTCTTAACCTAGCTATCAGACATCTCTTGGTCCATTGTCCTCCCCAGAGCCATGCTGAGCTCAGATGTTCTGCCTATGTGGTGTTAGGTGTTCAGTCCTTGGGGCTTTCATTGTTTTTCCAGATCCTCCATTGATATGTGTTGGTTTCAGCCAGTCCTTTAATGACCCATTCATGTCACCTAACACCATGTGTCCTGCTCTATCCCAAGAGCAGATTTCACCCTTCTGCAACCACTAGGCAGCAATGCCAAGTACTGGGAGAAACAGAGATACAAAAAGTATTACGGAAAATTCCCACTTGGTCACAACATCCACCAACTAGAGAGCAACCGTCTCTAAGACGAAACTCGAAGTGGCTGTCAAACAGTGCACAGCAACACTGCCCAATAGCTAAGGGGAGAAAGTGAAGGAGAATCTCAGCTGAGCATGACCTGCGTTGGCTGCTGCTATTCCAGGACTGGAGTGGTCACATCCTCGCCCATACCCCTCACTCCTGGCTGCAGCGCCTCCTGCTGACTGAATATTGCACCTGTCCCCAAACGAAAATAAGGGTATTAGTTCTAGTTGCAAGCAGGCTCTGTGATTGACTGGGAGGAAGTTCAGCACTTGTCAAAAATTCTGCTCCATTAAATGTTTCCACTTCCCCCCAGAAGGATCCGGGTGTAAGCTCTGCCCCCCAAACTGGCTACTGCACAGGGACAAGTGCTACTGGGTGTCTAAAGAAAAAACTCTCTGGAACAAGAGCCGCGACGACTGTTCAAAGAGGAGTGCTCGACTGTTAATGATTCGGGATCAGGATGAGATGGTAAATAAAACCTCTGGGAAGATAAGCATCATTAGTAATAATTAATGCACAAAACTGCAATTGTGTGTCTGTTAAGGTTACTCTATACACAAGGTACCTACACAAGCCAAAAAGCAAAGAACTTGAAAAATTAAATACATAACCAATGGTCTACAACCTGGCAGTGGACACTTCACTAGTAGCACAACATGGACCACAAAGAACGTACCACAACCTTAACTCTGTCCCAGCAGGGACAGAGGCTAAGTTACTGGCCCAAGGTCACACAGGAGTCTGGGCTGGAAAGGGGAATAAAATCCAGCTGTCCTGAGTCTCTGGCTAGCATCTGAACCACTATAACCTCCTTTCTCCCTGTTAGTTTATTGTTCCATGTCATTTACAGATTTTCATACAAACTACTTCCAAAGATACAAACCAGATCTGGCTTGGACTCACCATTACATTCCCTGCAAGGAAAAGGATTTGGGTGGACGGCTCCCTGTTAAATCAAACACTGTGAGTGTTGATATCCTTGGAGTCCACGTAAGATGCCCAGCAGGGAGCAGGGGGTTGTTGGCTTTCCAGCATTGCTGTGAGCAGAGGCTACTTATGGGCGCAAGGGATGTTCATTGCTAGGCACGGTCCTCTGCACAGACGAGTGATCAGTCCTAACCCTCAAGAGATGATTTACTTCGACAGTGCAGCTAATCCTGAGGGTTGGGTTTTGTAATGTGAACAAGTTGTGTGGAAAAACAACTTCTGGAAAACACCAGCCAGCTACAGGATCATGTGCAAGGAAGTCTTATCAACCAGGGCACTGTAGGAACAGTTCAGGTGTTAAGGAAGAAATTCAAGAGATGTCAGAATGAGGAAAAGCTGCTATAAATCTTGTTCAAAAACTAAACAGTGATTTTATTTCTTTTGTTTCCCAGGTTCAAGGTAGTGGATCCTGCAGAAGGGAACAGCTGCGGGGTGATAAAAGCAGATCAGATTCATTTTGAAACCTGCAGTGCTGTATCTAAATGGATTTGTGAAAAAGACGCTCTCCTGATATAGACAGTGACATTAGTGCTCTGCACTTGTGTGTGCGAAGGACAAATCCTCTGTAGTGTCAGTCTGTCACGTGAATGATGAATAACGTAGGTGAGCTTCAAAGGGAAAAAATGGACTTATGCCCTTTTCTCCTCCCTTCTTTTATAAGGTGGATAAAAATGGACTAGAAGCCTTTTCTTGCATTTGAAATTCAGGTCCTGTCTGGGCTGGATGATTATAGTGAACGGAGAACCAGTGAAAAGACATCACAAGTAGAACCAGGGGAAAATTTTCCAATATATAGTTTATTTGCCAAAAAATGCAGTTTTGGACTGAACAAGTCTATTCACAAACTGGTGTTGAATTCACTGAATAGTTTCAGCCAAAATAAAAACAAATAAATAAAATTCAGGATAGGCTCACAAGACAACTGGAGGAGGAAACAGCAGCTAACCCCATCCAATAGTCAAGTGGTTAGTGTGCCAGGTTTGAATCCCTGCTCTGGAACAGTGCGAATAGATTAACCATGTACATCTAGACGTGGCTGTGCTATTTTAAGAATCCATTCCTAGGAAAAAGCTCAACATACCTAAGAATCAGGTCTGAGTACGACAAATATATTTCAGAGCGAGGTTACACAGTGAAGATCAGGCACCTTCAAGAACCTAAAGAGATGCAGAGAAGGCACATAACTCAAGCAGCAACAATCTACCCTCTGAAATTTGGAATAATTAGCGTTTGTTTAATTAGCAGCCTGGATAGGGTGACCAGATGTCCTGATTTTATAGAGACAGTCCCAATTTTTGGGTCTTTTTCTTATATAGGCTCCTATTACCACCCTCATCCCAATTTTTCACACTTGCTGTCTTGTCACCCTACAGCCTGGATTTTCCAGGACTGCACATTTTTGTACTGCAGTTTCTTTATAAAAGATACATAAGAAAATATTTAACATTCAAAAGTGCCTTAAAGAAATCTATCCCTGAAGTGCAGCCTGCAGATGTGAAAATCAGCAGTCAGTAAACAGGGGCAGCACAAAAGTTGGGGCAGGGAGGGGAAAGAGAGGTGCCTCCTGAAAAAAAATGCGTGTCAAACTGTCTCTAGGGCTATATTTTCACAAAGGGAGGCTTCCAGGCACAAATTCAGAGGCTGGGTTTGCATGAAAACACTCACAGTCTGTATCTCACAGGGCAGCACAGCTGCATTGCTGGCTGTAGCTAGCAGAGGTGGACAGAGCTTGGAAGCACCAACATCACGTGGAAACCAGCACAGAAGGCCCAAGGCCAAAGCCAACCTATGGCACCCAAGGGGTTGCAGGGAGGCTGTCTGCAGAAAGGAAGGGGTTGCAGTTTGTGGATACAGCAAGGAGCCATGACCCAGTCTGAAGGATGCAAACCCCGGAAGGGCAAGAAATCATGAAAGGCACCAGGGAGCAGCAGGAGCTAATGGGATGAATTCAGCAAGGGGAGAAATTTCAGGCTGGTGCTGAGGAGACGATCATGAGCCATGAGTTGGTCTGAGAATCTGGGACATTGCAACCCCCTGCAGTGTTTTGGGGACCAGTGTGTTAAATGTATGAATGGCTTCTGTAAGTTTGTGTCCTGCTCTATGGGGAGGGCAACCACAACTCCCCAGGAGCTACAAACAGTGGGGGTCGATTGAGGTGAGTCACTAAACAACTCCAGAGAGATACCACGCTGTGACAGCATGTCCCCCTGTATTCACGCCCTCCACTTTATTTTAATAATCTTTACACCAAATATACCTTGTAAGGCATCGTTTGAAAACTAATAACTTGCCGGTCAATAATATCACCATGAAATGTGTTTTGTAACATTATATATGTAACCCTTCTGCTGTCAGAGTTGGCAACCACAAGGGCCGGGTTCAGTGTCTAGGGATTCCCTTTCAACAAGTGACTCGAGCTCTCACTCACTGACCTGGACAATTACGCACCAGCCCCAGGTGTCTCTACAATGCAATATTTCCCCTCTCGCAAGCACAGAGTCTGAGTGTAGCAAAAACTTTTTAAAAAAGGAGAGAAGTAACTCAGCATTAATTTGGGAAAACACCGCAACTAGGGTTCATTATATATAAACCATGAGCAAAAGACCCACCCTCAAGTAAGCTGGGCAGTGTCCTTTTCCCCTCAGCTTCCTAAGTCCAGCAACCAAAAGTCCCTTTCATGTGCCTGACCCTTCTCTGCACCCTACTCATGGTTGCTGTCCTTGGCCAGTGCAGCCCCAGAGTTCAGAGATTCATCCGCAGAGTTCACCTCCCACTCTGTGTGGAAGGCAAGGGTGGGGGTAAGGAGGCATATTACATGCTGTACTGCTCGGGCACTTACTCTTTGCCCAAACAGCCTATTGCCGTGCCTCTCTGCGGGGCTCTGCTCTGGCCCTCTCCACCAGCCACCCTGCTGGCCACTTGCCACACCTCTCTGATAGCCGCCTTGCTGGCCACTTGTCACACCTCTTCATCAGCCTCCCTGCCAGCCACCCTGGTGGCCACTTGCTGTGCTTCTATGCCAGCCACCAGCCAAGATGTTTTCAGAGCCCTCTACTTAATACAGCTCCAAGTGATTTCACCTGTTAGTAGGGGAATCTCATTGCTGGTGCACACTGGACAGTAGCTTGCAATAGAGACACTATCTCAAAATATGTCTAATACTCAGACCTAGGTATCAGTGATTTCAGTTCTACAGCATGCAACAAGACTCTTAATGGAGTCTAAAATAGTTTTTCATTATACCATGGAGAAAGAAAGGGTCAAATGGTGTCTGGGACCCTTAAACAGGGCCCACACTCCCAGGTACAAACATCTATCCTCTCTCTCTCTAGTCACTAGATTTTGGAACCCATGTCCCCTGCCTACCTTGTTTAGTCGAGGAAATGCCAAATACAGTTCTGTTACCCTTGATTCACATAGCAAGGACAAAACCCCTTTATTACTCCTGCCCCAATAACAAGGAGACTGGGGATCCCACACCAGCCAACAGTGTCTATTTGGGCAAGCAATCCCATCATGCTAAACACCTAGGCAGGGTGGGTGTGCCCTGCAAACGAGATCAGCTCCTGCAGTCCTTTTCCACAGCTCACCACTAGAAGTCAGGGAGAGCTCATTCAGACTCTGCTTCCCTTTGTAAAGTTATGGTTTAATAACATGAGATAAACAACGTAGCATTAAATCGGGAGAACACCTCAGCTAGAGTTCATAGACCAAATCATGAGCAAAGACCCACACCAGGAAATTGGGCCGTGTCCTTTTCCCTGGGCTCTGGAGTCCAGCAACCCCCTAATCACCCCAAGACTCCAAAGTCCAATACCCCAAATGTCCCAAGAGTCCAGCAAGACAAAAATCACCCACAGTCCCAAAAGTCCCGCAACCCAAAAGTTTCTGACCTGGGTCAGTGCAGCCCCAGAGTTCAAGAGTCTATCTGCAGGGTTTCCCGCCCCTCCTCCCCCATCCTGGGTAGAAAGGGGTACCTTAGGTGGTCCCCTGCCAACTGCCCTGCCTCTCCCATGGGGTTCTGCTTTCACCTTCACCACAAACTGCTCCGCTCTACCAGCCACTCCACTCTGCTCCTCCAGCCGTCCCCACAAACTGCTCTGCTCTGCTCCGTCAGTTGCTCTGCTCCATCAGCCATCCCGTGATCTGCTCCAGGCATACCTGCAAACTGCTCAGCTCCGCTCACTCCGTGGGCTGCTCCAACCTTCCCACAAACTGCTCCACTTTGCCAACTGCTCTGCTCCACCGGCTGCTCTGTTCCACAATATGGTTTCAGGCTCTCCCACTGGTTAGCACAGCACTCAATGATCTCAGCTCAATAATTTTAGCTCTTTAGTGATTTCAGCTCACAGCAGGGGAGCCTCAGTGCTGGTACATCATTAGCCCAAAGTGAGTTCAGCTTAGTAACCTGTAACTAGATTCCTAAGGGAATAAAAAAGCAGCTGATATTCAACAGTGGAGAGAGACAAAGGTACAATAGGTGCTTCTGGCTCACACAAGTAGCCCACACCAACAGGTACAGATATCCATCTCTAACCTCTCTCAGTTCATTGGGTTTTGGAACCCATGTCCCTTGTCCAGCGAGTGCTACTTAGTTGATGTTGAGACTCTCTGTCATAAAATAGTTTCATAGTCCCTCATTCACATAATCAGGATGACAATACTTTATTCCTCCTGCCCCAATAACAAAGAAATTGGGGATGCCAGAGCTGTCAAAGTAACCGTTTTAGGCTGCCGTGGGCTATGGTAGGAGGGGTGGGTGTGCCTATGCAAACACGATCAGCCCCTGAAATTCTTTTCCACACTCGCAATAATTCACCACCAGATGTCAGGGTAGAGCTCATCCTGACTCTGCTTACACTGGTATTAAAGGTGCTTATGCATGTGATGCTGTGTGAAATTTGGGGGACACTTTAGGATATTATGAATATCAATATTGTAGAATGGCAATGAGTTATGCCAGATATGCCATGTAAGATATCTGCAAGAATGTTATAATCAGCCAAATATGATAATCTATTTTATATGTTTGTATCACCTTTGTATTTTGGGTTATGGATATGTATGTATTACAAAACTTGTGCTATGCTGCTGGGTGACACCCTCAGACAGTTTGATAATGCACTGCCTAGTCTGCTTGATGGCCAAAAGACCATCAGCTATTCAATTGACCCATTGAGAGAAGACAGATATACTTTGTGACTCAGCAAGGCTTTTAGGGGCATACCTATGGACAGAACTCTAAGGCTTCCAAGCTATGTGCTGGGCAGCTTGTGTTTGGGACAAAGGAAGTAGAGGTCATATGACAAAAGAAATATAAAAGGCAGCTGCATCTTCTCCATCTTGTCTTCATTCCTGCTTCTTACCTCTGGAGGAAACTTTGTACAAATGAAGCTCTGAACAAAGGACTGAATGACCCATCCAAGCCGTGGATGTGTTCCAGAGGGACTTGCAAGACAGCAAACTTACCAGTCCTGCTAGGAACCTGATGGACTTTGAAGTTTTTGTATGTATGTGACTGTTTTACCATTTCACATCCCTCTTCTTGTTCTTTCTTTTTTCTTTATAACAAATCTTTAGTTTTAGACACTAAAGAATTGGCTGGCAGCGTGGTATTTTGGGTAAGATCCAAACCTATACTGACCTGGTAACATGGCTGGCCCTTTGGGGTCAGAAGAATATTTTGTATATGTGAGGAGTTTTAAACTAACTTCTCACCGTACTGTACCAAGGTGCTGATTGGGAGCCAGAGAACTGGAGCGCAAAAAAGGAGGTTGTATGATTTCTCTTTTGCTTCTTGATAACCAGGGTGGGGGATCAAAAGCACAGTTTGTGACTAGTTGAGGCGTTTAACTTCAGTGTTACCCACCAGTCTTGGGAGGATCTGCTCTCCCTTTTGCAGCCTGACCTGACCTTGGCATTGCCAGTGAGGGCTGCCCCAGGCCCCCCAGGTCACAATGCACATATAAGTTATTCTTGTACAGGAAGGGCAATAAGCTATGCCATTGTGAGGCACCTTTTTTCTGGTAATGCTGCATCCACGCTAGGGTTATACTGGTATAACTATATTGGTTAAAAAAACATATCCCAAACTGAAACAAAAACTGTGCAGAACAGGCCTTATTATGGGACACTGATGCACTTATGAAAATCCCTCCCCTAACTGGTACTATGTGCTTTGAAAAATGTTAAGTGCAAAGTGCAATAATTATCCTATCTTTGGGTGGGCAGCTGGTGTTTCTCCTCTGCAGCTGGAGATGTGTGATCACCTTCAGCCTGCACCTTCTGTTTTGGGTTTTGTCTTCCAGCAAAAGATTAGAAGATAAGATAAGTGATAGCCACACCTGTCCTGAGATGCTCCAAGTTAGGGCATAGGCCCACAGCAGAGATGATGACACTTCCTCAGGGGTCTGCAGTGAGAAACCACACAGGAAGCTTAGATACATGCATAGACACAAACAGAAGGGCAATAGTTGAAGTGTTAATCAGATAGGACACCTCCTAACTTTAAGATGAGGAAGATGATATTGTGTGGACAGAAAACAAAAAAAGAAGAATTATAGATGCAGGCCATGTGCTGAAACAAACTGTGGCCCCATCTTTTATTCACTTTTAAATGTGCAGTAGTGACCCACCCTTACACAGCAGTATGTTGAACCCCACTAGTGGCTGCACCACAGAAGTTTGAGTCCATCACCTGTGAACTGGCAGAGAAGGTTCTTTTAGCTCAGGCAATAGCAGCTCATGTGTTTAGATCAAGAAGTTGTAGGTTCAGTTCCTCCTGTCAACAAGCCATCCAGAAGTGTTGTTTTATAAAATAAAAGCCAGAGCTATGTGTACAGCCATTTTGTGCATTGTATATTTGTCAATAACTGCAAAAGCCTTTTGCATACTATGTATCTCTTGTGCATAAATAGTTGCACATAAAAAAAGTAAGTTTAGAAGTTCAAAATAGTAGCTCTACATTTACTTTTCCATGAGTTTTATCTGAATAATTATTGCAGGTCCAGGCCTTCTGGTCTATTGTTTCATCTGCCACCGAAATGCAGCTGTTCTGAGATGAACCAAATCTGCTATTTAACAGCAACACTTTAGAACAAGAACCAAGGCCTTGGCTACACTTGCGAGTTAGAGTACATTAAATCAGCCCTGGGTGCCCTAACTCCTGAGGTGTCCACACTGGCAAGGCACGGAGAGCACCTCACGGCTGGAGTGCTCCTGGTAATCCACCTCCATGAGAAGCATAACTCTTGCTGCACCCCAGCTGGAGTGCCGCAGTGCCAGTGTGGACACCTTGGTCTATTAATGTGCTCTGATTGTCCTCCATGAAGTGTCCCACAATGCCTGTTCTAGCCACTCTGGTCATCACTTTGAACTCTACTGGACTGCCATTAGGTGACCAACCATCAGACCCGCCCTTTAAATTCTCTGGGAGTTTTGAAATTCCTCCTCCTATTTGCTCAGCAAGGCGTGGAGTGCTCTCAGAGCATCTTTTCAGGTGACCATAGCTCCATGCACTAGGCGATCCCCAGTATGGATCAATGGCAAAGTGCTGGACCTCATCAGTGTTTGGGGGGAGGAAGCTGTCCAGCTGTGCTCCAACCGTAGGAATTACGATGCCTTTGTGCAGATATCAAGGACCATGATAGAAAGGGGCCATGACCAGGACACAGTGTAGTGCAGGGTTAAAGTGAAGGAGCCGTGGAATGCCTACCGCAAAACGTGGGAGGTAAACCGCCACTCCGGTGCCGCGCCCATGACCTGCCGTTTCTACAAAGAGCTGGACACAATACTTGGGGGTAACCCCACCTCTACTCTGAGCACCACCATGGACACTTCAGAGGCCACAGCAGCCCAGAGTGCAACAAGGCAGCAGGAGGAATGCGGGATCGAGGGTGCTGAGGAGGAGGGGGCCCCAGAGCCAGAGGACAGCCTGGCATCCCTAGATGCATACAGCCAGGAGCTGTTCTCAAGCCAGGAGGAAGGTAGCTAGTTGCAGCAGACAGTGCTTGTGGAAGAACAAACACCAGAGGAGGGGCCTGGTAAGTGGCTTTTATTTTGAGAAAGGAGCTGTTCAGTGCAGGCTGTTAGGGCAAGGAGGGTTGCAGAAAGAAGACTTGGGGCTGTGTGCATGCCTAGATGCAGAATAGGGTGCTGATGTGCTCTCTCACATCACGGTAATCGGCCTCAGTGATCTCTTCAAAGGTCTCATGCAGAAGCTGGGAAATCCACTTGTGCATGTTCCTTGGCAGAGCTACTGTGCTCCTTAACCCAGTAAGGCTAACATGTCCATGCCACTGTGCTATGAGGGGCGGGGGGACCATTGCTGCACACAGGCAAGCTGCATATGGGCCAGGGCAGAAGCCGCATTGTAGAGAAGACCCTCCTTTGCTTCCTAGGTCACCCTCAGCATCAGGGCTCGCTTTAGGAAGTGCGGAGCGCAATTCGAACTGTTTCAACGGGTCCCCGGCAGGGATGACTTAAGGAAAAAAAAGACGTTAAAAAAACCACCTGGAGCTTGTACTCACCGGGTGGTTCTCCGAGTCTTCGGCGACACTTCGGTGATGGGTCCTTAACTCGCACTAGGTCTTCAGTGGCACTGAAGGACCTGCTGCCAAAGTGCCGCCAAAGACCCAGAGTGAGTGAAGGACCCACCACCGAAGTGCTGCTGAAGACCTAAAGTGTTGCCAGGTGAGTAAAAATTAAAAAGGTGCTTCTAGCCAGGGAAGGGATTCTCACAGGGCGCGGGGCCCTCTTAGGCACAGGGCCCTATTTGAGGGAATTGGTGGAATAGACCTAAAGCTGGCCCTGCTCAGCAGCGAGATATCTTCCAGGATGAACTCATCCAGTGGAAAATGTGGGGACAGTGTTCAGTAATGGGCCCTCCTGCAGCAGTTGGCTTTCCCCAAGGCACAGAACCCCAGAGGACAGTATGGCCATGAAACAGTCAGTCCCGCTTGCCCCTGTGGTTACTCATCATTTTGGGGCTCTTGTGGGTTATGTGCACTCGCTTTGGGATGGGCACTTTCTGCTATTGTGTGCACCGTGCTTGTCTTTAAGTTCAGCCGAATCATTGCTCTGTCTGGTGTGAACAATGCTGCCTCTGTTAAAATGCTGCATTTTGGCTTTACAGATATAACCTTGAGATCCCAGCTGTCCTTGTTATCAACGGCCAAAAGGCTGCAAAGAATCAGGAAGCAGCCACCAAGAAGCAAGGAGGACCTTCTGCATGAAGTCACTTACTGAAAATCAAAAAGTACAGGAGAGGCAGGAGACCGAAAGAAGGCTCCGCCAACAAACTATGGAGCGACTCCTAAGCATTATGAAGTGCCAAGTGGACGCGATGCAGATGCTCATAGCACTGCAGATGGAGCAGATCCGTGCCCGTTCACCTCCTCCCCCCGCAGCCCTTGTCCCCCCATGTAACCTTCAACCCACTTTCCCCAACATACAGTTTCTTATTGCCACCAGCTGCCTCCAAAACCTGTAGCTTCACCACCCAGTCCTGCAAACTACGATCCTTGCCCACTGCACTCAACTCCCGTCACCATGCATTTTAGCCAGCCTGAAGTGCACACTCATTGCACAGCACTCCAGACAGGAAAGCTGAATACAATAACAGGACATGTGCAAATCTGTGATTATCCCATTCCCCATCCTGCCCCCTTCCCTCCTCCCATACAGCACAGATGTGTCATGTCATGTGTGTTTCCCCAGCAGCTCTGTTTCTTTTCAATAAATGAATTTTTTGGCTTTGCAAACATTCTTCATTGCATTAAGTAAAAGATGCAGTGCCTGTTGCTTTCCTGGGCTACACTAAGTCAGTGCATTATACGTAGCAAATGCAAATGCTTACTAGCATTGGAATCACTGCACTTCACTCCTGTGCAGGGCACCAACCATTACTGGTGGCTTTCAGCATCAAATTGCTCCCTCAAGGCATCCCTAACCCTTACAGCCCTGTGCTGGGCCCTTCTAATAGCCCTGCTCTCTGGCTGTGCAAATTCAGCCTCCAGGTGTTAAACCTCTGTGATCTATGCCTGAGTGAAGCTTTCACCTTTCCCTTCACAAATGTTATGGAGGGTACAGCACATGGCTATAACCGTGAAGATGTTGTCATCGGCCAGGTCCAGCTTCATGCAGACAGCACCAGCGGCCCTTTAAACGGCCAAAAGCACATTCAACGGTCATTCTGCACTGACTCAGCCTGTTGTTGAACGGCTCCTTGCTGCTGTCAAGGCTCCCTGTGTAGGATTTCATGAGCCAGCGCATTAACGGGTAAGCGGGGTCTCCAAGGATCACAATGGGCATTTCGACTTCTCCTACAGTGATCTTCTGGTCTGGCAAGAAAGTCCTGGCTTGCAGCTCCCTGAATAGGCCTGTATTCCAAATGATGCGTGCGTCATGCACCTTTCTGGACCAGCCTGCATTAATGTCCATGAAATGCCCACAGTGATCCACAAGTGCCTGGAGAACAATCAAGAAATGCCCCTTCCAGTTTATGTACTCGGAGGCTAGGCTGTCTGGTGCCAGAATTGGAATATGCATGCCATTTATCGCCCGTCCGCAGTTAGGGAAACCCATTTGTGTAAAGCCAGCCACAATGTCACGCATGTTGCCCAGAGTCACGGTTCTTCTGAGCAGGATGCAATTAATGGCCCCGCACACTTGCATCAACACAATTCCAACTGTCGACTTTCCCACTCTGAACTGGTTAGCAACCGATCGGTAGCTGTCTGGAGCTGCCAGCTTCCAGACTGTAATAGCCACCCTCTTCCCCACCAGCAGGGCAGCTCTCAATCTCGTGTCCTTGCACCGCAGGGTTGGGGCGAGCTCAGCACACAGTCCCATGAAAGTGGCTTTCCTCATCCGAAAGTGCTGCAGCCACTGCTCATCACCCCAGATTTGTATGAGATGTGTTCTCACCACTCAGTGCTTGTTTCCAAGCCCAAAAGCGCCATGCCACGGTGGTGAGCATGTCTGTGAATGCCACACGCACTCTCGTGTCATATGCATTATGTGTGTCGACATCATCGTCGAACTCCTCACTGGCACTTTGTAGCATAAGGAGTAACTCGACTGCAATTTGTGACATACTGGCGAGACCCTCAGCATATTCCTCACAAAATCGAGATCCATAGAAAGATGGTGCCAAATGTGAATGGAAGCACAGGGATCGCTGGGATGCGAAGCGATGCATCACGGGACATTGGGGCAGGACCCAAGAAGGCCTGGCACCCCCACTCCTTCTTCCCACAGGCCACAGTGCCAGAATTGGAAGAGGTGCTCTGTGGGATAGCTGCCTGTAATGCACTGCTGCCAATGTTGCTGCAAGTGCCACAAATGTGGCCACACCACTGTGCTTGCACTGACAGTGTGAACATACTGCAGCGCTTTCCCTGCTGTGCTCTCTGTGGGCTGGTTTAACTCCTGGTGCTCTACATCGGCAAGTGTAACCATGCCCTAAAGAAGCATACTACAACCTCAGTGCTAGAGATAGGTGGAGTTTGATTTTGTCCCGGTGCTAATCAACAACAAAATAAGGTAGGTCCTACCTTCTTCCAGTAATACCATTTTTTAAAGGTAATTAAGAACAGGATATTTATTTGATTGACATTTAAAAATTCTTTATCTGACAATGAAAACTTCAACCCCTAATCTTCTGCCTGAACTTCTTGACTTTGTCCCTCTATTCCTGTCCTTTCAGTCAATATTTTCCATTAGAGAGTGTTACAACTCACGCTGAGTTAAATATAGACTTGCAAAGTATTCTGCTGCTGGCTGGGTTTCGGAGAAAGGAAATGGAGGGTTTCAACAATTAAACTGTTCATTTCAAAACTCTCACACCTCAGGTCCCTCAGCTCATCAGCCTAACTGTATATTTTACAATACACAGCATGAGCTTGAAAACCTAGTGGAGAAAAACCAAGTAATCTGAAGGACATTCGAACACTTTGTTGTTGGGTTTAGGGCTCTGTTATTTGCAGAGAGGCTTTTGCTATCTGTTAACTGCATAGCCTTGTTACCACTTGTTAACCAGTACTATAGCACCCTTGTTTGCTGCACGTTTTTGCAAAGCCAGCAGACCAATGTTTTTCACCAACTGCTCTGTCCATGTTCACAAAATACATCTTCACAGAATAAATCAGTTTTGGGGACAACTCTTCTGCCTGCCGTCATTCCTCCGACAGTAGCATCTCTCCTTGCACATAAAATCAAACAGGAACATGTATTTGGAATTGTTATTGAAAAGGTGCTAATGTCATACATGTTATGAGTTGGTTACATATAAGCACTCTGAATGGAACTCTACATTGAAAGAGTTAGATCTACTTCGAATCAGTGTGCACAGACCCATTCCACTGTAGGCGTATGTGCACCCAATGCACTCCGGTGGGAGACTTTTGCCAGCAGTACGACTACTCAGTGCATGTGCCCCTGCTATTCTTGTGCACAGAGCCAATGATATATGGAGGCACGGTTGTCACTTCCCTCTCAGTTCTTCTTACCACCCCCGCTGAGAGTTGGAGCTCTCTGTCTCTCATCAGCTTTGGTTAGCTGGCTTTAAGAAAGAGAGTTTCTCTTATTGCATATAGTTTAGTGTTAGTTCTAGCACTAGAACTAGTTTAGTTAGTCAGTTAGCTGTTTGGGGGAGGGAGAATTTGCCATGCAGAAATCAGCAGGATTTCAACAGGGTGCCAGACACAAAAGTTGCCTAATTTGCTTAGGTGAGGGACATGGAGGAACAAATGTCTTATATGCACCTCATTTCCAATGAGGACAAAGAAGAAAAGGGATTTCCAACCTTAAAATTCATCTTCTCAAAAAAGTGGTGTTTCCCTCCTTGGAGACTGATCCTGACCATTGGAGAGTAGAGAGCTCCTCTATGGGGAATGCCCCTCAGGCTGCCCTGGCTCTGAAACAGGGTTTGGATGAGCAATATCACCCAACTTCCTCTCCTGTGGTCTCCCGAAAGCACTCAGATACATCTGAGATTGATAAACTGTCAAAAACTTGCTCTTCACCTCACAAAAAGGCAATTTTAAAGTCCTCCAGTGCTGAGCTGAGGTCTGGTCATAAGCACTGATACCTCGGGAGGCACCCTCAAGACCGGTGCCTTCACCTTTACTGGAGAGATCTTCGACCCCAGCACTGTCAGGTCTGGAACCAGAGCTGGCAGCTATGCACTCACCTCTGCTGTCAGTGCCATTTACTCCATAAGCATTTGTGTCTCCCTCTGCCAGTCTCAGCTTTGCTGCAAGAGCATTGTTTGCACCATTCAGGAATTCAGATATTTCCTTACCTGGATGATTGGCTAGTTTGGGGAAGATCAAGGTTCCACGTCTAGAACCATATCCTGGTCATCAGACATCTGTTTTCTCATCTTGGTCTAAAATTGAAAGTAGACAAAGCGACATTACAACCAACAGAAGAATAATTTTTATAGGAGTGGATCTAGACTCTATTACCACTATAGCTTATATGCTGATGGACAGATTTCTGTCCATAGTCTCCGTCTAAAACCCTCTTGTCCAACCCAAGGACCACCTGCTGCATTTGAAATCTTCTGTTCTCTCCATCAGTACTGTGAGAGTCCATTTACCTTCCATCTTGGTGATACAGCTACCAGTAGATGAGTTTTCTGTCTTTTCACATCTCTGGGTATCTAGATTTTAAAGAGCCTCATTCATGTGTACCTTTCTGTGTCTGATTCCATACCTTCATGAGACTTGAATTAAGTTTTGCCTTGTTTAATGGTTCCCCTTCAAACTTTTTAACAACTTCCTTATTATTGCTATCAGTGAAAACTGCCTTTTTAATAGCAACTACTTCTGCGAGGAGGGTACCACTAGCTGACCACCCTTTCACAAGGGCTACGTTTCCTTTTGACTGCACCCTAAGTTCTTGTCTAAGGTTGTACCTGCATTCTGCCTCAATTAGACCATTTATCTTCCAGTTTTCTTTCCTAAACCTCATTCTAGCAAAGCTGAGGAGAAATGTCACACTTTGGAAATGTTTGGAATGCTCTGTCCTTTTACCTGGTGGTCACAACGTCTTTCAGGTCATTGTCTAGACTTTCTGTGGTCTTCTCTGAAGGACTAAAGGGCAGTTGGTTACAGCCCAGGGCGTATCACATTGGATTTCTGACTGTATCAAGCTCTGCTATAATACAGCAAAGGTTCCTCATCTCAGAGACTAACAACCCATTCCCCTAGAGCTCATTCCATTTTCTCAGCCTTCTTGAGCAACATACTGATTGTGTCAAGTATCAGGGGGTAGCCGTGTTAGTCTGTATCCACAAAAACAACAAGGAGTCCAGTGGTACCTTAAAGACTAACAAATTTATTTGGGCATAAGCTTTCATGGGTAAAAAACCCACTTCTTCAGATGCATACTGATAGTGGTCATTCACATAGCAGCAATGTGGCCATCTGTACTACTTTTTTTCAGACACTATGTTATCGCCCAAGTTTCCTGGGATGATGCCACCTTCAGCAAGTCTGTGCTCTCTCTTCGAGTAATCCAAAGTCCCACCATCTTTAAGGAAACTGCAGGTGAATTACCTACAGTGTAATGCGTCCAGTCACTCCACGGAGAAGAACAGCCGGCTGAATCTGAATCTGAATAAGAAGGGGCTGATGCTGATGAGCAGAGGAAAGTATTTTGAAGAACTTACAGCCATGGTGTTGTCTTTATTGGTTGAAGGCACACATCCACAATGGTCAATTCTGTCTGTAATGTAGGAGTACTCTTGGATTTCTTGCTGATACTGGATGCTCACGTAGCAACATCTGTGAGTAACACTTTCTATTATCTCTGCATGGTTAGGGATGCCATACTACCCTGGCAAATGAAGACCTAACCTCAGTTATTTACCCTTTTATTACCTCTCAGCCAGGGCCGGCTCCAGGGGTTTTGCTGCCCCAAGCAGCCAAAAAAAAAAAAAAAAAAGCCGCAATCGCGATCTGTGGCAATTCAGCAGGAGGTCCTTCGCTCCAAGCGGGAGTGAGGGACCCTCCGCCGAATCGCCGCTGAATACTTGAAAGTGCTGCCCCCCTCCGGAGTTGCCGCCCCAAGCACCTGTTTGATAGGCTGGTGCCTGGAGCCAGCCCTGCTCTCAGCTGGATTATAGCTATATAATATGCCTGAGCATGAAACCTTCAGCGCTTATGAAATTCGAACTAGTACAGAACCCTGCAGTGTGTCTCCTCAGCAGCACAGGCTACTATGAACATATCAAACCTGTCTTCCGCTCTCTACATTGGCTTCCCATAGAACTTTGCATCAAGTTCAAGGTCTGTCCTTCTCTTCAAAGTGCTTCATGACCTGGGCCCAGGGTATCTAAATAATTTTCTAAAGCTGTGGGATAAAGACTGATCAACAACTCCATGCCACTGGAACTCTCAACAATTCGGGCAAAGCTTGTCTGTGAAGGAGACAGAATTTTCTCTGGAATGAACTCCCCGAAGAACTACGGATCTTCACAAACTTCACCATCTTCCACTCCAAGCGCAGGGCACATATTTCTTTGACCTTGTCAGCTCTAATATAAACACATTGCAACAGGTATATTTATATGAAAAAGCACCACAAAAAACACCACACCCGACCAAACCAAGACACTCTACTGCACATTTCTCCCTCTAGGAAGGTGGTGAGAGAAAAGACCTTTTCCGTAACTGGTGTTCTTTGAGATGTGTTGCTCATGTCCATTCCACAGTAGGTGTGCTTGCTTGCCATGTGCACTGGTGCCGGAAGTTTTTCCCCTAGCAGTACTTGCAGTGGAGTGCCCCAGCAACCCCTGGAATGACCCCACCATGGTGCAGTATAAGGGGCACCACACGCTCCCCCCACCCTCAGTTCTTTTTGCCAGACAACTGCAGCAGAGGGAGAGGAGGGCGGGATGTGGAACAGACATGAGCAACACATCTCGAAGAACGCCAGTTAAGGAAAAGGTAACTGTCTTTTCTTCTTCGAGTGATTGTTCATGTGCATTCCACAATAGGTGGTTCCAAGCCATATCTGTTGGAGGAGGGTAGGAGTTCACAGACTCTTGGGATGGAGCACAGCCCTGCCGAATCCGGCGTCCTCCATGGTTTGGGAGATGATCGCATAATGCGAGGTGAAGATGTGAACCGAAGACTATGTGGCAGCCCTGCAAATGTCCTGGATAGGGACATGGGCCACAAACACAGCCGACAAGACTTGCGCCCTAGTTGAGTGCGCCCTCACAATCGGTGTTGTGGGGGGGACTCCTGCCAGGTCATAACCAGTAGGAGTACAAGAGGTGATCCAGTTGAAGAGCCACTGAGTGGAGATCGGCCAACCTCTCATGAGCTCAGCCAAGGCGATGAACAGCTATGAGGATTTCTTGAGCCTCTTTGTATGGTCCAGGAAAAAGGCCAGAGCCTCTCTCACATCCAGCATGTGGAGGCTGCGCTCCTCACTGGACACATGGGGCTTGGGACAGAGCACCAGCAGGAAAATGTCCTGACCCATGTGGTAGGGGGAGGCCACCTTGGGGAGGAATGAAGGATGTGGTCAGAGCTGGACCTTATCCTTATGGAACATTGTGTACGGGGGCTCAGAGGTCAGGGGCCTGAGCTCCAAGACCCGTCTAGCGGATGGGATCGCCACCAGGAAGGCTACCTTCCATGAGAGGTGCGACCTGGAGCATGTAGCTAGCAGTTCAAATGGGGGGCCCATCAACCTGGTCAGCACCAAGTTCAGGTCCCACTGTGGCATATGGGAAGAGACGATCCAACTCCTTGAGGAATCAGCCAGTCATAGCGTGGGAGAACACCGTGTGGCCCTGCCGATATGGCCGCCAAATGCACCTTGATGGATGAGGGTGCTAGGCCTTGGGCCCTAAGGTGAAGGAAGTAGTCTAAAATGAGCTGAATCAGAGCAGCCATAGGAGAAACATCCCGATCAGCCGCCCAACAGGAAAATAGGATCACTTAGTCAGATAGGCCCGACGTGTGAAGGGGTGTCTACTTTCCAGCAGGAGTCGCTGAACCCATTCTGAGCAAGTCCTCTCCTCCTGGCCTAACCATTGAGCAGCCATGCCTTGAGGTGGAGTGCCACTAGGTTGGGGTGGAGGAGGCAGCCCTGGTCCTGGGATAGCAGGTCTGGCTGGGGCAGCAATGGCCATGGCAGGGCAACCGCCAGGCTTGTGAGAGTCCCGTACCAATGTTGCCTAGGCCATGCGGGGCGATTAGAAGGACCCAGACCCTGTCCGTTCTTATCTGCTGCAAGACCTTGCCAATCAGCAGGATCGGGGAGAGGCATAGAGAAGCTGGCTCAACCAGGGCAGAAGGAAGGCATCGGAGATGGTGCCCATGCCCAATTTCCCCCAGAGCAGAAGCAGGGACACTGGTGGTGAACAGGTCTACCTGGGGAGTGCCCCACATTTGGAAAAGCTTGTACACCACCTCTGTGTATAGTGACCGCTCATGCTGAGAGGAGAAGTCCCAGCTCAAGTGATCCACCTGGGAATTCCAGGTGCCCAGTAAGTGGTAGGTTTCCAGGTAAATATCATGGACTATGCAGATGTCCCACAGGCTGAGGACTTACTGGCAGAGGGCTGAGGAATGGGCCTGTCATAGCATTCCCTCTCAGATCTGAACCTTAGAGTTCAGAAAATGAGATACTAGCACCTGAATCCTCTAAGCTTAATTACCAGCTTAGATCTGATAGCACTGCCACCACCCAAAAATATAGTGTTTTGGGGCACTCTGACCTCCCCAACCTTTCCTGGGGACCCCAAGAACCCAGATCCTTTGGGTTCTGAAAACAAGGAGAAATAAACCATTCCCCCACCTTTCCCCCTCCCAGAATTTCCCTCCCTGGGCTATCCTGAGAGATACTGATCCAACCTCTTAAATCACCATCCAGAGAAGCATCTCCCTTCCCTTCCACAAAGAGGCAAACAGATTCAAGGAAAACAGAGAGAGATTCTATCTCTCCCCACCCATCCTGGTGAGTTATCCCAATCCCCTGGAAAAAAACAAGGGAAACAAAAAAAAAAAATCAATCAGGTTCTCTAAAAAGAAATCTTTTAATAAAAGAAAGGAAAAAGTAAAGAATTATCTCTGTAACTTCAAGATGTAAATATTACAGGGTCCTATAGCTTACAGACACCAGAAAGAGACTTTCCCCCCAGTACCAATACAAATCAAAATATTCCCAGCAACTACACATATAAAAGTTAACCAGCCAGATCCACAATTGCAAATAGAGTAAAACAATCAAAAAACCTAAACCGCCTGTTTTTACTTACTATTTGAAAAGAAACTTAGAGAGCCTGTAGTAATGTCTGGTCTCTCTCAGACCCTCCGAGAGAAGAACACACAACGGACAAAGAACACACACAAAAGCTTCCCTCCACCCAAATTTAAAAGTATCTTGTCTTCTGAGTGGTCTTCTGGTCAGGTGTCCAGTTCCCTGCTTGTAACCCTTTACAGGTAGAAGAGACATTAACCCTTAACAATCTGTTTATGACAGGGCCTCACCTTGCCTGTTGATGTAGAACATTGAGGCCGTGTTCTCAGTGAGAACCCTGACTACTCTGCCCTCCAGGTGCGAGCAGAAAGCCACGCATGCCAGATGGACCATCCTGAGTTCCTTGACATTTATATGCCGGTGAAGAACCTGCGTGGACCACAGACACTGGCTCTGAACGTTCCCCACATGGGCTCCCCACGCCAGGTCCAACACATCGGACACCAGCTCCACTGACGGGGCCCGGCCTCTGAATGGGACTCTGTGGAGCATGTACCCTGGGAAGGACCACCATTGTAGGGCGGCGATCACTGCTTCAGGTACAGTGAGGACTTTGTCCATCCTGTCGCTGGACTGGGAGAACACTCAGGCCAACCAGAGCTGGAAGGGATGCATCCTGAGTCTGGTGTGATGAACCACATATGTGCATGCTGACATATGACCTAAGAGCAGGAGGCACACTCTGGCTGTGGTCACAGGGAACCTTGTGACTGTGCTGATGAGCTCCCTCAGGGTCTCAAACCTGTTTGGTGGGAGGGACGCCCTGGCTAACACTGCATCCAGAGCTGCCCCGATAGTCACAGTGCAGTGCACAGAGTTTAACGTGGGTTTGGCGTTGTTTACCAACAGGTCCAGGATGGCACATGTGGACAGAAGAAGCGCCACATGGTCTTGCAGCTGCAACTGGGAGCTGCCCTTGACCAGCCAGTCATTGAGGTAGGGGAAGATCTGGACCCCCTGATGTCTGAGGTAGGCCACCACCACAGACACACACTTTGTGAATACCCTGAGAGCCATGGACAGGCCAAATGGGAGGACTATAAACTGGTAGTGCTCCTGCCCAATCGTGAAACAGAGGAGCCGCCTAGGGAGACCAGACAGCAAAGTATTTCCATTCTGCCCTCTTAGAAGTGGGGGGCAGAGAAGCCAGGGTTTGCCATGAGGCACTGGAAATCTTTGCCACCCCTTCATGGAGTGGGAGAGCCACGCTGCTTGGTGCCGAAGCCAAGAGGATGTTGAAGAGGGAGTCTGAGGGCTCCTCCACCTCCTCGGCTTGAAGGTTGAGGCTTAATGCCACCCTTTTCAGCAGTGCTTGGTGGGCTTTAGAGTCCTCCTGCAGGACAGGCGGACGAGGGGCCGTGATCGCCTCATCCAGGGAGGACGAGGATGGAGGAGTGATACTCTGCGTACCCAGCAGTGCCACAGATTCCACCATGGGGTCCCCCTCCGGGCGCGAGACTGGGGATGAATTCCCCACTGACTTCTTCCTGGAAGGCTGAGATAGGGAGGCTGAGGGTCTCTCTGAGGCTCCAGCAAGTGAGAGAGCCATTACTGGGGGCTGCATCGGGAGCCACTGGCCCCATTGGTACCACGATGCTGGCCAAGGAGTCTGGTGCCACTGTGGGAATGATGCCGATCCCAAGACCGTGATCTGAGTGTGGAGGAGTGGGAGTACCGCTGTTAGCAGCTGCTCCGCGATTGGCTCCAACAGGCAGATCCGTGATGGTGAGGTGCCGGCGACTGATGCCTGGTACTGCAGGAGCCGTGCCACAGTGGGGACCTCAAGCAAGATGAAGAACGGGAACAGCGTTGATGCCTGTATCATGATGGGCTACAGTAGCCTCTCAGAGATGAGAACCTCTAGTGCCGACTGTCCTGGTGTCAATGGGACACGCTCTTCTCTTGAGGTCTACGGTTCCTTGAGGTGGAGTGATGCCTGGAACCCCTGCCAGTCGGTATCCAGCCAGACAGCCTGGTGGGGGTCGACGGTGACCAGCATGGACTGCACATGGGATGGTCACTGAGTGGGGAATGGCATCAAGAACCTTCCCTAGACCAGTACCAGTACTGTCCAGTAGCAATTGTGGGGATCCAAGCAGTGGCTTGCCTCTGGACCAGGGAGCCAATGGTGGTGGTGCCGCTGGTACTGGCAGACACATAATGTCCCAGGCTGCCTGCGAGGCATCCAGCGTGGAGGGCATCTGAATGTCCAGGGAGGCAGACTCAGAGAGGATTGGGCTACTCCGCTCAACTTGAGATGGAGGCTGGGAGGCCAATGGGGTCCGAGAACTGGTCAGAGCTGGTCTAGCCTCTCCCCTGGTCTTGCTCCAGTGTCTCAGTGGAGAAGACCTCTTCTTAGCCTTCTTGGAGTGCCCTGTGGACAGGGAGCAGTGCCGGCTGGTGGAGGGCACTGTAGGATCGGCGCACACCGATGTCGCGGTGCTTGGCGCCGACTCACAGCAGCACAATGGCTTGGAGCCAAATGTCCCGCTCCCTATTGGTCTGAGGCTTGAAGGATCTGCAAATCTTACAGTGATCACTGAGATGGGTCTTTCCCAGACAGTGTAAACAGTCCACGTGTGGATCGCTCACTGGCACTGGCCACTTGCAAGTGTCACACGACTTAAAGCCTGGGGCACGTGGCATGCCCCGACCTGGGCACACTAACTAACTCTAAACTAACTGAAAAATACTTCGACTACAGGTACTACTAGATACGAACTAACAAAGTCCAAGGGGGAATCTACAGCAAGGCTGGAGCAGAGCAGTTCCGATGCACCTTCACTGGCGGCAAGAAGGAACTGAGGGTGGGAGGAGCACATGGTGCCCCTTATAACCATGCCATGGTGGCACCACTCCGGGGTCACTAGGGACGCTCCCCTATGGGTACTGCTAGGGGAAAAACTTCCAGCCCTGGTAAACCTGGCGAGCATGCACACCTACTGTGCAATGCACATGAGCAATCGAAGAAGAGCAAACATGTAACATATGTTAGTCACATTGCTTAATGCATTACTAGACGTCTCACAGATACTATGACGATGAGTGTGGTGTAAGAGCCTGCATAGAACAGAATAGAGATATGTTACTGCTCAGAAGAGGGCAGACATACGCAGAAAACTGCTCTTAGACACAGATCCTCTCCTGTACGCTCACACCTTCCTCTGTACTTGCCATGGCTGGAGAAATAATTTATGCTGATTTAAAAATTCCTGGAGCCAGTTCCTCTTCAAGGCCACCACAACGATCTCAGCACCTCAGTAAGTGGATTTAGTTTCTTATTTTTGCATCAAGGTTGTTAGTCTTTGGTTAGGATTCCATTTTTCTCAGATATTTTTTGTTTGGCTTACAGCAGAGACAGCTTAGAGAAACTGCGTCCAGAGCCAAGGAGCAGCTCTGTGCTTTATGTGTGGTGGGACTTAGCTAATATGAAATTCTTTACCACTCTCAGCATTTGGCAACTTAATTCCATTAAGGTAATATAGTGCACTTTAGTTTGTTAGTACAGCGTGTCACAGAAAACTTCATAGCCTCCGACAGTCTAAACATGCAAATACATGTGCAATGCAATATAGCTGTACTTTGTATGACATACATACATATTTGGGGCATACCAGTAAACTATTGAGGTAACACTACATAGTATAGTGGGTTATAATTGGGGGGCAGAGAGCAGTACATTGGGTAAGTCTGAGAAAGCATGACAAAGTACAAGGAATGTGGGGAGACTCATAGAATAGAATTTAATTGTTTTGTTAGAGAGAAAGTTAAAATCCACACACTTCTGAGAGAAGAGGTGGACGTGAAATTAGGTAGGGAGCCAATTATGTGCAGAGGGTCATGGAGACTGGCAGATGGTAGGTACTGGGGGGTGTCGAGGTGGGTGAGCGATGTAAGTAGAGAGAGGGAAGCCTGGTATCTGAGGAATGGGACCGGAGAAGAACCTTGCCAAAGGGGAGCAGGGAGGGAATGATAGAGATAATGAAGAGTTTTCTTCCACTGGATGCTGAAATGGACACAAAACCAGGAAAGCTTTCCAAGGACAGAAGATGACGTGTTCTGTTTCTGAGTGCAGGAGAGACAGCAAGTTATTGCACTGAGCTCCATTGAAGCGTGGAGAGTCAGGAGAGACTGTCAAGGAGAAGACAGTGGCAGAGCTGAGAACAATGAAGAGTTATCAGTGTTTTAGGAATATTTAAAATACAAGGAACCATGTGTTACAATTTAACTTAAAGGATGTAAACCGAGTATCATAAATTATTTGTGATTCCCCTGAAAAATGATATTAAACTAGTTAAAAATCTTAATACTTTGGAGGCTGTTTGGGGAAAAAATAATGTAAATATTAAATAGCTATTTTTAGGGTGTATTTTCCATAAGCACAGTTAGGTTACAGATTTACATGAAGAGTAAAATTTTCAAAAGTGCCTAAGTGATTTAGATGTTTCTAAGAATCCCACTCTAATAGCTCAAATATTAATTAAGCTGTATATCTAGTTTAACATGCTATAGTCAAACATATTATATGTTTACTACCTTCAATTATACTTGAATATTGCCAATGATTCTGGCTTCCTTTATCTCATAAGTTTTCCTCTAAGTATAGCTACAAATATATTGTACATTTAAAAAAAATTATTGCTGTACACTTAGACCTTGTGAACATAACTGAATTATTGTACATCTTCTGAAACCGTTTCTTACAGAAATACCTGATACAATTTTATTAACAGTTGATATTTTTCAACAGATCTTGCTTTGGTATCTATAAATACCACAGTAGAGCTTAGCATAATATGTGGCTGTCTAGTCAAATTTAATTCTTGTTGTGAACTGTCATGAAATTGTATCCATGCATCTTTTGATATTATTTTCAGACAGGACCTGATCTACTCATGAAAAATATTATAGGACTTAGATTCTGCTTGTTACTTCAGTGTAAATCCAGAATGATGCCATAGAATTCAGTGAAGTTACTCCAAATTTACGCAAGTGTATCCAAGAACTGAATTTGTTTTTTAAATTGTTTCTCTAGCTGCAGCTATATAATTTCGTTAAGAGGAAGACTGACACTATGTTAATGACTGGAAACCTAGGCTTCAATCCTGTGATCTGATCCTTATGGGCAGACCTTCATTCTCACTTGTACAGAATCCCATTGAAGTCAATAGGCACAAGGGTCCACTCACATGGATCCAAGTGCAGGAGTGGGGCCTTAATTCACAGAGTCCAAGGCCAGAAGGGACCACAGTGATCATCTAGTCTGATGCCCTCTATAATACAGGTTGTAGAATTTCCCCAAAATAATTCCTAGAGTATCTTTTAGAAAAAACATCCAATCTTGATTCTGAAATTGTTAGTGATGAAGAATCCACCCCAACCCTTGGTGATAATGTATTTCCTGTCTTACTACTAAGGGCCTGATGCTCCAAATGCTTGCAGCCAGGGTGTAGAGGTTTGTGCTATGGGTCGTCCCAAGGCCTGAACCTGCAGACACTTATGCACGCATTTAACTTTACTCAAATGAGTCATTCCACTGAAGCAATCACTCATATGTTTAAAATTACACCTCTGCTGAAATCTTTGCAGGATCAGGGTCTAATGCTGAAATTAAAATTACCTTCTCTCATAAGTTGTTAGTAGAATCATGAAGTCACAGAATTGACTTCATACTGTAGTTAAAATTGGAAGATAGGTTCCAATATACAGAAGATCTTGACTTTCCCACTTTCTGTTCCTAAACCCCCCTCTGCTTTTAGCCTGAAATAATTTATGTTAGTCTGAAGCTACAAGATAATTTTCCTGAGAAATTTTAAAGTAAATTCAACAAGCCATTTTAAAATGAAGACAGAAAACATAACCACCCCCAGCATTAATTAATATGAAATTTGCCAGATGATGGTGCTAAGAGGTTCTAGTTAGGAGCAGGGGTCTCATTCTGATGGTACATATATATCAGACAATAATTTTTCACTTTTCAGAAATTATTTCCATTGTTTTTTTCCACTTATAATTCCAGAACAATTAGTTCTGTAAATTTAAAAGTAGTGATCTGAATTAGATGTCTGTGAGAATCCTCACATAAAGATCCACTTTTATGAACAGAAGGATGCAATTTTTGAACTGATTCAGAATTAAGAGTGGTTACAACAGGAAGAAATGTAAGTCTTCTGTAGTGGTTATAAACTCTGCGAGTAGCCTTAAGAGTGTCATGAGCTTCATCTGTAGCAAAAAGGTAGTTTCTAACCCTTTTCCTAGAGAACGTGGTTTGAAAATGTAGTGTGAGTATGGTTTAATGATGTTTCTGTTTACAAAAAAATCACTGATGAAAATTAAGACGCTGAGCCATTGTAACGGCACTGTCACTTCTGTGTAAATTTGGATGTTACCTTAGTCCAGTGTTTCTCAATCTTTTTGTGCTGGAAACCCCCTTTGGACTTAAAAAAAAAATTGTGATCCCATACCAAGACTTGAAAAAATTGCGATCTCTTACCTTAAATATTATTAAGTAAATTATTCATAATACTCAGGGCCGGCGTTAGGAGGTGGCACACAGGGCAGTTGCCCAGGGCCTCACACCACAGGGGACCCTGCAAAGCTAAGTTACATGATTTGGCCCCACGTCGTGGGGCTCAGGCTCCAGGGAAGCCAAAGCTGAGACCCAAGCCCCGCTGCTTGGGGCTGAAGTATGTACTTTAGCTTCATAGGACCCTCTGTGGTGTGGGACCCCGAGCAGTTGCCTTACGCTTGCCACCCCCTAACACCAGCCCTGGACTTGCAACACCCCTAAACCCATCCCCCAGGCTGAGAAACATTGCCTTAATGGAATGTCTCTGCATTTAGTGTACACCTGGGTGACTGAGAATAGGCTTTGGGTCACTATCTTCATTTCACAGTACAATTCTCAGGAAAATGGCAAATCATCAAACTATTTTGGCTGGGATTTTCAAAGAAGCCTTAGGGGTTTCAGTCACCACTGAAATGCCACTAGGCTCCTTTGAAAGTTACAGCCATAGTAATTAGGGAAATGATAATCCACAGGTATGGAGTTCAAGTGGATACCAAATACTAGCTAGTCGATTTCATTGAAGACTGAATACAAAAATGAACAATCAAATAAGACAACAGCTTTGTGAAAAACAATGTAAAATGTATTAAAATCTCTGGTTGGTCTGATGCTGGAGGCCAGACTAGGTGATCATCATGGTCCTTTCTGGCCTTAAAAATCTATGAACCTATCAATTACTTGAAAATCTAAGGCCCCAGCTGGCCTGTTTCCATTTCATGTACTATCACCACCGACACACGTTCTGCAGGGCAAATTCCCTGAGTATCATCTGTACAAATCCATTTAGAGGTTGTTGGAGGGTGTTTTCCTCCCCCTAACCCCACAGAAATGTTTTACTTTTTGGCAAAAAAAAAAAAGTATAACTGAAATAGTTCATCTGACAACTGAAATAGTTCAGTTCTGAAATGCTGCCAAGGTGTCTCATGGGATTTGTAATTGGAGTGCCTCATGTCTCCGTTTTCCTTCATGGGCTGGACTCCCTGTTTGGAATACATCTCCCATGATGCATCATGGTCTCCCCTCTTGGCCGGGGAGGGGCAGTCCATTTATGGCACCGTTGTGTTCATTTTGATGGAATAAATGGGCCCAAAAAGTCAAAGGTGTTAACAAACTCCCGTCACTGTGTAGCATTGAACAGCATCAGAGGGGTAGCCGTGTTAGTCAGGATCTGTAAAAGCAGCAAAGAATCCTGTGGCACCTTATAGACTAACAGACGTTTTGGAGCATGAGCTTTCGTGGGTGAATACCCACTTCATCAGATGCATTGAACAGCGTTAAACAAGATTAAGGGTTTGACATACAAGTACCTCAGCTTGCTTAGACCATGGCAAATACACCATTAAAAATCCTTTTAACCTTTTATTAAAGATACCAAAAAACAAAGAAAAGCAGTTGAAGCATTTGAACTATAAAGTATTAAAAAAGGCTTTCATTTTAACACCATTCCTTATTTCCTTTCTCTCTATCTGGAGAGAAGAAAACTCCTATTTGACAGTCTTTATTGTATTAAAGATGGTAATAACTGTCCTTTTTAGAGAAAAGAGAAAAGGTTAATAGAGATGGGCTGGAGCTGTTGCTGTTTCAAGTCTGATCCTGATTCTCTAAAAGAGAAAACCAGACAAACAAAAGGGGAGAGAAAAGAACAGCAAAGACAGAAAATGCAACTTCTGTTTCTGCTGTTAACTCTTAGTTGTAACCTCACTGCTGCAGAAACACAAGCAGTGCACACAATCTTATCAACTGCTCAGAGTCCTTGTACCAGCATCGGGCTGTTTAGGACATTATGACTAGTTGTCTTTTTCTGGTCAGCAGTGTTGCAAAACGTACAGTCTTGGCCACCTAAGCCAGGCTCTTATCACACAGAGGGCAAAAGAAAGGGATAGGAAAGAAAAGAAAAAAGGTGGAGATAAAAAGAACATTTGTGCGGGTGGAGTGGGGGGAGAAGGACACAAAGTCTTACATCCCAGGCGGTGTTTGGAATTTAGCCAGAGCAGGTGGAGGTAACTGTGTCATCTGGGCTCCTCTCTCTGGCCTAGGCTGGTCAAGACATCTTTCAAGATCAGGATGACGAAGGCCCAATGGTGTAGCAATGAATCCCAGGATCCCAGGAGACGGTAGGGGCGGCAGCCATGATGGTAATGCTTGCCTCAGCAGTTGCTGGCAGACAGCTTCTTTTCCTTGGTTTTTTCTTGATTTTTTTCTTCCCAAAATCTTCTTTTAAGGATCCCGAAAAGGAGTGATGGGTGGAATAGCCCATCCCCTCGTTATTTTATTCACCAATTAAGCCCACTTTCTGACACACCAAGGTTGATTCACTAATTTCCAGTCCCACATTCCTCTTCTTTATCAAGCACGATCTTAACACGAGCCTTGACTAATATCAGTTTGTGTGGATTAGTTCAGTTTTTCCATCTCCCTTGTGCACCTTTTCCTATCAACATTTATTACTATAGGTTATTGTGACATGTAATGAACTTTCACTCACTTCTCACAATTAGGGGAAATTTGTAGGCCCAGTTATCACAACAACACTCACATGGCCACGATGCATCAAGAAAGATGGACCAGGCTCCCCAGACAGACTTCATCAGGGCTGCACAGAGGTTTTGGGGGGCCTCGGGCAAAATCTGAAACTGAGACTCCCCACCTTCCATATTTCATCCAATAACCCTATTGTTCCATGGGTTTGGGGACACCCTCATCTGAGAGGCTGAGGGCAAACTGCCCTTTTTGGTATCCCCTCTGGATGGTCCTGCAGCCCACAGAGGAGAATGGGCGAAAAAGGCACTCAAACTACAATTCTATAAGACACCACAGTGGGTGGCATTTCAGAATCAAAATTCTTCATTTTGAGGATATAGAATTTTTTGACCAAGGAAAAAAAACAAACACAATTTTCTACAGACAGCAACCATGTTTAACAAAAAGAATTGAGTCCCAAATCCAATTTTCTATTGAAAAACAGTTTAGATGGAAAATTTAACCAGCCATATGCATTGTATTTAATGTATGCCGTCACTGACATATGGGCAAACTCATTGTCTACACTGATTGTTCTTCTTTGACTGATGTCCCTGTGGGTGTTCCACTTTAGGTGTTGGTACGTCTCTGTGCCTTTGATTGGAGAATTTCAGCAGCTAGGTCAGTCCAGGTTGTGCACATGCAGCCCCTGTCTTGCAGCACCACTGGTGCCTCCTTTAGCATGCATCTGACCTGATCCCCTCAGTTTCTTCTCAACCATCCTCGGCCTGACATGACACTCCCAGCAGTGTCATGAAGTTAGCTCATTTAGTGTTTAAATTGTTTAGTTAGCATAGTTTCATTTTATCAGTTCAGTTACTTACCCTTTCCTCATTTTTCTTCCTAGTTTAAAAAAATAAAACCTTTTATTTTTCATTGACTAGTTAAGTTCACCTCTGCAGTGAACCACCATCTTTTCAGTTATGCCTGGTTCATTGACTTTAAGTGCTGCCTTTCATGTCGAGACATCATGCTAGTGTTGTGCAGATACTCACAGTGTGTCTGCTGCTTGGGTGAGTTGCACATCCCTCAGAAATGTGCTCACTGCAGCAACCTAAAGTCTTGAGCTTGGAGGGACAGGGATCCACGCCTCAAACTCATCTTAAATGGAGACATCTCTGTGACTGGCTTCAGACCCCAGCCAGCAGATTCCCTCTGGACAAAGATCTCCAGAGACCTCACCCTCTTCTCGGAGGAAGGCTCATTCCTAAAAAAAAAAAGAAATATCAATGAGGAAACGAGCAGCGACTTCTCCTCAGAAGGAATTGTCCAAAAAGAGGCACTCTCCGGCTCAGTCCCACCTGTACCACTCCTCACACAATGGCCATATTGGAACCCCATGGCTTCCTACAGAAGGCATTACAGCAGGCCCCCTAGTCCTTATAAGGAGGAGATCAGATTGCCGCCGCCACCCTCAGTGCCTGTAATGTCAGAGCCCCACAAGGAAATTGTCGCAGAACAGGAGGAGAGCATAGAGCAAGATATCACGTCACATGCTAATAACTCCTTCTCTTCCCCTGACGAGACCATAATACCTCCACCACCTACAGTGCTGCCAACTTTAAGCAATTTCAAGAACTTTTTAAAGGAGTGGTCGACAGGTTAGAGATCCCTTTTGAGGAGGTCCAGGAGACCCAACATAAACTGATGGACATCCTACAAGCCTCCTCAGCTTCCAAAATAGCGCTCCCGATTAATGATGCGCTAATGGAGCCAGCCAAAACAGTTGTCACACCCCAGTCAACATACCACCCACCTGCAAGAGGGCTGACAGAAAATATTATGTCCCCTCCAAGATATGGACTTCCCTTTTTCCCATCCTGTACCAAATTCGCTCATTGTCAGTGCCATCAACCGGTGAGGTAGACAGCAATAGTACAGGTACACACCCACTGACAAAGGCTGGAAATGGCTAGACCTTTTTGGCCGCAAGGTCTATTCTTCACCCCTACAATTCTGTGTTGCCAACTATGTGGTATTACTAACAAATATGATTGCCACACTTATGCAAAATTAATGGATTTATTAATTTATTAATGATATTCTGAAGGACAAAAGGGAACAATTTAAAGCTTTCATGTCCAAAGGCCAGTTTGTGGCCAAAACTGCCTTACAGGCATCTTTAGACATGGCTGACACAGCAGCAAGATCTATTATGGCCACCATGGTAGACAAGCACCGGGCTTTCTGGCTGCATTCCTTGGGATTTACCAGGGCAATACGGTCCATGGTGGAGGACCTCCCGTTTGACTGCCAGAAAACTCTTCAGCGCCAACATGGACAAAGTCCTCCACATGATGACAGACTCACAAACGACCCTCAGAACTTTGGGAATTTATACACCTGCCACAAAGAGTAGACAAAACAGATACCAGCCCTACCAATGCAACAAGTATGCCTCATATATCCAGCATCGATGGCAGCACGAACCACAAAGGCAGAGACCACAGAGATGCCGACCACCTTCATCAGCGTCTCAATATTCCTCCTCCAAGCAACAATTTTGAGGGCTTGGTCAAGGGTCTTAACAATCTTGCTCACTCTATAGTGCTGATGACATCATCCATCTTCCATTTTGGCGACTGTCTGACTCCCTTTTATTCAACGTGATCTTCCATCACTACCCACAAGTGAGTCCTAGAAAGCACAACAAATTTGTGAGGGTCCAACTGTTCAGGCTGTCACACTAGCAATGATAATACCAGCACCAGATAATACCAGATCCTACTCCCTATGCACAGAAGCCATGAAATTGTGGAATTAGTGCATCCAACACAATATCAACATCTAAGCCTCCTATCTTCCATCTTGTCAGAATACTACAGCAGACACATTAAGCAGAGAATTTTCTCACAATCATGAATGGGAACTAAACAACATGGTCCTGCAGAACATATTTCAATAATGGGGCCACCCATCTATGGACCTCTTTCCGACATCACAGAACTACAGGTGCCCACAATTCTGCTCGAGAGCAGGTCTGGGAACCCCAATCACTGAGGGATGCCTTCCTTCTCAGATGGGAAGCACCACTTCAATACATGTTCCCAGTGATACCACTGCTATAGACAGTGATAAACAAGATACGTATGGACAAAGTGAGAGTCATACTGATAGCCGCAACATGGCCCAGACAGACTCGGTAATCTTACCTGATACAGATGTTGCTATGTATTCCACACACTCTCCCACTCTAACCGGACCGTCTATCACAAGAGGAAAGACAGGTCTACCATGCACACCTGGAGAGATTTCACCTGCGGGCATGGCTCCTACATGGTTCGATCATGAGGAACTAGCCTGTTCGGAACAGGTTAAACATGTATTACTAAACAGTAGGAGGTCAACCATGCACAAGAATTACCTTCAAAAATGGAAGAGGTTCGCCATATAGTGCCAAGTAAAGCAAGACACTTTGGTTTCCTCACCTCTACCATTGATTTTGGAGCTACATCTTGGAGCTAAAAAACTTAGGACTATCCACTAGTTTGATCAAGGTACATCTGATGGCTATTAATGCCTTCCATCACAAGGTTGATGGGATGTCAATGTTTGCACACCCGATTACCAAACGCTTCCTTACAGGCATTTAGAGCGCTTATCCTGAATTATATGCTCCCACGCTGCCGTGAAACTTGAATATGGTACTATGCTGCCTCAATGGGGCCCCATTGGAACCCTTAGTGACATGCTCTCTGATACATCTATCAACAAAGGAAGTATTTTTAGTCACTATTACATCAGCCCATGGCATGGGTGAGTTAGGGGCTCTCGTGTGTCACCCACCTTATGCCTTTTATTCCCAAGGACATGGTCACCATAAGACCACCTCCGAGTGGTCATACCTAAAATATCTTCATCCTTTCATATCAATCAATCCATCTTCCTGTATTTTTTCACAAACCTCACAAGAGCAAACAGGACTCAGTACTACATACCCTGAATGTCAGACGTGCACTAGCTTTTATCTTGATAGAACTAAACCTTTCAGAAAATCCCCAAGGCTCTTCGTCTCCACTACCAAACATTCTAAAGGAGCCACGATCTCCACACACAGACTCTAAAAATGGATCTCAGGGTGCACTCATCTCTGTTACCAACGAAAGAACTAACAATCCCCATCTGGGATCAGAATTCACTCTACTAGATTTATTGCTACCTCAGTAGACTTTCTAAACAACTTACCATTCATAGACATATGTAGAGCAGCCATCTGAGCTACTGAACATATGTTCACAAAACACTGTGTGATCACCCAGAGCTCAAGATCAGATGCACTGCTAGGGCTAACAGTGCTGTCTTCACTCACCCATACTACTCCGAAAGCCCCTTCAGTCCAACGTTGGGTACTGCCCTATAGTCACCCCCATGGATCACTCACAGGGACAAAAAAGAAGAGAAGGTTACTCACCCTGTGCAGTAACGGGTTCTTCAAGATATGTGTCCCTGTGGGTGCTCCATTACCCACTCTCCTCCCCTCTACTTTGGAGCTCAATTTCCAGACTCTGCGGCAGAGAAGGAACTGAGGGGGCCAGGTCACATGTGCACTAGAGGAGGCTCCAATGGTGCTGCAAGATGGGGACTGTGTATGCACGGCCCAGGTGGGCACTGCTGCTGAAATTCTCCGATCAAAGATGCAGGGACACCCAACATCTAAAGTGGAGCACTAACTGGGACACACATCTCGAAGAACCCCAATTACTGCACAAGGTGAGTAGTAACCTCTAATCAGGGCTGGCTCTAGGCATTAGCGCAGCAAGCAGGTGCTTGGGGCGGCCAACAGAAAGGGGTGGCACATCCAGCTTTTTGGTGGCAATTCGGCGGCGGGTACCTCAGTCCCCCTCGGAGAGAAGGACCTGCCACCGAATTGCTGCCGTGGCTTTTTTTTTTTGGCTGCTTGGGGCAGCAAAAATGCTGGAGTTGGCCCTGTCTCTAATGTAGAGTCTAATTCTCCATTGCCTTACTCCTTTCTGTGCAAACAGTGCTGATTCATCAACACAAGAGATTTACCATGCAGACATATCGTCAAATAGCATTGATAATGTATCTAGTTAATAACTGGTTTCATTAGTAAAATGGTTATAATTTTAAGAATTTTGAAATTTCACTGATATTTCAAAATTTGAGAAATAAAATTGGGAAAATTGTTCAACAAAATATTTGCAAACTTTCCGATCTGGGGTGTGTGTCTTCCTTCTAACTACAGAACTAGGCAAAAATTTTAATATAAAAAAAATTGGGAACGCCTTTTGAAATGTTATTAATTCTCTTCTCCCTCTAATCATTAGTTCTTTCTTCAACTTTGACTTGCAGGGTTGTCCCAGAGGTGAATTGGCCTCTGATCAACAGATTTATTATTATTTGTATTACAGTAGCACCTAGAACTTAGCCGTAGTCATGACTGAGGCCTCATTGTGCTAGGCACTGCACAAGCATATTTGGTTTCTCAACCAAATCATTTACAACCCAAGGCCCCACGCTGCTAACACTTTACACATGTGCTTTGCTTTTCTCATATAAGTGGTCCTTTTGAAGTCAATGGGACTACTCACATGCTTAAAGTTAAGTGCAGGCACAAGTATTGTCAGCCTGTTTTTAGCGTTAGTAGACACTGGAGCCTGGCCTGTTTTCACAATCGAGTAAAATGTAGTGACATGGAGGCTGGATATTTCTTAGTGTAATTTGTTTATTTACACTGTGTACAGCAGTCCTGGTACAGAGATGGTCACAACTGGCATGCAAACAAACCCCTCTTTCAGGAGTCTCAGCCCAAAAGCCATACCTGGTTCCCAGGAAGCAACTCTATCCAAAGAGGTGACTCTAGTTAGAAAAATTAAGGCAGACAGCAAACTCCCCTGCTGGTGCAACAGCTCCCCCACAAAGAAACTACACCACAAAATAAACAATAATATAATTCTGCTTCACAGACTGACCAGTGCTCACACATTAAGAAAAAGGATTTATGACTGCGTGTAACAGCACCACCTGGTGACTCCTGGCATAACAGCATCTATAGGATTGGGGGCCTAAATGGGGTCAAAACACAACCAGTGTATTTAGAACATGAAGGGAGGCACAGGGGAGAGGGAAGACAAGGGGGACAGTCACAGGAACACAAGGTGATATGTATTAGCTTGGTTAACAATTTGGAAGCTTCACGTGGTTTGTTTTTTGCCTAGCCATTATTAGTAGGCAGTTTACTCGGGGTGTCACATTACAGAGGGAATGTAAGAAAGGATCTGAAGCAGGGCAGAGCAGTGGCTGTGTAGAATGATTTAGGGAGCGCCATCCCTGCATGAGGGACAGTGTGGGGGAAAGATGTGAAGGTGCTTTTGTGAGAAATGGGTAAAAGAATCTGCCATTGGTAAAGCTGCCCCTAGTATTATATGAAGAGTGGAACTCCGAGGTAAGGAGGCTAGGACAGGCTCCAGAGAAGAACAAATTCCATTGTTATTTCTCATGCTAGGGGCTGATGGTGTTATTCCAAACATTGCCTCTTACAGGTTCTCCTCCATGTCCCCGGTGGCATCGCATCGCTGTAGGGATCGGATGGGCTGGGAACATTGTCCTGACAATAGCTGTGATAGCACTGGGAGTTTGGGGTAAGTAGTGCCAATCTATTTATCCATTTGGGCTTAATTGTGCTCCATTAATTCTCTTCTCATTCCCAAATCCCACTGATATTCCATTCCTGATTCCAGTCTGTTTCTGAATGAAATCCTTGGCATTACATCACCAGCCAGGTCAAAATGTTACCAGAACAAGGTGCATTTAAAAGCTAGATGCATGAAACTTGTGTGATCCAACTAAGACAGGTTCACTGTTACATGTGGGTGGAGGGCAGAAATGCACCAACATTGAGTAGTGAATAGGATTTTCTCTTCCTCTATCCCTACCCCAGCTGTGATGGACACATTACACTGATGATTTTACATCCTCCACAATTGTTTTTGGAATTCCTAAATAGCTACAATAGAAATGATTTTCATTGACGCTGATGCTGTTTTGAAGTTTCCCAGTTGCATGTCTCTTGTGAAGGACAGATCAGAGGAGCTCTGAATACATCGGAGAATAATGAAGCAGAGTGCTCCTGCCAAGAGGATTTCCAGTCTCGCTTGAAACCAATTCTTTGTGAACCCCACAATGGCAGCTTGGCAGGTAACCCCAGCTCCTACTGTCCCAGAGGCATTAGTCACTCTCCCTGGAAGAGTTTGCAGCACTCTCGCTGTGATTGAAAATCCAGGCACCATGTTAAAGGGACACTGTCTGCTTGAAATACAATGGAACAGATTCTCATTCATACTGAGGCCCCTTTATATACTTTACTCCAGTGTTGTGACTCCCAAGCATCCAAAAACCACAAGTTATGCCCTAAAAATCATGAGATTGGCTTATTTTAGGAAAATTATACATTTTGGGTTCTTTATGTTTGCCTTCTGGTTTCTGAGCCTTCAGGTTGCACTTGGGGCCTGCTGTCAGCTTTTCTTTGCAATTCTGAAGGACAGAAACTTTCGTTAATGAAACTGACATTCTCACATAATCCCCTGACTCCAGGAGTTGGGGCTTAAAAGAAAACACCAAACTTCACAAGACGTGAGATAAAAATATGACAGATGGCAACACTGTGAAAGTGACAGTGTAAAAGGGGCTAACCATGGGAGTAAAGTTTCATTTTTTAGTCAAAGTGTTCAGGAAGCAGAAGATTATTTCAATAACAACTAGAAAAGTTCAAATGCAACAAGTTTTCTGTGAAGATTTTCATTCTGAAAAAAGGCAAGTTTTTGTGAATCAACTCTACTCATAACTACAGCTGGGAAAACAATGTTCAGGGTGACTTTTAAGTAGATGGGGCGCTCTTTTAACATGCTGTAATGCTTTAGGTGTGATAATGATGTACTATACACCCCAAGCTCCTCTGTCTTTTTTCTTTTCATCAGTCCCAATAGGTAAATGCTGTGACTGCCTTTTTCTGTACCAATATGTTTATTTCACTCTCCCGGTCATCTTGTTCCCTCTTTGTGTATCTCCACCTGTTTCTCATCCCATGTTTGCATTGGTAGCTCTTTGGGGCAAAGATTGTCTTACTATGGGTATGTGCAGCACCTAGTACAATGGGGCCCATATTCATTTTTGTGACCTCTGTTCTCCTGTAATACTAATCATTAATTTATATTGCAGCAATGTCAAAAGATCCAGTTGTGGATCAGGGCCCCATTGTTCCAGGTGATGTTAAAAAAAATCATAAAAAGACAGTACCTGACCCAAAGAGCTTACGATTTAAGTACAATAAATCATAATTCTCAGCAGTTTATGCAGAAGAGCAGCAGTGACATCTAGTGGTCAGAGTAATTCCCATTGCTAGAGCACAGACAATCTTAACAATAATGTAATAATACAACTGCTATAGCGGTTGGATCACAAAGTGTTTTACAAACTCTGTAGGACTCACAGGAATCATTTCCCCCACTGCTGAAATGCAGCCACCTCTGGGGTGAAACTCAATAGCTGTTCAGCAGCACAGAACACAATGTGTAAGGGAAATGACTGAAGAAGAATCCCATAGCCTGTTGGAACTGCAGGAAGTGTTTTAGGGAGACAAATTGAAATCACTCCAGGCTGGAATTTGAACAGGTTAAGACCCCTCAGTATTCAAAAAGAGTCAGATGACTGGAAGGTAGCTAATGTAACTCCGGTTTTTAAAAAGGGCGCCAGAGGTGATCCTGGCTTGAGTAAAGGGCAAATTCACTATAGTTTCTACCAAGAACAGAATGATCAGATACATAGATAAATATGATTTGTTGGGGAAGAATCAAGCTAAGGGAATTCTTCAAGGGAGTCAACAAGCATATGAATGAGGGTGATCCAGGGGCTATAGTGCACTTGGATTTTCTGAAAGCCTTTGACAAGGTCCTTCACCAAAGGCTCTTAAGATAAGTAAGTAGCCAGGGATCAGAGGGGAGGTCCTGTCATGGATCAATAACTGGGTGAAATATAGGAAACAAAGGGTAGGAATAAATGGTTCATTTTCACAGTGGAGAGAGGTAGATAGTGGGGTCCCCCGAGGATCCCTCACAACTGGGTGACTTGACAACAAATGGCAGATGAAATTCAACATTGATAAGTGCAAGGTAATGCCCACTGGAAAAAAATAATCCCAACTATACGTATACACCGATGGGTTCTAAATTAGCTGTTACTGCCTGAAAAAAGAGATCTTGCAGTCATTGTGGATAATTCAATGAAAGCTTCTTCAGTAGTGGTCAAAAAGCTAACAGTATGTTAGGGACTATTTGGAAAGGGATAGAAAATAAGACAGAAAATTCCATAGTGCCTCTATATAAATCCATGGTGCACCCACACCTTCAATACTGTGTACAGTTTCGGTCACCCCATCTCAAAAAGGATGTAGTGGAACTGGAAATGATTCAGAGAAAGGCAAAAAAGATCATCAATGGTAGGGAACAGCTTCCATACAAGGAAACACTAAAAAGATTAGGGCTGTTCAACTTAGAAAAGAGACAATGAAGGGGGCATATGATAGGATGGGGTAGGCAACCGATGGCACAGATGCTGAAGGCCGCACGCGAGCTGATTTTCAGTGGCACTCACACTGCTCGGGTCCTGGCCACCAGTCCGGGGGACTCTGCATTTTAATTTAATTTAAATGAAGCTTCCTAAACATTTTAAAAACCTTGTTTACTTTACATACAACAATAGTTTAGTTCTATATTATAGACTTATAGAAACGTTAAAATGTGTTACTGGCTTGTGAAACCTCAAATTAGAGTGAATAAATGAAGACTCGGCACATCACTTTGAAAGGTTGCCGACCCCTGTGATAGGACATGAATGGTGTGGAAAAAAATGAATAGAGAAGTGTTATTTACCCTGCCCACAATACAAAAACCAGGGGTCACCCAATGAAATTAAATAGGCAGCAGGTTTAATACAACGAGAGGAAGTACTTTTTCACACAATGCATAACTAACCTGTGGAACTCGTTGTCATGGGATGTTGTGATGGTCAAAAGTATAACTGGGTTCAAAAAAGAAATAGATCCATCAAAGGCTATTAGCTAAGATGGTCAGGGATACAACGCTAGGATTGGAGGGATGCTGAACCTCTGACTACCAGAAGCTGGGAGTGGAAGAGAGGTGGATCACTCCATAATTGCCTTGTTCTGTACACACCCCTGAAGCTCTGCTGTGAGCCTTTGTAAGAGACAGTATACTGAGCAATACAGACAGTGGTGTGACCCAGTATGGCAGCTCTTAATGAACCCAAGTGGACCTTGCTTTTAGTTCTCAGCTGAATAGGATGACCAGATAAGAGGAAGAAAATATCGGGACACCGGGGGGGGGGGGAGGGTCACCGGCAGAGCAAAAACAAAAAAACAAAACAAATGGAGTACCGCAAAATATCGGGACGAATTGCATCCTGTCCAAACATCAGTTGGGACGCGGGACAAACGCCTAGATATCGGGATGGTCCCAATTTTATCTGGAACTCTGGTCACCCTACAGCTGAACCATGGCACTAGCAGTGGCACAGCGCCCCCTACTGCCAGACTGGGGCATTGGGTTCAGTTCTGCCTTGTTAGGTGGTGTCCTAACTCAATCTCAGTCATCAATATGATTTGTTTCAACACTCAGTTTCCCTTGAGGTCTCCCATTGGGGTACAGGCTGGGTCTGTCTGTGTTCAGCTTGTATGATCTGACATGGTCAGATTCCCAGGAACTACATTTTACTGCACCAATCCGGACAATCCCACCCAGTGATTCCTGCATAGAACCCAGAACTTGTGACTGAGTTAGAGCAGATCTTTAGTAAGAAACCAACTCTGTGTAAAGACTTCAAGTGAATTCTCTCTTCTCTGGCCTCCCAGCTCTGCCAGTCCCTTGCTGCCCTGGCCTACAGCGTGCCGGCTGCTTGAGTGCTGACCCTGAGAAAAGCCCTCACTAGTGCATTGAGTCTGAAGGCTTTTTACACAGCTGTAGGGGGAAACTTAGGAAATATCTAGAACTAGAGCTCTTACACTGTAAATCTAGTTCTTGATAAATATGAAAAGAAATGACAGTTTGATGTCCTCTGAAGGAAGCAGAAAGGTGAAAGTCCTCCTCCTCTTTGCCAATGAGGGGAAATGTTAAGAGTAAATGTTTATTTTCCCTCCAAAACTGAATGAAATCCTCCATCCCTACCCACCCTCCCACACAAAAAAAATCGTTATTTCCATTTTGAGTCCCTTCTCCCCATCAAAAAATGTCAACTACAATAAAAGCTTATTCTGGTAAAAATGGCATTTTCCATTAAAAAAAAGAACGTTGAACAAGAGTTTTCACCCAACCATAGTTTGCATGTTCAGAATGAATGACACCTCTGTTCCCATCTCCCCCTCCAGAGAGCTCCGGGTGCAAACTCTGCCCCAGGGACTGGCTGCTGCATGGGGACAAGTGCTACTGGCTGTCTAAGGAGCGTAAAAACTGGACTCGGAGCCGTGACGACTGCTCAGGGAAGAGCTCTCGCATGCTCGTGATCCAGAACCAGGAGGAGATGGTAACACAAAATATAGGCTCATTAAACTCCAGCTGGAGAGAGACGTGTGTCACTAGTTACAATCCCAGAGCAGCAGGTTTATCCAGCCTGACTCTACCCCTCTGCCTCATTTCTCCTTTTCCCCCTGTTAAACAAACTCCACACTGGGGTGTTTTCTCCCCTTCTGGGGCATCTGGCTGATTAACATACCGTTCAGAACAAGACCCCCACAGCTTTCCCACCCCAGACTGCCCAGCTGGCTCCTGCAGGCTTTGCCCCCCTGAGCCCTGTCTGAGCTCAGCAGAGTCATTCTGCATAGAGCTGCTCACACAAACCTCCTACCCCATCAAATCTCACCCTGGCCAGACTGACCTCGGGCCGCAGTCACAGGTGAGGCTGAACCCAGGACTTATATAAAGGACCAGCTCATCCTGTGACACCAAGGACTAGTACTGATGTCACCATGTGGCCAAGAGAGCCGCATTTCCCCACCCCTGCACTGGGACCCCGCCTGCTCAGGGGAAAGGGTGAGTTAGCTCCGGTGCAAGGGGTTCTCCAGCTGGGCAAAGCCATTGAAGCCAAGAGCAGGTATTAAACAGGAGTGCTCAGGGAATCCCAGTATCTTACAGCATATTCACCACACTCCCTCTGCTTTACACCTCACAGGAGTTCATACAGAATGTTACACAAGGTGCAAGCTACGCCTGGATTGGACTTAACGTGACATCCCCAGAGGGGGAATGGACCTGGGTGGACGGTTCCCCGTTAGATCCAATGCTGTAAGTGCTGCCTGACGTTTACTGTCTGAGAGATGTTTGAGAAAAGCTCCATTGTATAACTTGACGTTAAAACGTTTTACCAGCGTAGTTACATTGGTTAAGGGTATTTTCCTAACATAGGAGTGCCCGCAAAGGCCCTAGTGCAGCTGCAGTTATACCAATGTGCCTGTGCTTATTGCAGTGTAGCTCATGCTGATCGGGGGCACTGGCATAAGCTGTAGTGGTAGAAACACTTAGCAACGGATATAGCCGTGTCCACACTACAGGGTTTCCAGTATAACTGCACCAGAAACTAGTGTAGACAAGGCTTAAAATGCTGATCTGGCCCCCCATTACCATAGTATCTGAACACATCATAACCTTTACTGTATTTATCCTCTCACACTCCTGTGAGGCAGGGCAGGGCTATTATCCCCATGCTACAGATGAGGAAACTGAGGCATAGAGAAACTAACAGTGGGATTCACAAAGGTATTTAGGTGCTTAACGCTCATTGATTTCAAGGGGAGTGAGGTGCCTAAGTATTTTTGTGAATCCCACCCTAAATGACTTGCCCAGAGTGACATAAGAGCACGGGTAGAGCAGGGAATTCAACCATCCTCCTTCTGTCACACATCAACTCCTCTGAGCCGGCAGCTGGAGGCAGTGACATGTAATCACTGGTAAGAATGTGGCCACTGCTCCTGCCTGTGCAAGGGGGACCCTGCGAAGAGGTTGTGTGTAGGGCTCTCAAATGTCTTATTACAGCCCTGTCTCTGGGCTCTGCTGGGTTCCCCTGGGCTCTGTCCTCCCTCCGGTCTTTGTGCTCCCAGTGTCAGATGGAGGGTGAGGGGCAGAAAGTGATGGTGTCTCTCAGGCACCACCCTTTTGTGGGGTCACAGTGAGCTGCTGCAGTCAATTGGGCAGACCCTTATCATTTGATCCTCCCTCTCCTTCCTTCAGTTAGAACCGCAGAATTGATCATCAATGCAGATCGGCGTTAACACCCCACTGTGGTGTGGGGAGCAGCTCCCCCATCTAAGAGAGACTGTCTTGGGGCTTGTCTAGACAAGCACTTTGTGGGCAGCAGGCTGGGATGTAAACCTACCTCACAGAAGCTTTCTGTGTGCACACTGACTGCCCTGTGGACCCTCCTGTTGTGCACTAAAAATTCCCTTTGGCACTTGCAGTATGCGGTCAGACTGTCCACATGGCCAGTGAGCACAAGCTAGATTTACACCCCAGCCTGCCACGCCCGAAGGGCTAGATTCACAAAGGGACTTGTGCGTTGGGATGCTGAGTGTCATGGTGCCTAAAAAATCCCTGGGATTCACAAAGCCTGAGTTAGGTGCCTGGGTTCCCTGTACAATGCATGGGGAGAGATTGGTGCCTCAGAATGGGAGTCACAAAGCCAGCGCACTAGGCGGGGAACTGCCTAAGCCAGCCAATGGGAGAAAAGACGAGAGGGAGGATGCCAACCGCCGCTTCTCGGGGAATTTAGCGCCCAAGAGTCCATCTATGCTGCGGCCAGGTCTACGCTACAAACATACTGTGGTGCAGCTACGTCACTCGGGGGTGTAAAAAATCCCCACCCCTGAGCCATGTAGTTACACTGACCTAATTCCCTGTGTAGACAGCACTATGTTAATGGCAGGGCTTCTCCCGTCAACAGAGCTACCGCCCCTCAGAGAGGGGAATTAACTATGCCGAGGGGAGACGCTCTCCTGGCCATGTAGGAGCGTCTTCACTTAAGTGCTACAGCGGCACAACTGCACTGGTGCAACGTTTTATGGTTAGACTTGCCCTACACGTGCTACAGTGTCCCAGTGCGGCGCTGCAGTGTGGACACTTTCCTACAGTGATGGATGTGGGTTTGATTTCTTTAGGAAATCCACCCCCTTGAGAGGCGGTAGCTAGGTCAATGGACTTGATCCAGTAAAAGATATTACCTCACCCACCTTGTCTCTCTGACATCCTGGGACCGACACAGCTACAACTACACTGCACACACCACTGTCAGTATGGCAGGCTTCCTGCTTCGAATGTACTTAAAAAAGAAAAAGGACACTTTTTGCATCTGAGAAACAACTTGCTAAAAACTCTTCCTTGACCTACCTCCTTAAACATTTACAATTCGCTTGCTGGAGTTTTTGCTCCTTCCTATGTTCCTGATTAGGATTTGTCTGGCAAATTCTAAAGGATGCCTTTTGCCTCTAATGGCCTCCATTACTCTGCTGTTTAGCCAGGGTGGCAATTTTTTGGCCTTTCTCCTGTCTTTTTTTTTTGGGGGGGGGGGGGCGGCGTGTACACATTTAGTCCTGGTCTACACTACAGACTTACATTGATATAACTATGCTGCTGAGGGGTGGGAAAAATCCACCCCAAATGACACAATTATACAGACCTAAACACTGCGTGTAGACAGCATTATGTTGCTGGGGAGGCTTCTCCTGTCGACACAGCAACTGCCTGTTAGGGAGGTGGATTATCGATGCTGATGGGAGAAGCCCTCCCACCAGTTTAGGTAGCATCCTGGCTGCGGCGCTGTAAGTGTAGACAAGCCCTTAGGCTGAGCCTCTGATGGTGTTTTTAAGTAGTCTCGGTGCTGCTAGGAGGCATTTCACCCCGGTGACAGCTCTGTGCTATTTCCATCCAGCAAGTGTCCTGCTGCTCGTGTAGGTCCCCTTTCTGAAGTGAAATGTGACTGTTGTGGGCTGGTTTGATATTATGTCCCCTCCAGGGAGGCTAAATGTCATTACACTGTGGGCACTGTTACCGGGCAGTTCAGCTCCCTTCACCTCTTGGGGCAGATCCTGTGCTCCCCTGGGGACTAAATCAGGAATTGCATCTGCCCTTGCGGGTGCCAGGCCCAGCTGCTCCAAGCAGCCATCACTGATGGGGGCTAGAAATCATCTCTCTGCATCATGCCCCGAGGTGACAGTTAATCCCTCTGCTCCAATCGCTCTTTAAATTATTTATTCACACAAGAGACTGAGAAACCTGCGACCACACACCCCTCAAACTATCCCCTAGCTCAGTGTTAGAGGCTGCTCCTAAGAGATGGGAGATCTGTGTTCAAATCCCTTCTCCTCTGCAGGCAAAAGGGTGACTTGAAATGGGGTCTCCCACTTTCCAGGGGAGTGCCCAACCCCTGGGTTTGCGTCTCCCTGCTATTTTATGGGAGCTCATCTATGGGACCCAAGCTGGTAAGTGGCCTTTGAACATGCTGACTGGGTCGGGGCCTGCAGGCACATTAGGCAGAGGAAGACCTGTCTGCTGCTGGCTCACGCATCACACCCTGGGGCTTAGGTAGCCAGCAGCAGAAGGAGGCAGCAGCAGGTGGGCTGAGTGACAAAGATACAGGTACCTAGGAAACTTTTACTCTGAATATTAAGGCACCGAGCAGTTCAGTCGCCTCCAGGGTTTGTGAACCCCAGGGGGACGTGGTTCTGGGATGGAGGTGTCTAAAGTGGCCAAGCTCTTAAAATCGCTTTGTGAACCCAGCCCTAACCATACATCTGAACAAGTCCTCAGGCTCCCTGCAGCCATCTGTTACGCAGGTCACACAGCACAGGCTTCCTCTCTCCCCTAAGACTCAGACTTTGTTTTTAACGGAAAGCCGAGATGTGGGAGCTTAGGGTGGCCATTTTCTACAAGAAAGTACCAGGTCACCAACCCCTTGAGATTCAGCCTCCTCCATTCCTTGCCAGAGACCCCCTAACTCAGCTCCCATTCTCGACTGATGCTTTGCAGGAAAGTTACAGAGATGAAGGACAACATCAGAGACAAGCTTCCCATTAGGGGGAGTGGGAGGAAAGACTCACCTCTGGGCCCTTCCTTGCTACAGGGACCATAATGACACTGACTCTTTAATTCTGCAGCTTCTCAGTTTCAGGCTCTGCTGAAGGGAACAGCTGTGGCTGGATAGGAGACAGCCAGATTCAGTCTGAGACATGTGGTGCTGAGTTCAAATGGATCTGCCAGAAAGAAGCTACCATGATATAGACAATGGAGTGGAAGCTCTGTATTTGCATCTCTGTAACATGCAGTCCCCTGCATTTGGGCTCATGGGGCTGGATTGCAGTTTTAGGCAGAGCTCTAAGTTGGAGGCAGAGCAGAGGCCTGGGAGGTGCTGGAACTCAGGTGCCCCTCGCTGTCAGTTCCTCCCTTCAGTCCTTCTCACTGGGCTGAGGTCTTGGGGTGTAATTTATAACCTCCCCCAAACCTGCAGTAAGTTACTACCCTATGTTGCTTCCCAGGGTATCCAGGGCTGGGAGGCACCTCACCACTACCTACCCTTTGCCTGAGGGATCCTTGTCTGTGCCTGCCAGGGGCAAGCTCCCCAACTCCACTGGTCCCACACATGCTTGCTGCTGGGCCTGCAGTAACTGCAGGGTAGCAATACGCCCACTCTTCCCTCAAGCCCTCTGAGCAACCCCCTGGTGCATTCAGTCCTTGTCTTTGTTCTTAAAAAGGACAGCCCCCTGCTGTTTGCAAAATCCACGAAAGAGGATATTTACAGGATGAAACAATCTCTCAGTTTGAACCTGATTCACTATGCAAATAGGCATCCAGCTACAGGTATACACAATACACAGCTGATTAGACAAGGAGATAACTTCAGTTACCACCTGCCTGAAAAGAACATTTGAGGTACATCACCTCCTGGTGACCTGCCTTAACTGCAAGGCCTTAAGGGCATCATTCTACTTTAATTGAATTGTCTCGTCAGCGCTGGCCCCCCACTTAGTAAGACAACACCCATCTTTTCATGTACTGCGTATATATACACACACCTGCTACTGTATTTTCCATTCCAGGCATCCGATGAAGTGGGTTTTAGCCCACAAAAGCTTATGCCCAAATAAATTTGTTATTCTCTAAGGTGCCACAAGTACTCCTTGTTTTTATTGTCACTGTAGATACATATCAAGTATCAGAGGGGTAGCCGTGTTAGTCTGGATCTGTAAAAGCAGCAAAGAGTCCTGTGGCACCTCTGTACGGTGCCACAGGACTCTTTGCTGCTTTTGTAGATACATAGTTCCTTACCTATTAGCCATACACACATCTTGCAGTGTGTATGACCACCAGTGGGCTACCGGCTCTCACATGGCACCTTTTGGTGAACTATTATGTAGCCATCAGTGCCAGGGGATCCCTGTAAACCCTCTGCACCCTCTGCCAGTTGGCACCAAGGGGTCCCTGGGTCATATACACCTTGCCCCCAACCCCGTCTGGGCTGTCTCAGCTACTCTGTCCCATAAGGAGGGAACTTAAGCCAAGGCCCTGCTATATAGCTGTCTGCAGTGTGTTAAGAGGGTGCGTGCCAACCTCAGGGCAGACTGCTGGGAACCAGGACACAAACCCAAACTGGCTGAGAGTTCTAGACTCAGATTTCACCAACTAACAATCTAGTGCAGAGGTTCTCAAACTGTGGTCCACAGATCACCAGTGGTCCATGAGCTCCATTCAGGTGGTCCGCAGATAGTTCCCTCTAAGGTGCACGCCTGGGTGGCTGCACACAAGAAAATGAAGGATCGGCCACCTAATTAGTAGAGCCATGCAGGTGTGGCTCCACTAATTAGGTGTCTGGACCTTGGAGAAGATGCACATGTAAGGTGAGGTGGTGGCCGGGGGGGAAGGGAATATGGAGTAGGTGTGAGGGTACAGTGGGTTGAGAAGCGGGGGTGGGGGTGGAGAATTTGGGATGTGCAAGGCTGCAGTAGCCAGAGAAAGAGGCAACTTTCCCCAGTTCCAGGGCTACAGCTGCCAGGGAGAGAGAGAGCGCGCCTACTTCCCAGCCCCAGCTTGGGAGCTGCTGTGGCAGGGGAGAGATATCCGCCCCTCCACACACACACACACACCTTCCCAGCCCCAGTTCAGGGGCTGCCATGGCAGGGGACAGAGGGCACATCCATCACATTAGAAAGGTTAAGACTAGTGATATTAAAATATGAGTTGTGTACTTTTATTTGTAGAACAAAATATGTTAATTATTAAGGGTATTTTAATATAGTGCTTGTATCCAAAGCGCTTTACAATAATTAGCTAATGGTACAAACAATATTTGGAAAGATCATTAAGTGGCCCACCGAGACTCTCAGCAATTTTCAAGTGATCAGCAAAAAAAAAGTTTGAGAACCACTGATCTAGTATAAACTCAGGCACTGTAACAGACTGACCATGGAGTCCCCTTGTGTACTCCCATCTGTTTCGCCACTCACGTGAGCCTGCCTTTGTGACAGCTAGTTCCTTACAGCCAGAATCACTGCAATATTCAGGTTACTCCCCATTCAAAAAGCACTTACCCAGGTCAATTACATCTTAGACATCAGACCACAGACAATGTTTGTATCAAGTTTATTATAGGACAATGTATCAAAAAGGAGAGGATTTATTTACATATATACACACACAACTAAACTAGAATCTTAAGTTTCACAAGGTAAGAGAAACATCTACAGCAGTGATGCTCAATGATTCAGAAGCCAAATTAGCAACCGACATTACCCAAAAGAGCCATGGTAGCATGAAACCATTGTTTCATTCACTACGGTACTATCCATATTTAAACAGGGAGTCCAAGTAGCATAGAGATAGTTATTTCTTGTTTGGGGTTTGTATTCCACCCTTTCCCCGGTGCTGAGTTGCTGGAGATCAGCACTTGACACTGCTTAATGCCCCTCTCCTCTCTGGTGAGTTACAGTCACAGAGGCTCCCAGTATAAACGCTCCAATATCGCCTTACAATGTGGGATACGACTGTCAGAAGTGAATTAATGCTGCAGCAGCTCACAAGCATTCGATAAAGGCTAAGCACATTCTTATAACGTTAATACCTATTTTAACACACAGGTGAGCCCGCCTGACCCCAGCTGGGTATTTCTCAGTGTCCCATTGAGACATGGGAACTTTGGCATGAGCTGGTACCTGGTCTGTGCGTCACACCTCCCACCTCCCTGCCCTCTAACCCACTGGGCTCCAGGAAGGGAGTGAACAGAGCTCTCTCCCCTCCTTACTCCTACATACCAGGCACTAGGTGTCCCATGAGTAAGACTGCGAGTCCTTCACAGAGGTCATGGAAGTCACAGATTGTGACTTTCCGTGACTCTGCAGTGGCCTGGTGCAGCTGACCCCAGGGCCACCTGAGCAGCTCCAGGGCCAGCCGCACCAGCCACTGCTCGGGCGGCCCCCTGCAAACAATTTAGGAGCAGTAGCTGGGCCCCTAGCTGCACCTCCAGCAAATATTTGAAAATGTTACATCGATAACTGTCTTGGTGCTCAGAGCAATCCTTGTCATTCCGGAATGTGTCAGCTGTGATGGTCAGAGATCACAGCAAGGTTTTTCCAGGGCTAATTTCCACAATACCCTTGTTATCAGCCCCCTTCGCCTTTGTAAACGGATCAGGTTTGGTGCAGATCCAGTACCTCTCACTGGTGCACCGCAAGCTGCTGACACTATTCTCAGTCAGATATGCACAGTCACCATCTGCTGTTATCAGAAACCTGCAAGACAGAAGCCAGGGAGCTGGTGTCAGGCAGTAGTTGGGCGTTTCCCATCAGTCTCAGACGAGGAGACACTCGCACAGTGCAGGGACCTGCTGCACTCATAGCCCCTCATGATTCCCCCTCCTGCATCAGCGACAGGCCCCATCCCCAAACCCCCAACACAAGGGGCAGCTAGAAAGGGGGCAGTGGGGCAGCAGGGTCAGGAGAGGTTCTAAGATCAACTGGCCTCCATGGAGCATTTATGCTGGGGGATATTTTAACCCCAGTTCCTGCTCCCCCCACACCCCCGGTTGAGTTTGGACGGGCCCCTGCAGGCCCAACCCACTCAGTCTGCCCCGAGGGAGATTCCAGGTGAGTATCAGCATAAGGAGTGGCAGTAACACTGCACAGAAGAGCTGGGTCAAAGAGACTCACAGGTTGTTGAATTCGGCGCCATTGGCCCATTTCCAGGACTGCCCCAGGTCCCTCCGGAGGCCGATCCAGTGGTCAAATTTGCCTTTATAGCGCAGCATGAAATCCTAAAGACAGCAAAGGGAGAGGTAGTGTCAGAGCCCAACCCTGCTGCTCCCACAGGCTCTGGGCAGGGAATCCCAGGTGCACAAAGAAGGGCTCTGAGTGTTTCCAGGGACTGGCTGGGGAATCTTTGTCATCCCCTTACACAGCACTGGGTAATTAAGTATTAACGCTCCCACCTCAAACCCAGCTCCCCCTCACCCCAATTTCCCCTGGGCTGGGCCAGCTCTTGGGTGCTGCTGGGTCTAAGCTGCCTCCAGCCCCCATGCAAGGCCAGGTTCTGTGTGAAAGCAGCCTCTTACAGAGCAGCTGAGCTCCCCTCACCATTGCAGGGGAAGGGGAAGGAAAGAGCCCAGCAGATCTGAATAGGAGATGCTGGGAGAGGCCAGAGATGAGAAAAGCCGCCCCCTCACCCACACCATCCAGCTGCCCTTTGCCTACCCAGGAGCTCTGGCTCTGCAAGTCAAGCGGGGATCTCAGTCCCCCTCCAGCCCAACAGGTCAGTAGATACCTGAGCCAGCCCAGCCCTAGAGAGGGACAGTCTCCTACTGAGAGGGCTGAGAGTGGGCAATCCCCATGGTCACACACTGACACTAGAGGAGCCCTGGCATTCAACAGCTGGAAATCCATTCGCTCTGGCCTCCCAGCACAAGAGGGCTCAGGGCTGCTCCTTGCCCTGCAGGGGCAGAGCCCACATCCTACTGCAGCACCAGCCGCTGTGCCAAGGCCAGGCCAAAACAATGAGTGTTTCTCTCACCAGGTCCTGCCAGGTGTCAATCACAGCCAGGGAGGTGCCGAGGGAGGAGCAGTGTTTCTGGCTGTTAGTCCAGTTCCCTTTGGCCTCGGAGAAATAATAGCATTTCCCTCGATACCCGATCGAGCCGTCTGAGCACATGGGGCAAGAGGGGCCCAGATCAGTTGAAGAACACCCAGATAACACTGAAATGAGACAGTAACACGTAGTGTAAGAGGGGACCTGCCCATCTGTGGGAAGAAATGAGCCCCAACATCCCAGGCTCTGAGACTCCCCTGACTCCTAGCAGCTGCTGGGAGGTTGCTCGGGAGCCAGGAGGACACTGGGAATCCAGCCCCAGAAAGTGATTATCTAAGCCCGGTTTCACTGGGTCACTGTCTTGGGTTCATGTTCATTAGGGATGCAGCTGACAAACAGCTCCTGATTTAAAGCACAGAGGACCAGGCCCAAGCTCAGTGTTAGAGCAGGGGCTGGGCAGAAGAGTGCCACTGGATAAGAAGTTGAGTTCAGCAGGATTTGCCAGGACTGTTACCCTGAGGAGTTCTGCTAGCCTGGGCCACTGTCCCCATTCCCCTGCTTTGTGCTTCCCCAGAGCGGCAGGTTGAGATGATGAAGATGGGAACAAACACCCTTGCCTTCAGGAGACTGAATGCCCGCTGCCCGGGCCCATCCAACACAGGGCAATGGAGATGCTTCTTGTGATACATTTACCTGGCAGGAAGGATTCCTGTGACACTCCCAGACTGGGAGGACTAACAGCTCACAGCATTTCATCCCAAGCACAAGAGCAACATCCACACGATCAACAGAGCAATAAAAGGCAGGTGAACAACTGAGAGGGAAGTGAAGTAACTTTCAGTCAGGAACATGAAATGGCCACAAGGTGGAACCAGAACTCCAGCTGTGACACTGACTGGCCAGTTGCAACTTAATGTACTTCTTCTGTAGAGATATTTCTCCTTCCAAATACAGCAGCTGGAAGGAAACTCACTAGAGTAACCCTAGGGGAATTCTGCAACACTGCGCATGTGCAGAATTTATGTCCCCTGCAGATTTCTTTGCTTCCTTGCAGAAAAATGACTTTTGCGGCTTCCCTTTGCCTTCCTGTCAAAGTGGTCACATGCCCCCCCCCAGCAGAGCAGGTGCATTGTTTCAGGCGCCTGGAGCAGCCAATGGAGAGAGAAATCACTGGGGAGGGCAGGGCTGGAGATGCCCTGACCAGTGGCTCCTGCTCTATAGCAGGTTCAGCTGCTAATCCCCAGGTGGGCTAGGGAGGATGGAACTTTCTCTTCCCCTGCAAGGAGTGGCCAGGGCTGGGTCAGACCCACCCCCAGAAACCTCTCCGGCTGCAGGATGCTCCACCCTCACCCCACTTCCTGCCCCCATTGCTCCTCAGCTGTGGCAGGGAGTGGATCACTGTTAAGGGAGCAGCTCCCCTGTCCACCCAACCCCTGTACATTCAGACCCACCTCATACCCAGATCACCCCTCCACCCGGAGCCTCAATAAGCCCCCTGAATCCTAATCCACACCCCAACAAATCTTGCATCCTGGAACCCCCACCAAGCCACCTGCACCCAGATTGTCCCACACAGAACACAAACACCCCACACCAAGCTCCTCCACACTTGGATCCTGCTGGGCTGAGCCTGCTCACCCACACCAGGGGCAGAAGGGCAGGGCCCCAGGGGCAGGCCCAGCCCTTGCCTTGTGACAGGGTCAGGTGCATCCCCACTACTGAGTTTATGTCCAGACCTCCTGCAAATTTTATTTGTCGATAAATGTGAATTTTAAAATGTGTGCAGAATTCTTATTTTTGGCACAGAATTCTCAGGAGTACTAGAAGCTCTCACTGCAGTGTAACCCTTTCAATGCCAGAGAGGGCAGCAGCAGTGGGAGTCACCTATAACTCACACCACAAAGCTATTGGCAAGGTCAGAGCAGTAGGTGAATAACCTGAGGCAGGGTTATCAGGGTCACTATGGGGAAGAGTTGCTAAGCTGTTCCAAACACCATGTCAGTTAGGGATTCCCCCCTCTCACCGCCTCCCCTCCCCACCCCGTCACGGCTACTTGCTCTCAGCCTTAGCTGTCCCCTGCGGCTGGGACACACCAACATTTGGGAGAACATTAGCAGCTGAGGCAGAGAATGAGCAGGGCATGTGCCAGGCATGTATTTCCCTGGAGTTATCACGGTGCGGTGTGCTGTGCGCACTAATGCTCACACAAGAACGGAGCAGGGCAGTCACGATATAAGCTGCTGCTCTGTGTGTCATGTGTCATTTCAGGGAGCATCTGCAGCTGGGTGGGGCACAATTTCACATCCTGTAGAGAGCTGGATATGGGAATATACAGGCCCTCAAGAGAAAAGCTGTCAGGCCCGTGGGCCCCTTCCATTATTGGCTAGGATAGACAGGGCACAGCAAGGACCCTTTCAGCTCTAAGAGCCCTTGACTGGTGCCATCTCCACCATCTGACCACACAGTGTTCTGGGGGCTTCCTGACCCACAGGTGTGGAACCCCAAGCTGATAGCTCCCACCTTACGCTGTGTGAGCCAACGCTGCCCATTGCAATAGCCGGCCAGTCCAGCAGGGAGCTGGGACTCACAGCCCACCTGCAGCAGGGCGGCTAGCACCAGTGTAAGGATGGGGATGCAGCTGCACATTACACAGATGTGCTGGAGCAGTGTGTCCTGCTGTGGTAACTTACTGCAGTGCCCAGCACCAGGGCAAGCCCCTTTCTGCACCTCTGCAGCCTTTCTACAGTAGCAGTTTGCACTGTATCAATGTCATTACATCAGCACAAAGGATTCCTAATGCAGACAGACCTGCATTCACCCTCCTCTGCCCACTGCTAAACCCTCCTGGGGCCCAGTGATCAGATCCCAAGGCAACAGATAAATCTCACCCCTGACAGTCTCACAGCCCCCCTCGCTCCACACTATTGGCAAGTACAGTTGGGTTCACGCTCACTATGAACAGCCACCCTCTGCGCTAGCCTTCGCTGTCTGTGCAGGTGGGGAAGTCAATAGCGCTACGGGACCCTGCACTGCCAAGGTCACTAACTGGTGGGTTTCACACGGCGTTAATGGAGGTGTCTGTGCTGTGTTCTACAGCTCATTTCAGTGACACGCCAGCATCTGCCAGCCCGGCCCTGGGCATGACCCGGGGATGCAGGAAGCCAGGCTGGTACCTCTAGGCGACATGCTGCAGGCAGAAGGCCTAGCTCATTGCTGCCCTGCACCTTCTCCTGTCAATCACTCCCATTGTGCATGGGGGTACCAATGACTGTACCTGGGGCCCGGCAATAGTGACTTGGGCCCCAAGGGCTCAGAGCTGGCCTGGGGCGAGCTAATGTCAGTCAGATCGTCCGACACAGAGAGCGCCCAGGTGCAGGGGTCTGGGAGGGAGGAGGATTGTGGAGGAACATCCCCCAGGAACCCTCTGTCCCAGAGGCAGAAGCCAGACAGGTCAGGAGGAGAGACTGTGACTGTGGTGGCTCCAGGGGGAATGGGATGTGCAGAGAGGGGCAGGGAGGGCTGAGAACTCACCTGCCAGGGGAGAGCTGAGAACAACAGCGATGAAGAGAACTACGGACACAACTGTGAGCACAACTGTAGCTTTCTTGTAGTTACATTTCTTGCCATTACGATGAGGTTCTGAAACACAAAGACCCGTCAGGCAGGGCTGCGAAGACACGTCTCAGTGACAGCACAAGGGCTGGAGCTGCCCTAGAACATGCCCAGTTCTGTTGATGGCTCCTTCCGTCAGACGCTCTTGGAGAGGAGCCCTGAGCCTCAGGCAGGCTGGGGTTGGCAGAACAGTCCCTCCTTCCCCTCAGCCCAGTGCCCCCCCCCCGGGTACCCCCAGCCAGGCTGTGTCAAACCTTAGTCCCAGATTTGGACCTTAGCGTCCAAAATATGGGGGTTAACATGAAAACCTCCAAGCTTAGTTACCAGCTTGGACCTGGTACTTGCTGCCACCACCCAAAATATTAGAGTGTTTTGGGGCACTCTGGTCCCCCTGAAAAACCTTCCTTGGGGACCCCAAGACCCAAATCCCTTGAGTCTCACAACAAAGGGAAATAATCCTTTTTCCCTCCCCCCCCCAGGTGCTCCTGGAGAGATACACAGACACAAGCTCTGTGAATCCAAACAGAGTGACTCCCCCTCTCCATTCCCAGTCCTGGAAACAAAAGCACTTTCCTCTTCACCCAGAGGGAATGCAAAATCAGGCTAGCAAATCCAACACACACAGATCTTCCCCTGATTTCTTCCTCCCACCAATTCCCTGGTGAGTACAGACTCAATTTCCCTGAAATTTCCCAGAAAAGAAAACTCCAACAGGTCTTAAAAGAAAGCTTTATATAAAAAAGAAAGAAAAAATACATACAAATGGTCTCTCTGTATTAAGGTGACAAAATACAGGGTCAATTGCTTAAAAGAATATTGAATAAACAGCCTTATTCAAAAAGAATACAAATCCAAGCACTCCAGCACTTATATTCATGCAAATACCAAAGAAAAGAAACCATATAACTTACTATCTGATCTCTTTGTCCTTACACTTAGAAACAGAAGATTAGAAAGCAGAAACTACTTCTCCAAAGCTCAGAGAAAGCAGGCAGACAGACAACAAAGACCCAGACACAAACTTCCCTCCACCCAGAGTTGAAAAAATCCGGTTTCCTGATTGGTCCTCTGGTCAGGTGCTTCAGGTGAAAGAGACATTAACCCTTAGCTATCTGTTTATGACAGGCTGTCACGGGGCCTGGTGAGCTCAGGGGCACAGAGACAAGGACCCGCATGTTCTGATGGCAAAACCTCAAGCTGCCCCCCCCATCCCCATGCTGTGCCCCGTGCTGAGCGCTGGTTGGGTCCACACTGCCGAGCGTGACTGTTCCCGCACACTGGGGTCTCACACTGGCCATACACAGCAGAAGGGGGAGAAGGAACCAGGCAGAGATGGGCCAGGGCTGTCACAGGGGGTCTGACACACCCAGCCCAAAAGACCCCTGCACAGCCCCACGGCCACCGCTGTGTGTGCCAGACAGCAGCTGTGAGCCAGGGATCGGTGCCCTGAGAGCCCCTGGGGGAGATCCAGTCCCTGCCGCCCAGGGACAGGGGGTTGCTGGGCACTGGCTGTTGCCACTGAGAACATGGCCCCATGTGGGGCAGCCTCAGGGTCTCCTCCAGCCTGTTCCCAGGCAGGGATGTCCCATTACCTGGCTCCCTGACAGTCTCCAGGTATCCATTGCCCTCAACACCCAACTCCTGCTGCGACACTTTGCTCCCAGCAGCTCCAGTTGCTGGCCACATTGTCTCTCAGCGACACTCAGGCTACAGATGCTGCTGCAGGCGCTGGGCTGGGATCGGCTCCTCTCGGTCTGACTGGGTCCGATCCAGCAGCAGCAAAGCCGAGCCGGGCGGGGGTCCTGGCCCTGGTCCCCCTCCTTGCTCCGACTCTCCAGCCGATCTGGAAGCCGAGACGGACCCAGCAGGGCAGGTCAGGGTCAGGGGCGATTTGTGGTTTCTCGTTCCCTGCCCAGCAGCCCAACCCCCTGCCAGAGGCGGTGCCATGATGATTAAACCCCTTAACCCCCATCGACCCCTCCACTCCCCAGGGCTTCAGAGACCCGATCTGCTACACAACCCACCCGCCGGGCTCTACCCACGTGTGACAGACACCCACGGAGCAGGGCGGAGCCCCCCGGGAACAGGGGCGCGCAGAGACCCGCAGGGGGCAGCGCCCGGCCAGCGCCGGAGCGACCCGCGATGCCCCGCCCCGGGGGTTTAAAGATCCGAACACCGGGGGGCGGGGCAGGCGGCTCATTTGCATAGAGCGCGCACGCCCCGGTCCCTAACTGCGCATGTGCAGCATGTCCCTGCTTGCCGCTAGAGGCGCGGCCGCTTGGCTCCGGTCCAAGCCCAGCACGTCGGGGAACCTCCGCCTCTCCGAGCGAGCCTGTCCCGCTCGGTCCGTCGCCCCAGCCATGAGCGGGGGGGCGGACTTTCTCCCCGACCCCGTCATCCAGCTTCCGCGCGCGACACACCCCCACCCACCCACCCACACACACACACACACACCTGCGTCTCCCCGCCCCCGGCCCGTTCTGTCCTTCGGTCTGCCCAGGCGGCGACGCCTCTTACCCGAGCGTCCCGCGGGCTCGGGCCGGGCCGGGATCGCGGGGATCGGACACGGGGAGCAAGGAGCCGCGCTGCCAGCCAGACTCGGCTGCTAGTTCTGGGCTCAGCGGAGTAGCTGTGTGCGCTGGGCGTGGTCTGCTACTCAGCGCCCCGCCCCCTGGAGCCGTTCCGCCACTCAGCGCCGCGCAACGCTCAGCCGCGCCCCTGTACCGCTCAGCGCCCCGCCCCCTGTAACCGCTCCGCCACTCAGCGTCGCGCAACGCTCAGCGCCCCGCCCCTGTACCGCTCAGCGCCCCGCCCCCTGTAATCGCTCCGCCACTCAGCGCCGCGCAACGCTCCTCCACAGACCCACCCCCCCCGTGCAAATCTCCTCCCAGCTGCAACCATCTGCGCGCCTGGCGCCCTTCGGCTGCCCGGGATCGGCCGGTGGCCTTACCGAACAAACTGCTTCCGGAGACCCAGCACCCGCTGCCCGGGCCCAGCCGGACGCAGGGCGATGGAGACGCTTCTTGTCATAGTTTGCAGGCTAATGGGGTCACAAATAGCCCCTGCCATGGGGGAAAATGGCGAAACCTGATAAAAGATGAGGAGGAATAGGGGTACATAGAATCCCTGCTGGAGGGAAATAGGGGAACTGGTAGGGGGACGGGGACATACCACCCTTGCCATGGGGAGGAGAATGAAGTGAGGGGAGAATGGGGGACACACAGAACCCCGGGACGGGGGCAGACCGGGTGAACCTAGCATCGGGGAAGGGTGGGCACACAGAGCCTCTGGCATGGGGGTGTCCCAGCCTTGCTACGCCCTGGCTTTTAAACGTTCTCCTGTGTGCAACCCCTTCAGTCTGTGGGAGCCCACAGGGAGGGCTCATGTGTTCCACAAGGGCAGGGCCACGCAGCCTCATTGACTCCTGGCCTGGCTTTCGGGCTCCAGCACCTCCTGTTTCTCACCATGGCTGTAAACAGTGATGAGGGTATGGCTACATTTGGAATTTCAAAGCGCTGCCCCGGCTGCATGTAAACCACATCCCTTACGGATCCCCAGCGCTGCTGCCCTGATTACACTGACGCTTTACAGTGCTGTATCTTGCAGCGCTCGGGGGTATTTTTTCACACCCCAGTTGCAGCGCTGTAAAGTGTGAGTGTAGCCAAAGTGAGGAGCTCAGGACTCACTCCCCAGGGCCTCACAGAAAGATAGGGGAGAAACAGCAGTTGGAGCAGCCTCTGAGAGGCAATGGAAACCCAGAGGGATCAGGAGACGCGTCCAGTGAAGGGAGACTACAAGAGGATCTGGAATGGCAAAGACCCAGAGCCAGGCCTGCATGTGAGGCTGACCCATTATAGAGCTATAGCAATCACTTGAAGGTCAATTTGCAGCTGAATTCAGATTTCATTGTTAGCCTGATTTACTCTCCTTTTCAGGGCCTTCCATAGGATTTATGGGGCCCCTATATCCCACGTTCACGTGTGGTTTAGATAAGGAGAGTCTTTTGAAGGATGTATTTAAAAAACGATATGGCTGAAAATCCAAGCATTTAAGGCGAAAGATGAATACTCAGATTGCACATCTAAAAATCTATGCAAGGATTTTGTAAAGAAGTGATTTTACTTTCGGGGAGGGGGTGCTCCATCTCCACCCCAAAGCCCCACCTCGCTCCACCTCTTTTTTTCCTTCCTAGGGAGCGAGGCAACATCTCAGAGCAGAAGTCCAGCATCGGAGAGTCCTCAGGAAAGATCAGCTTAATCCTGAGTCCATATTGGTGAGTGCCACGGAGAAGCTGTGTTCTCATTCTCTGAGATCCATCTTCAAGTATCTCTCTGGCCTGGCTCCCTGCTCTGTTCCTAGCAGCACCCTTAAGCAACAGTCACCTGGCACCTCCCAGCCATGCTGTGTTTGCATGTGTTCAGCTCCTCAGGCACCCATTGACTCTTCTGGATTATCCATAACGTGTAGGCTCTAGTCAATTCACATTAATGATTCCGGGTCTCCAGCCCGGTGGCTCTGTGAGTCAAACACCGTGTCCTTTCCCTTCTACGCTTTGTGTATGGCAGGACAAAGTGCATATGGAAACTGATGCCTGCATCTGCCTTGGGCCCTTGCTCACTGACTCTGGGGTGCTTTCCCTGTCTCTCTGTCTGTGCTGTTGTGCACCCACTGCTGGATCCATTCTCCTGCCCTGCCCCATCACCATTGCCGGCACTGACTCTCTGGGTTGCATTATTCCCATCTGCTGTCTGCAGGGTGTATCCCTAAGTTCCCTCTAAGCTGCACGGCCGTGCAGCAGGCTTTCAAGGGCTGCACGGGCGGGGAGAGGTGCCCCTGCCTCAGCCCAGCCCAGCCCGTCCAGAGCTGCCATGACCGTAGAGAGGTGCCCCTCACCCAGCCCAGCCTCCCTGCAGCTGCTGCGGCAAGGATGTGTTGCCTCTCCCCTGGCCCTGAGCTGCTGTGGGGACAGAGGGCTGGGGTGAGTTCTCTTTCCCCGCTGCAGCCCAGGGGTTCTCTGGGTGGAGGGAAGTTTGTGTCTAAGTCTTTGTCTGTCTGCCTGCTTTCTCTGAGCTTTGGAGAAGTAGTTTCTGTTTTCTAATCTTCTGTTTCTAAGTGTAAGGACAAAGAGATCAGATAGTAAGTTATATGGTTTCTTTTCTTTGGTATTTGCATGAATATAAGTGCTGGAGTGCTTTGATTTGTATTCTTTTTGAATAAGGCTGTTTATTCAATATTCTTTTAAGCAATCGACCCTGTATTTTGTCACCTTAATACAGAGAGACCATTTGTATGTATTTTTTCTTTCTTTTTATATAAAGCTTTCTTTTAAAAACCTGTTGGAGTTTCTTTACTGGGAAATTTCAGGGAAATTGAGTCTGTACTCACCAGGGAATTGGTGGGAGGAAGAAATCAGGGGGAGATCTGTGTGTGTTGGATTTGCTAGCCTGATCTTGCATTCCCTCTGGGTGAAGAGGAAAGTGTTTTTTGTTTCCAGGGCTGGGAACGGAGAGGGGGAGTCACTCTGTTTGGATTCACAGAGCTTGTGTCTGTGTATCTCTCCAGGAGCACCTGGAGGGGGGAAGGGAAAAAGGATTATTTCCCTTTGTTGTGAGACTCAAGGGATTTGGGTCTTGGGGGTCCCCAGGGAAGGTTTTTCAGGGGGACCAGAGTGCCCCAAAACACTCTAATTTTTTGGGTGGTGGCAGCAAGTACCAGGTCCAAGCTGGTAACTAAGCTTGGAGGTTTTCATGCTAACCCCCATATTTTGGACGCTAAGGTCCAAATCTGGGACTAAGGTTATGATAAGCCGTGCAGCAGGCTTTCAAGGGCTGCACGGGCGGGGAGAGGTGCCCCTGCCTCAGCCCAGCCCAGCCCGTCCAGAGCTGCCATGACCGTAGAGAGGTGCCCCTCACCCAGCCCAGCCTCCCTGCAGCTGCTGCGGCAAGGATGTGTTGCCTCTCCCCTGGCCCTGAGCTGCTGTGGGGACAGAGGGCTGGGGTGAGTCCTCTTTCCCCGCTGCAGCCCAGGGGTAACCTGCACCACAAACCCCCCTCATTCCCCAGCCCTACCCCAGAGCCTGCTCCCCCAGCCAGAGCCCTCACCTCCCTGCACTCTAACCCTCTGCCCAGCCCTAAGCCCCCCACCCGAACCCCTGATCCCACCCCCACCACACATCACCTCCATATTGGCGCACATAACAAAATTAATTCCACACATAGACAGAAAAAATTAGAGGGAACGTTGATCCCACCCCCTAACATCAGGTGACGCAAAACATTCCCCCTCCCAATCCTCATTGATTTGGCATTGCATTGTCTGCAGGGTGAATTTCTCCAACCACTGTGCTATCTATGCGGGGCTCATCTCTCCCATGTCTTGGTTGGTGGGTTGCCCTGCTTCCCCCTCCCCCCCCAGGAGAGAGATGAGGGGAGGGGGACTAGGGTGACTGGCAATCAAGGTGGAGTTTGATCACTTTCTCTGGCTGGAGCTTTAGAGCAGAAGAAAAGAGGAATTACAGAGAGCACAGAGCTGAATCATTGTACAACAGCCTTGGGTCATTTTTTATCCTGACCACAATCTGTCACTGTACTTGGCTGGCAGCCCAGTCATTGTGAGTAGCAGACCAGCATGTGTAGGAACAGGAAGCGTCTGACTCACCCCATACTTTCAGATTTATGTGGATTCTGTGTCAGACTTGCTTTTGTGTATTGCTATGTATTTTCTGTGTATGTAAGGCCATTTGCAGGCTCATATGCACAATAGATCTCAGTATGCAGCTGCCTCTCTGCTGGGCTGGTTCTATTAAAAGCTTTCCTGGCTCCTCTGCCTGTGCTGTTGTGCACCAGCTGCCCTTCCCATCTGTCCCCTGAAGGACAGACCTGTTCTCCTGCAATGGGAAGGAATGGGAAGATTGTGCTTTGAAGTTGTCTAGAGTCTCTCTGAACCAGGTAAAAGCAGGTCTCCATGCCACAGACACAGACTGAGGTGAGTCTCCTTGTTATTACTGAGGGGTCAGCACTGCACTGGGTGCTGAATTCAAGCACAGAAAGAACTAGATCCCTGCCCCATGGAGCCTGCAGCCCAATTCTCTTGGCAACGTTGGTAGATTTACTGCTGATGGCTGGACGATGTGCAGTGTCTGAGGTGAACTGCAGCAGAGGGAGGGGGGCTAGACTCCCCTGCAGAGGGGCTTTCTAATAGGGTACAGTCACCCTACTTCACCAGCACTGATTCCAAGGGGTAGCCACAGCAGGGTGCATTGCCCCCCACTCTTTCCAAACCAGTACCAGGAGGCCAGGGGTGGATTCTCTCGTGCCATGGCTGCAATGAGTGCAACATGCATCCTCTGCCCCGTGCACTGTCTGTGGTTTAGAGTGACATGTGGGGAGGGAAAAGTCTATCTGCAGTGCTGCAGCAGTGATAGCAACAATGCTCAGGAGCATCAAGAGGCTCTTTAATGTGTCTCTTTGCAGCACAAGATATTACAGTTATTAACCAGTCAGGATGCTTTTACTGTGTTATTAACCAATAAAGTTATCAACTTGCACTAAGTTATTAACTTCTTTGCTGTGAATATAGATATAAACTAAACATTTCCCCTGCCATACTGTTTAAATATGAGTAGTACTATAGTAAATGAAACACTGGATTCACACGACTGTGGCTCTTTTGGGGAATGCCGATCACTAATTTGAATCCTCAATCACTGAGCTCTGAGTATCACTGCACTAGTGTGATCTAGTCCCAGGGTTCTCACAACAAAATTTTTGGTGGCCTCAGAGAGCTGCCACCAACTCTTTCTGGTGGCCGCTCTGACCATTTTTCCTGAAATACTTAATTAACTTTAGGAAATACAAATAAATATGCACAGATCCACCTCCCAATCACTGTAATTTCTTTATGTAGGAATTGTTTTTGCAAACTCAGTAATAAAAATAATGTACAGTTGTCTCTCTTCTCTGTTGTGAAAAGTTTAATATCTCTTTTCACAGCAGACTTACTCAGCCCCAGCAACACTGGGGACAAATTAAGCCCTGGATGGGTAGGTGGATATGGAGGCTGCGGGATCCAGAGGCACTGGGGGAGGCAGCGAGGGCCAGGGTGGTGACCTTGGAGCTGGATCCCGTCACCATATGGTGGGGGAACGGAGCCTGAAGCCCCATGGCTGGAACCTGCCACCCACCACCCAAAGCCTGAAGCCTGACCCCACTGGCCCTGGGAAGGTGGGGAACTCACTGGCTGTCTGCTCCTCCAGCGTTTGTGTCTCCAGAGGTGGGCAGGGCCCAACCACTACTGGCAGCCCTGGAGGAGGGCGCCACTGCTTCCCTTCCCCACTCCCCCAATCACCACCCAGAAGGCTGTGGCTGCAAGAAAAGTCCCTGGTTGTCACATTTGAGAAACGCTGAGAGAGGCTGGGGATTCTGGGCTAGGAAGTCCATCACTCAGTGGCTGGACCCCCAATTTCCCCAGAGGCAGCACCACTGATTTCCATCCCTGTTGGTTAGCCAGAGACAATACCTTGAAATGGTCCCTGGCTTTTGGGACCGGGTGGAATGACAGGCCCTGTGTGAGCCAGGCTGGATGTTTTCAACTTTCGAAATGAACATACTCCAGCTGCCTGCCAAATCTTGACACAGAGCCAGACGAGAACTCTCCCAGTGGTTACTGCAGGCTCGGTGCAGGCAGTGGTATCAGTCACACACACTCTGCATTGTACAATCCAGGCTGAAGCTACTTTAGCATTGACATAAGCAACTCTAGTGGTCAGGGCGTTCAAACCCTGGTTACACACCAGTGCTCATGTCAACAGTTCACAAGCACCAGCCTGGTTACACAGTGACTTTGGGGTGCACTAACTGTGGGGTGCAGCACTGCCCCCTCCACCTGCTCTGATTCTGGGGTACAGTCACTGCAGGGTGCACAGTCCCCTACAGGTGCACTGAAGCCAGAGCACAGAAACTGCAGTCTGCATGACACCCCCCACCACTCCCCTGCATTTATCCCAAGGTGTAGTCACTATGGAGTGCCATGCCCCCCACCTCACTGATCCTGGAGTGCAGTCAGCGTTCCCATATTTCACCCCAACCTCTGCCCTATTCTGCTGCCCACCCTGATTCCTGCCTTCTGTCACTCTGCAGTAGGTATTAAAATGATATAAACACACCACAGAGCTCAGATCTACCTCCTGCTAACATCTCCCACCTGCGTGTCTCTGTCTAGGCTGATGGTGGGAGCTGGTTTAAGTTACATGGTGCATAGAGGGGGGCCAGGTTGAGGGGTGCAACTCAGCTCCCCATCCCCCCCTCAGTGTTTCACCTCTCAGAGGTGCACAGATTCCAGGGGCTGTGACTGAGGGGTTCATTCCCAGCTCTGGGTTTTCTTTGTCGCAGTCTCTGGGGGTTGTTCCCCCCGCCTCCCCTTCTTCTCTCTTTTTCCTTCTCCAGTCCCTCCTTCTACCCTGATTCTTTCCCTCTCCCCTTGCTGCGTTTCTCCTGTTTCCTCTTTTCATTGCCTGGTTTTCTCCCTCCTTCCTCTCCACTCCTCAATCTCTTCCCCCTTCCCCTCTCCTGAGCCCGCTCTGCATGGAGAGGGCACAAGGACTTCCCTAGTGTGTTTGTGTTTGCGTGGGATGGGGGTTTAGGAAGCTGTCTCTGACGAGCAATGTGTTGTGTCATCCTTCGGCTCCGGAGTTAGTTTCACTTTCCAGCGGACATTTTGTACTGTGTGGTTGTTACAGCCACAAACTTTCCCTTCACTCTCTGTCTGCATTGCTAGCAACACCAATATCCCCCTCCCCCTCCTGCACCCCTTCCCCTGAGCTGGAACCCCCAGATCCCATCCAGAAATGGAGGTTACAGGGTTTGGGCTTTCTGACACTGTTTTCGAAGACCAGTCAGACTCCATTTCCTGAATCGTTAATTTCTGCTCCTCCTCCAGTCCACAGGAGAGGAACTGAAACAAGAAACAGAAGAATCAACTCAACTCCACAGGGCAACAAACTGACAACTCATTTGTAGAGGAGTTTGGAGGCAAGAAGGCCAGCGCCCCATCCTGCCACAACTGGGCCCTGATACCTGGGGCAGCGACTGTCTCTCGCTGTGTGTCTGTGCAGTGCCCAGCACAACGGGGCCCTGATCTCAGCTGGGGCAGTGACTGTCTCTCGCTGTGTGTCTGTGCAGTACCTGGCACAACAGGGTCCTGATCTCGCTGGGGCAGTGACTGTCTCTCCCTGTGTGTCTGTGCAGTGCCTGGCACAAGGGGGCCCAGTCACCCCAGCTTGTACTGGGCCCCTCTCTCCCAGGCCCAGATAAATAAAGGTATTTGGGCTCCTGATTTCTCTTGACATTGGGACCCTGTGTCTCTCCCAGCTCTACTTAGGGGTGTATACAGAGGCACCTGACCTCATTCACCTTTTAGCCTAGCCTAACTCCTGGGGTGGGTCATCATGCCCCTTCCCCCTCATCCCTTGCAGAAATGGGCTGTCAAGGGTTCCCTCCCTACTCTGAACTCTGGGGTACAGATGTGGGGACCCATATGAAAAAAAACCCTAAGCTTATTTCTACCAGCTTTGGTTTAAAACTTTCCCAAGGCACAAATAACTTTCTTGCTCTTGGTATTGCTACCACCACCAAGTGATTTAAACAAGCATTCAGGGAGGGCCATTTGGAGACCTACCGCCCGCAAAATATCCCCCCCAAGCTCCTACACCCCCTCTCCTAGGGAGGCCTGAGAATAATATCCTAACCAACTGGTTACAAAGTGAGCACCGATCAACCCCCCTGGGTTTTTAGGACACTGGAAAACAATCAGGTTCTTTAAATAAGTTTATTTTAAAAATAAATAAAATAATTACCTTTGTAAAATCAGGATGGATGATAATTTTACAGGGTAACAAAAAGATTTCAAACACAAAGGATTTTCCTTCTAGGCAAAACTTTAAAGTTGCAAAAACAGAGATAAACCTCCTTAGCACAGGGAAAATTCACAAGCTACAACAAAAGATACTCTAATGCATTTTCTTGCTATTACTTACTATTTCTGTAATATTAGATGCTTAGTTCAGATATGGCTTAGGGAGATGTATTTTCCCTGCCCTGGTTGCTCACTGACCTGGAGAGAACAAAGAAACACAAAACAAAAAACCTTCCCCTACAGATTTAAAACTATCTTCCCCCATATTGGTCCTTTTGGTCAGGTGCCAACCAGGTTATCTGAGTTTCTTAACCCTTTCCAGGTAAAGGAGAGCGTAACTCTTTACAGGGTAAAGAGGGATTTTTTGCTACCCTTAGCCGTATGTTTATGACATGGGCATGGCTTGTGTTTGTACAGTACCTGTCACCCTCCCGGCTCCCCCACCCCGGCCGCCGCACGAGGCAGGGAGGACTCCGTTCGTCCGCTGGCACAGCTGCTGCAGGGGTGTGGAGCCAGCAGCACAACCGAGAGCCCAGAGTACCGCGCCGTTTGCGCAGCAAGGTGGGAGCTGCACGGTGTAAGTCTCTTGAGGGAATGGCATAGCAGTGGCATGGGGAAAAATGGTTCCATGTGGTGCCGAGTGCAGAGCAGCCACTGGCTGGACTGGGGAGATGGCAGTGGGGTGGACTTTGCACCCTGGCCAACTCCGGGACTGCAACTGCATTTGTGGGGCAGCTGCCTGGTGTCAGTCCCTTGGGCTGCACCCCCTGTGGCTCGGGAGGTGCATTCTAGACTAGCCCCTGTAGCCTGCTGGGGATGGAAAAAAGTGGTTGGATTCTGCCTCTTTAACATCTAGGGCTGTAGCCCCATGGATGGAGACAGGGGGAGGAAGGGGAGCTGGACTCAGTCTCAATTCCTTCCACTTCTTGCTCTATCCCCTTTGCTGGTGCGTTTGTGGGGAGAATTGGCTGGAATCTGTCCCTATCAGTCCCCTCCAAAACTGCAGTCCAATGGTTGGGGACAGGGGAAGCACCTGGACTGAATCCCTTTAACCCCCTACCCTGAAGGCTGTAGCCCCTTGGGCTGAGAGAAGGCGCCTTGCTCAGCTGCCTGCATTCAGCACCCACAGGGGAGTGTCAGTTTCGGGAGATACATTAGCTGAGCCCATGTTGGTGCGGAATGGGGGCAGGGAGGAGCTGAGCTCTAAGGGAACAACTGGTGGGGGAACTAGGGGCTGGAATGCCCTGGTGGCTCCCCTCAGTGAGGCCCCAGGTGGAGCTCGAGGCAGGATTAATCCCCATAGTATAAGGAAAGGTGTGGGGGGGATGTCAGTGCAAAGTCTGGAATTTTGAGGCATTTCAGTCTACAATAGGCTGAAAGTTATTGCACAGTTAGAAAATTAGCTGAGAACAGAACTTGCAGTTACCCTCTGCCGGTGGCTGTTGGTATCATACACAGAAAGAAATAAACAAACCCCATCTAATAATGATGTCAGAGCGTATGGGGCGGGGACTGGGGCACTGAGCCTGTCCCTCCAGCCTCTGTGTGCACATACCTTGTCCCTCTGCCAACCCACAGCCTCTGCAGTCCTAGGGAGTGTGCTGCTGGGTGCCAAAACCATCCTCCAGGCAGACAGCTGTATGTCTCATGGGGAGACCTGGGCACCGAGCCCCCTTCTCTCAGCCTGTGTGGAAAGCTCTGTGAGTGCCTGCCAGGCTTTGCAAACACACAGCTGCAGCTCCCTGGTGCAAGGAGGGTAGGGAACTGGCTACTAAAATCCTCCTTCCCAGAGTTACGTGTGTCGTGCTCCGAGCTCCTAGCGTCACAAAGCCATCGGTGCTGGGGGAGGAGGAGGAGCATGGATATCAAAGCTCTATATGTAAGTCTGTGTGCCTACTCCACATCCTGGGGGCGGGGGGGGGGGGGGGAAGAGGTGTCAGTACAGGGGGAGGGCACTGGGTACTAAATCCATTTCTCTTCCACACAGAGCACGCTATGTGCACCTGCCCCAAGCACAAAGCTTGCCCTGTGCAACCTCTCCCTCGTTATACTAACTCCCCCCTTCCTCCATCCATCCCTCCCCTGCCATTCCTGCAAACACTTTTCTGGAGAAAAGAATATTCGCGGCGGGAGGGAGGGGGGGATGATAGCAGTCTTCAAGTACATGGAAGGTTGTTTTAAAGAGGAGGGTGATAAATTGTTCTCTTAGGACAGGACAAGAAGCAATGTGCTTAAACTGCAGCAAGGGAGATTTAGGTTGGACATTAGGAAAAACTATCAGGGTGGTGAAACAGTGGAATAAATTGCCTAGGGAGGTTGTGGAGTCTCCAGCATTGGAGGTGTTTAAGAGCAGGTTGGACAAACACCTGCCAGGGATGTTCTAGATAATACTTAGTCCTGCCCTGAGTACAAGGGACTGGGTTAGATGACCTGTCAAGGTCCCTTCCAGTCCTACATTTCTATGATGGCACACCCAGGTGAGAGCTGCAATCCTGGAGTGAGGGAGAAGGATGGGAGTTTGTTGCACAGAGTTGATGACATGTTCATTGCATTGCTTGTTGTATCTCTGTGTTTGTGGCAATGAACAGGGGGCTGCGAAACCACAGACTAGCCCGCTGACTCTTCGTATGGTGATCTTGGATTCCAGGTCAATCAGGAAAGAAGCCACTCCACTGCTGCTGAGTAAAACACCTCCGCACCCAGGCAGGGAGAAGGAGTAGATGCTTCCTGGTATCTCCCTGAGAGAGGAGAGATGGAGCAGGTAGAGAATCCCACTGAGGACTCCCAGCAGTCAGAGCAGCCCCTTAACCGCAACAGAGACCTCAACAAAGGAAGGAAGCCAGGTAAACAGTCTCATTGTTGGGGTAGCAGCTTGGGAAGAGACACTGAGGCTACCCAGATGGGGCCAAATCTCAGTGATGGCCACTACTGCCCAACCCTCTTAAGTGAGAGGAGCAGAGACCTGATCACCTCAGTGGGTTCCTATGATCCAGTTTCCTGATTTGCTGTTTCATATGTAGAAACATGGCCACATCAGTGTGCAGTTGGCACACGTAAATATTTGTAGGTGCACCTATTATGCCCCCATTTGTTTGAAAAGTTGGTCCATGTCTCCCTTGTGCTCTCTCCCTTTTCTTTCCTCACTCCACTTTCTCTTTCCTTCGATTTGTTTTGAGGGCCAGATTTTCAATTGTGTGGGCCACAGCCACAAAATGTGTGCACAAGGACAGTGATATGGGGATAGTGTATTAACTGTGCAGGGATTCTGGATCTCTATGGCCTACCAAAACACTCACGAACATGCATCTGCCAGGGCATCCATTGTATCTTCTGAAGCATAGGTCAAAGCATTGGGGGTAAAGTATTTGCAAAGGGCGTTATGCAGAGTGGAATGGTAGACCACCAACAATTCTCCCAGCTCAGAGCTACCTGGATTTACCCTTCTGGAGGAATGCTCATGCTATTTCTCATTTAAATCTGATCTGATCACCACAGAATTGTGTTTCTTGAAACAAGGAAAGCAGGAAATCTAGAGGGAGGACATTGTTTCTGTCCCAGTCCAAGTCCAGGAAGGTTAAGCTTTAGCCTGGAGGGCCTGATTGGGAGCTCAGATTCTTGGCTCCAGTGTGGGGAAAGAGGATTTTCCTGCTCTACGTCTAATACCTTCACTGTTTTGCTCTCCTCTAACTAAATTTAGAAGTTGCCTGAGAGAGAACCGTTAGGAAAACAAATGGGTTTGTCCCAGGATCGTTGCCTCTGGGACTGGGATACCTTGGTGTCTCTTCCGGTGACTTATACAAACCTAGCTGTGCTGAAGCTGCAAATAAAAATCCTTTGTTTGTTTCTCAGACTAGGAAGGGGCTGTGCCCTCCCTGCAGGGGGCATTTTCTCAGATCTTTAGTGTCACTAACCTCAGATCTAGTCTGCTTTTTCTCCTAAGTGAAGCCAAGGGCCATATGGCAAATACTCCTGACTGGTCTCAGAGCAGCTTGGCTTGAAGGGGAGCTGAGTGCAGTTGGGTTTGTGGCTCAATGGCTCATTATGGCTGTGTGGTAGAATTTGATCCCTTTGTCCTCCCAGGTAGGGGGCACAGGCAGGGCATGGGGCAGAAACTGCAGAGTGACATTGAGGATGAGGCACATTCCCCCTCCCTTTTGTCAGCTGGGAGCCAGTTGTCTCTGGGACACTCTGGACAACAGCTGCAGGAGAGTCTGGGTAGGAGCAATGGACGGAATAGTTTAATTCAATTGTAATTGGGCACGTTCATCGATTTGGTGGCACTGGCAGAGCTGATCGCTTTCAGGGCTCTGGACTGTTGCTTTCATGAGTATTTGTCCATATGCCCAGCATGGACATTAGAGCATTTTAGGGCTTGTCTACACAGACAATTAGCCCTCTGGAATGTAGTTAGAGCAAAGTGGATTAACAAACTATTAATGTGTGTCTGCAAGGTCCATGCGGATAGTTAGGCCGCAGCAGGCTGTCACGGGGTAGACTCATGTCTCAGATGGCTGTGAACTAAATGTGTAGGCAAGCCCCTATGATTTGGCAAATGGCAGCTCAGAGGCTGATATTGCTATAACTCTGGTCCTCCCGCCAGCCCCAGGACATTCATGGCTTTCTTTCTTTCAGGGAATGGATTTGGCTGCACCTTAGGACGCTCTGTTATCTGCTTAGTCCTATTTGTCGCTGGTTTAATCATTGGTTTGGCAACAGCTCTGACAGGTGAGTTCTCAGCCTTGGCTCACAGCTTGTCTGTGTCTGCGTCTGCCACTCAACTCTGCTGGTGCTGAAGTCACATGATCTCTACTTTCTTTGTGGCTTCAGCAGTCAGGTCAAAACAGGTTCTGTCTATTTAGGTTCTCCTGTGGCCCTCATCACCATAGTTATTAGAGTGCCGCACACGCATTAATGGTGTTTTCCTCACTACCTGCCCCCATGTTACAGGTGGGGACCTGAGGCCCAGAGAAATGAGCTGCCCAAGGTCTCACAGGGAGTTTCAGTCAGTTCCTTAATCACAAAATTATTGCTCCCAGGTTTATAGACAGGCCAGATTTTTGGGCACCTAACTTACTGGTTTCAGTGGGAGTTAGGTGCTTTGGTACCTTTAAAAATCTGTCCTGACATTTCTTCTAAACCCTAACCAGGTTTTTTTAAATTAGTTTAGGTCCCACCCGAGTCTCTTTGCCAACATTTGTGGGTCTGAAGTAATATTTTCTTCTCATTGCTGTTGCTGCATGAAAATACCCATACAAACAGGCAAAACTATGATACACAAAAGAGTGGGATTTTCAAAAGTGCCTTAAGGAGCAGAAATCCTATTGACACTATAAAAAGAGCCTCAGTGTTATCACGTGCACACTCAACAAGTTAAAAAACTAAAGAAATATTTGTTGTTCTCCTCTCTGATATAGTCACTTTGGGAGTTACTTGTAACAATGGTAGGTACAAAATTTTCAGAGAGAAGGGTGATTATTTTAATTTTGAGGGTGTCTCACTAACCACTGACAGTTTGTCACTCAATATAAGCTGCCTGGTCAAAGATCAGCTGGGGAACAAAGAGCACAAGAATGTGTTAGAATATAACACTATGCAATGTCATGCCAAAGAATTTGAATCAAACTCCTTCCTCTCCCCTTCCCCGTCCAAAATATAAAAAGCTAAAATATCCATGGTGGCGGTGATGGGCGACCCCACTGCTGCTCTTACACAGCACTGAAATAGATACATTGCAATGAGAGGAAAATTGAGTTGAAACTGTTCACAGAGCCAGCAGTTACACCAGGCCACACCATTTTTGAGATTCTGGTGCCACCCTGTGGCCACTTTCTGTCCCTGATTTAGAATGGCCTCTTTTCAGTTTAGCTCATGGTGTTTGGGTAGCAGTACAGGAGAATCTCAGAGTTACAAACACCAGAGTTATGAACTGGATGGTCAATCACACACCTCATTTGGAACTGGAAGTATGCAATCAGGCAGCAGCAGAGACAAAAAACCCCCAAAAAACAAATACAGAACAGTGCTGTCTTAAAGGTAAACTAATAACAAAATAAAGGGAAAGCAGCATTTTTCTTCTGTATAGTAAAGTTTCAAAGTTATATTAAGACAATGTTCAGTTGTAAACTTTGGCAAGAATAACCATAACATTTTGTTCAGAGTTACGAACATTTCCGAGTTATGAACAACCTCCGTTCCCGAGGTGTCCGCAGCTCTGAGGTTCTGCTATATAGGTCAAACTGAAAAAAGCCACTTTTAAAAGGGAACAAGTGTCTCCAGCTGAGGGTTATACCTGTATAGTTACACTGGTTTAAACTCACACCTTCGCTTCCAAAAAACCTTTCCTGTGTAGACAAGGCCTCAGAATTCATTCACCTGCCCCAACAGACCAACTAATCGTAAAATTGACTGTGGCTCCATCACTAGTGCAGCAGTCAGATTCTATAGGGAAAACGCCCACACCCTGTTCAGTGTGATCAGTGTTTGTCCCTAGAGGGGAATCTCCTCCCACCTCCATCTCAGTGCATTTCCTGGAAGAGTAAAGCAAAGAGCAAAACTAGCAGACCTGCTGTCCCAGCTGATTATTTCAAACCTGAACTTCTATCAAGTTCCAATATTCTCCGTCTGCAGGCAGGTTGGTAACTATCCCCTTGCAGCTACTTTAATGCTGCCTCTGGATCTAGAGCTGTCTCTGCTGAACACTAGTTGTGGGCTGCCTCTTGGCTGCATCCTCACTGTTTTCAGCCCAAGATTAGTCACTGAAATCAGAGGCACGTAAACCTCTCAGTGGCATGATTTCTAATGTCCTGTTTCTTCCCTGGTATTCTCTAGGCAACTAGCAGAGACTTAAGGAGCCTCTGAATCCTGGACCTGAGGGAATTAGTCCCCTCCATTCCCACCAGACATCGATGTGGGGTTGGGAGGGAAACAGTCTCAGACCTGTACTGCTTTCTTACTTTCAGTACGTAGTGCTAACTCACGTGTGGCTGATCCTGGACCACTTGCTGCCCGCTGCTGCTTAGACAGCTGGGTCGGATACCGAGGGAAATGCTACTATTTCTCAGAGGCTGAAGGGAACTGGACCTACAGCCAGAGCAACTGCTCCTCCCTCGATGCCTCCCTGGCTGTGATCGACAGTGACCCAGAAATGGTGAGAGAGACACAGATGCAATAGATTGGCCCTGACAGGACGGACAGGCTCAGTTTCTCCTGTGCGGAGAGGAGCCCTGCTCTGTCACGGGCTGTGTCTACACTATAAGCTGGGGGTGTGATTCCCCTCCTCATGGGACACACTTGTGCTAGTATAACCCAGCCTGGTGGCTGTGGCGCTCTGTCCCCTCCAGTGGCACGTAGCCTAGATTGAGGAGTCTGCTGCAGCCTTAGCCAAGAGCCATGTGGCTTTTAGCTCAGGCAATAGAGGCTTATACACTAAGCTTCAGAGGTCCCAGATTCAGTCCTGCCTGCTGACGGCTGCATGAGTGGAAATAGCAGTGTAGCTGGGGCAGCACAAGCATGGCTTAGCCATGCCAAGTACCTGCCCTCTGGTTTCAGGTGGTGCATTGTTGGATCAGTTTAGAAATCATGTATGTTGTAGTTTTAGTCCACAAGAGTATCCACGTGGGGGCTGGCACCTAAGTCTTGCTTAGGCCTCTGGGAAAACAGGGCAGAGCGAACTGGAAGATGAGAGAGAGGGGAAACTGTGTGGATGGGGACCATCTGAATTCCGTCCCATGTAAACGTGAGGAGAAGATTTCTCCGTCCCTCTGCCCCGGCCCCTGTCTGAAATTTCTCTCTCTTACACACGTACGTACCCACACAACAAAAGCTTTGACTCCCTTGTTGCGCAGAGTGCACCGAGGCAGATGAGATTCATCACCTATGCATCGGGAGTCTAATATTTGCTGTTCCTGTTGTATGTGCCTCTATTCAAGGCTTTCATGCTGCGCTATAAAGGCAAACCTGAGCACTGGATTGGCCTCCAGAGGGAGCAGGAGCTGGGCCAGCCCTGGAAATGGGCCAACGGCAGCAAATTCAACAGCTGGTGAGTTCCCCTCTCTGTATATTTGAAGAAGAAACCTGTGCAGCAGCGTCCTAATTCGGGGCTCGTCGAGTGCTTTGAATACTCAGGTGCTAGAGACAAATCTTGGCTTGTGAATAATCCAGCCTGTGCGGTCAAGTCTCGGTGTTTGTCACAGGCTCTTTCAGCGCCTTAGAAGGCCTCCCCCTTGGGTGACTTGCACGCGGCTGTTTCCCGCTTTGTATTAGCGCTGCTCACAGCTGGGTGGGAGGGTGAGCAGCAACTGGGAGTGAGGGAGGAAACCAGCTCCCAGAAGAGAGGATTAAATGGGAACAGGATGAATGTCTTCTTTCATCCCCATCCCCCTTCTCCTTCTGCTGTCCTGATGCTCCATGCTGGTTATTTTCTGTTGCCCTCATGGTATTCCCACCTGCCAGGGAGGAAGCAGTTGTGGATTCTGTTGCAGGGAAATGAAAGCAGGAGGGGCCTGTTCCAGTCTGTACAGACAAGGTCTGTGTGTGCAGTAGCTCCCCCAACATGCACAGCCAGCAGTGTCTCTGATAGTGACAGACACACGCAACCTCTAGCGCCCTGGCTCTTGTGTTTCAGGTTTTCGATAAGAGGAGGTGGCGACTGCGCATATCTGAATGATGAGAGAGGCGTCAGCAGCGCACGGTGTATTATGGCAAGATACTGGATCTGCAGCAAACCTATACAAAGGGAAAGGACCGTGCAATGGGAGAGCAAATTTAAGTGAATCCCATAAATTAGACTTGGAAAAGTCATTTTGGGCCACCTCTGGTAGTTCACTGTTACTACCAGCAGACGGTGCAGAATGGGCTTTTTATTCTCCTAGGTTTTGTCTAATCTTGACTGTAAGTGTCCCCAGTGATTGAGCTCCCATCCAGGGCCAGCTCCAGGGTTTTTGCTGTCCCAAGCAGTGAGGGGGAAAAAAAAAAGCAGGCCGCGATTGCGATCAGCGGTAGCTTCACCACGCCGCTTTCTCCTTCGTGGCACTTTGGTGGCAGGTCCTTCCCTCCGAGAGGGACTGAGGGACCCGCCACCGAAGAGCCCGATGTGCCACCCCTTCCCCTTGACCGCCCCAAGCACCTGCTTGCTGAGCTGGTGCCTGGCACCGGCTCTGCTCCCATCCCTTCCCTTGGGGAGACAGTTCACAGCCTAATAGACTTACCCCAGCGAGGCAGTATTTCCTGTGATCCAGCCTGAAATTGACCCTTTGCTCAGTTTAATCAAAGCAAGCACAAGCGGCTGAAGATAAGCATGAGTTTTCAAGGTGTAATGACTACAAACCAGTGGGGGCCACCTGCTCAGAGTCATCATGTCCCAGAGCAGAGAGGAAGAATCTTTCTGTACAGCTGTGGTCCTGGGTTTCATTTTGGAGGAAGGGGATGAAATTTTAAAAAGGATAAAATTCTAGACTGAACTTCCGGGATCTCTATGGCTGTGGAGGAGTCTCCCCAAGGGAAAGGCTGGGACATTGAATACTTGAGTGGATAATGCACTAGGAATGTGCAATAGGGAGCAATCCACTGTTGGCTTCTGGTGGGTGGGCAGAATGGGATCTAATTGTTCTCCTGTGTCTAGTGTATGTGCTTCTCCCTTGTGTTGGATATTGGCCATGAGATGTGACTCCTGACTCCAGGTGTAAGCCACTGCTCCCTCTTCATTGTCAAAAAAAATTTTTTTTTGGGAAGCCTGAGTTTTAGGAGGTAGTTCCTCCCCCCCATAATCCTCTATCCCCCTCCCCCACCCCCCATTAGTAAAACAGATGTTACAAGTTCAGGGTTTATAGTGACCTCTGTGTATCAACCCCCTTCTCACTGCTGTCAAATTTTAAGTGCGATGAGGGAAGACACTACAAAACTATAACGTGCTGTGAAACTGCTGCTTGGCACGTTTCTTTTCCCTTCCCCTGCTCCTCCTTTCTACCCCATTCTCCTGTCTCTCTATAGTTCATCCAGGCTTATCTCTTCAGCCATGTCTATGCTACAAATTTATGTCAACCTAACATATGTCGACGTACAGCCATTGCAGTTAGTAACTTGCTGGGGTGTGTGCTTGCTTGGCTCCTTGTGTCAGCAGTCCACGTCCTCACCCCAGGTTTGCTTGTATTGTCAAGGGGGGCATTGTAGGATGGCTCCTGGAGGCCACTAATAGTCAGCATAAGCAATGCAGCGTCTACACTGCCACTGCGTTGACCTGAGTACATCGACCGTGACTTTACGCGACTCGGGGAGGTGTAGAGAGGCACTTATGTTGGCAGGAGCCCAATTTAAGTGGTGACACTTCCCAGGTAGGTAGCTTATGTTGACCTCGCCCTGTAGTGTAGACCAGGCCTTGGAATAACTGTACGGTGACTAATCCAAACCAAGTTCAGGGAACTGGGGAGGGAGGAAAAGACGGTTATGAGTTGAAAACAGTACAGCCTCGCCGTCCTCTGATTAGCTAAGATCATTCCCTTTCAGCATTATATTAGTGTAACATACTGGGGGGATGTTTTCTTCATGATCAAGCCCATCTAATCAATGATGTAAAGCATTGGGGCATAGACTTATTATTATAGTCTTTAATTATGTATCTATGTGGCAAGTATCATTGCCTCAGTCTTCCTTGGTTATAATATACCACATGCTAGAGTGTCATTTCACCATGGGGCCCTGCTCCATGACTGGGGTCCTTGGCGCTACTGCCTCTGGATGACTAGGTAAGCTTCAGAAGCTCTCTGTGGTATTATAGCTCAGCTTTTAAAGCTGGCTGTAGAAACCTGATTGTACTTACATTTTTTGTTTGTTTATCCACCTAGTTGGTAACACTGGGACTAGAGTTCTTTTTATTATAAGCAGTGTTGGACCCTGTTGGTCCCAGGATCTTAGAAAGGCAAGATGGGTGAGGAGATATCTGTTACTGGACCAACTTCTGTTGGTCATAGAGTGTATATTCACACTTGAACGTTACAGCGGCACAGTTGCAGAGGAGGGTTAACTACGGTGACGGGAGAAGCTCTTCCATCGGCGTAGCTCGACTTTACTAAAGCACCACAATGGCATAGCTGCAGTGTTGTACGTGTAGATCTGCCCTTAGGTGGGCTCAACAGTGCGGCTCAGAAGTGTGTATTTTTCACACCCCAGCTGACATAGTTAAATGGACCTAATTTTCTAGTATAGGTCAGGCTTTAGTATAAGAAGTTAACTAGGGACCATTTCAAGGGACCATTCACAGTAAAGTGGCCCATTAACAGGTTTTTATTAGCTAAAGAGAAATTGGTTTTGTGATGGTTGTTTAGCAACTGGGTTTTTGCAGGCTTTGTAAATAACATTATTACAGTATTGTTTTGAACAGTTGGATTATCAGTCATGCCAAAGCAAGAGCCATCACATTCCAGTTTCCCTCATCCATGGCATATAGGATGGCAGAAAATCATAGGATAAAACACTTGGAGTGAAACAATAAATTTGTCACCTCTCTGTATTCCAGGATCCATTTACTTCCTTAAATTAAAAGAAATTATCAAAGAAAACTAAAATTAAAATCATAAAGCAATTTGTATGTTTGCATTCCTTTTCCCTGTTGTTGGTAATGATTGTATTAATTTAAAGGTCTTCTCGCTACTTTCCTTTGCGTTAAAGGAGGGCAAGGCTGGCTTTTGTTTTTCCTTGAAAAACAAAAACTTACATTTCCTGTCTTTGAGACTCATCGGCCTTATTAGCAGAAACAATGCTTAAAAGGAGTTCTAAATTTTGCAGATGAACACAGTATGATGGGGCAAACTGGCATGGCTTTTACAAAGAGAACATACGCCTCGCCACCCTGACACATTGGTCCTCACACAGTCAATGTTAAGCTATGCTCTGGAGTTTTGCCTGGTGGTCTCCATCCATAGCTCATCTTTGCTCAGTGTATGGTTCTCAGTGTGTGGTGTGGAGGTGAAAGAAGGGTTAAAATTCCACACTGAAAGTAGCTAGTGTAGCAGTGGTGCAGGACTTAGGCCATGGCCACACTGGCACTTTACAGCGCTGCAACTTTCTCGCTCAGGGGTGTGAAAAAAACACCCCCCTGGGCACTGCAAGATACAGCGCTGTAAAGCATCAGTGTAAACAGTGCCGCAGCGCTGGGAGCCCGGCTCCCGGCACTGCAAGCTAAACCACATCAGGATGTGGAGTACGTGCAGCGCTGAGAGAGCTCTCTCCCAGCGCTGGCACTGCGACCACACTCACACTTCAAAGCGCACTTTGGAGTTTCGAGTGTAGCCATACCCTCAGTCTAAGCACCTGAGTACAAACCTACCCAGACCCCCTGGCTAAGGGTATGGCTACATTTGGAATTTCAAAGCGCTGCCGCGGCAGCGCTTTGAAGTGTGAGTGTAGTCAGAGCGGCAGCGCTGGGAGAGAGCTCTCCCAGCGCTGCATGTAAACCACATCCCTTACGGGTGTAGCATGCAGCGCTGGGAGCCGCGCTCCCAGCGCTGCTGCCCTGATTACACTGACGCTTTACAGCGCTGTATCTTGCAGCGCTCAGGAGGGTGTTTTTTCACACCCCAGTTGTAAAGTATGAGTGTAGCCAAGGCCTAGGTCTAAGACCTTTACCTAGACCAATAGACAATGGAGAATGGCATAGGAGGGGTTTCAGTGTTGTACCCACAGACTTAACAAGTGCACCACAAGACTGATGGGCATACATACCTGTCATCAATATGCACGCAGGGCCAGCGCTTGCATTTAGGAGGCCTAGGCAATCACCTAGGGCACCAGGATTATTGGGGGGCGGCATTTTGCCGGAGGGGGCGGCAGGTGGCTCCGGTGGACCTGCAGCAGTCCTGCTTGCGGAGGGTCCAGTGGTCTGCGGCTCCGGTGGAGCTGCCACAGTCATGCCTGCGGACAGTCGGCTGCTCGCGCGGCTCCGGCAGCTCCACCGTAGCTGCGGGACCAGCGCGCGGGGCGGCGAAATTGCCGTGCGCCTAGGGCGCTCAAACTCCTAGCGCCGGTCCTGTATGCACGTGCATATTAGCCTATGGGGTAAGTGAACCCTAAGATTTCTGTGGGTGAGGAATGAAATTTGGGCATACGAGGAAGGATTTCTGACATTTGCACTAGAAAAGAAGTGACCCACCTCTACCAAGTACTCCCATTCTCACTTTTCTCCATTCTTACTTACTCCACTTCTATTCTTACAAATTATTCTCTATCTATTCTATCTATCTACAATGACAGCTGCTATTAGTAGGCTGTACTTGTTCTCCTTCAACTTTAAGTTTCAAAGGAACTAAGCTAAGCTTGGTTCCCCTAAGTTTTATTCTTTGTTTATTAGGTTTTGATTTTAAATTTAAGTTAGTCAAGTAAACCCTAAGTTCATCTTAATAGTTTGTAACATTAGTTTCTTCTAAGCACTGCATCCCTCACTGAAGAATTGAGAAACCTGAACCACAAGGCTGGTCCTGTGTCTTCTTACTACCAGGTTATCAAAAAAGGGTGTGAGTATATTAACCAAAGCTTTGTTGCATATAATACTATATTATCATATGTATCTTTTGAATAGCAGTAATGCAATTGTAACTTTGTAACTCTGGGTATTTTACCATTTACTTACTATTATTGATTTTAATAAAAAGTCTTTAATGCCATATCTGTCTCAGCGTGAGCTTCCTGTCATACCCCTGAGGGTCCTTTGTAAATTCTGTGGAGCCTGATTAATGTGTACTCTGATGCCAGGTGGGGTGGTGCCAGAATAGGAATATGGGTCCCATTTATTGCTCCTCCACGGTTAGGGAAACCCATTTGTGCAAAGCCATCCACAATGTCCTGCACGTTCCCCAAAGTCACGGTTCTTCTTAGCAGGGTGCGATTAATGGCCCTGCAAACTTGCATCAACACTATTCCAATGGTCGACTTTCCCACTCCAAACTGGTTCGCCACTGATAGGTAGCTGTCTGGAGTTGCTCAGCTTCCAGATTGCAATAGCCACTTGCTTCTCCACTGGCAGGGCAGCTCTCAATCTCGTGTCCCTGCGTCACAGGGTAGGGGCGAGCTCAGCACACAGTGCCATGAAAGTGGCTTTTCTCATCCGAAAGTTCTGCAGCCACTGCTCGTCATCCCAGGCTTGCAGGACGATGTGATCCCACCACTCAGTGCTCGTTTCCCGAGCCCAAAGGCGGCGATCCACGGTGCTGAGCACGTCTGTTCCTGCCACAAGCAATTTAGTGTCTTGCGCGTCAGGCGAATCAATATCATCGTCTGACTCCTCACTGTCACTTTGCAGCTGAAGGAATAGCTCCACTGCCATGCGTGATGTGCTGGCAACATTCATCAGCAAGGTCCTCAGCAGCTCGGGCTCCATTTGTAACAGAAATCGCGCTGCAGACTCACAATGCCGCCAAACTGCTCGGAATGTGTAGCAAAGCACCACGGGGCGTTGGAACAGGAAGCGGAAAGACCCGCACCCTTCCGTCCCCTTCCCACGAGCCACAGCGCCAAAATGGGACGAGGTGCTCTGTGGGATAGCTGCCCACAATGCACCACTCCCAACAGCGCTGCAAGTGCTGCAAATGTGGCCACACTTCAGCGCTGGTAGCTGTCAGTGTGGCCACACTGCAGCGCTGGCCCTACACAGCTGTACGAACACAGCTGTAACTACCAGTGCTGCAGAACTGTAAGTGTAGCCATGGCCTTAGATTGCAAACTCTTTGCGGCAGGAGCTGTCTTTTTTCTTTTGTGTTTGTACAGCACCTAGCACAGAGGGATCCTGGTCAATGATAATACAAGGAGAAAACAGCTTGGGAGAGTCTCCCTGTTGGTTGAAATTGACGTGGTCCTGCAGCACATTTTGATTTTTGTCAAATCAATTTTATCTGATGGAAAATTCTTCCGTCGGAAAGTTTTCAACCCGCTCTGATTACTTGTATAACAATAGCTTAAGAACTAAATCATGGACCAGCCATCAAATAAACCAGAGCCTTCTGCAGGCAGCTGTTTGACTTTAAAGCACAATGGGTTTAACTGACTTGTAATCATTGGTATTGTGCAATGCTGAATGTGGTGTACTTCCCTGGTAAGATAGTGGTGTAAATTGCTTACTGCACTAATGTAGCAGGCTTCTTAGGGGTTTGCAAGTATAGCTACACTAGTGCAATTGCCTCTAATGTAGACAGGACTTTATTCTGGAGGTGACAGCTGTGACACCATTTCGCTGTCTTAGCTCTAATCCTGGTAGGTGACAGGCAGCTGGGGTGCTGTCAAAACAATGTGAGAGGGAAAGCGCTGGGTTACATGCAAGACATGAACTCCCCAACCTACTGTTAAAGTAGCATCCAGAGCCAGGTTCAACCAGGTCTGTCTGGGGCTCGAACCCTCCAGAGCCCCTAGCCCCTCCTCTGGCTGCGTGGCTGAGAACCCCAGGCTGGGAGGAGCCCGAGGCTGATGGGGTCTCACATACACTCTGCCTCGCCTCATCATATGCTCTGCCCCAGTGAAACACCCCCCTGAAATCAGCACCCTTAGGTCTCTGTCCGGAAAATGCTGATTACACCCTGATCCAGGCCAGATTTGAACAAAGTAAATGATTTTTTACCTCCTCCAAGTTCCCTCTGCAGTTTCTTGTGCATGTAGGCCGTTAACAGTTTATGATAAGATTTTATTTCCCCCCCCCGTAGCTATGTGCCATTAACCAGCTGCCCCAGGAGTGCCTGCATTCAGTGACTGGCTGAAGAAATCCTTGTCCATAGCGTGCAGCAATGTTTCGAAGATATTTTTAGATTGAAGGTGCCAATGCAATGTAAGACTTGCCCCTACTGTTTGTTTTGAGCACCGTGTGGCAATGAATGTCAAAAACCCAAATGTCCTGACTCTTAAATCTTGGATTTCAGGTCTTCAAATGACTACGGTTCCTCTTCTAAACACAGCGTCAGCCTGAGAGAGAGTTGAGCAGAGCCCACTGTTCACAGACCATGTGTCTCACTCAGAGAAGAGAGCCTGAGAATGCTGCTGAGGACCCTCTTAATAACAATGGGGATCAAAAGAGGGCAGGACAACCAGGTAACCACAGCCTCACTGCTCAGATACAGGGTGGTGGTAGAGACAAATGTAAGACCCATCTAAAGTAAACACCACAACCACATTCGCGGATGCGGACATCTGCAGCTATAAAGAGGATTATCCCCGGATTTGCGGATTATCCGCGGCTTCTCTAAAACTCCACTCTCCAACAGGGGCCAAGGAGCAGCTGAAACTGACACACGTGCTCAAAGGAAATAGCAAAAGGAAACAGAGAAATCATATTGGCGCGAGGGGATAGAGAGCCTTAGCACTCCCAGGGCTGTTTGCTTCTCCTCCTTGAGCACAGACCAGCCATCCTAAGGCGGGGAGGGGGGCAAGGCCCTCTTACGGCACTGCTACAAAGGAAGTTCACAGCTTACCTGCTTGAAGACCCCCCTTTCTGTGCAGCATCCCCCGCAAATGCCCCCTCGCCATTGCCCCCTCTCTGAGCACGAGCGGCCAGGAATGCTCTGAATAGTCCAAGCTAGGCAGCTGCATGGCCAAAAGCCCGCGATTTAGCCTGGAGGAAGCCTGGTGATTGGCTGATATTAGCATACTGTTCCCTGATTGGACAAGGTGTAGACCTGGTCTGTCGGGTATCAGAGAACGTAGTGTAGCAAACTAACAGTGATCAGCGTAATACGCGGGAAACCACAGGACTGGGAGGGGCCCCAGCTGGTGACTTCTGTATTTAGACAGCTGCTGTGTATTCCCTCCCAAACCAATGGTGTAAAACAGCAGTCGCTCTATTGGAGTCAATGAGTCAGAGCCCCAGGTGAAAACACTACTCTGACCATTAGCCCATACTCCCTGCTCCAAGCCAAGAATGGACCCACCAGCCAGTAATTGCTTCCCCTCCATGCTGCTGTCTAGGAAACAGTTTGTGTAAAACCCGCTGCCAATGGGCGTGTGTCATTCAAGGCAGAACTCCCTAATAACTAGACCATTTGTGGTCATCTAGTCTTCCTGTCTGAATGAGGCAGGTGGGAGAACCGCCCCCAGATCTGCCCTGGTCACATTTCGAGGCCCCTGGGCATGAGAGAGGGGCCTGGAATTCCCCTCTCCCCAGCTGTAATAAATAAAAAACAAGCCACCCTGTGGTGCCCAGCTGCACCCACTTGAGGGAAGGGCACAACCCTGGTTTTGCTTGATCTCCTCTGCTTTCTTGAGGAGAGGAGTGTGGGCCCCGCATCTGTTTTCTCTCCTTACAGTAGAGGTGCTTTTGGGTTATTGCTGTGTGTCCCTCTGTACTGCCCTGGGGTCCCAGTATCCCTCCCTCTAGTCTGGTCTGTAAATTCTTATACCACAGCCCATGGGATTATCGGTGTTTGCCTAGAGCAGTGGTTTTCAACCAGGGGTACATGTATCTACCCCTTGGGGTACACAGAGCTCTTCAAGGGGGTATGTCAACTCATCTAGGTATTTGCCTAGTTTTACCACAGGCTACATAACAAGCACTAGCAAAGTACACACTAAAAATTCATACAGACAATGACTTGTTTATACTGTTCTGTGTTCTACACACTGAAATGCAAGTACAATATTTCTATTCCGGTCGATTGATTTTATAATTCCCTGATAAAAATGAGAAAGGCAGCAATTTTTCAGTAATACGGTGCTGTGACACTTTTGTATTTTTATGTCTGATTTTGTAAGCAAGTCATTTTAGAGAAGTGAAACTTGGGGGTACAGAAGACAAGTCAGACTCCTGAAAGGGGTACAGTAGTCTGGGAAGATTGAGAGCCACTGGCCTAGAGGCCGGTGAGGGTATGTCTACACAGCAAAAAAAACCCCATGGCTGGCTCCTGCCGGCTGCCTTTGGCTCTCATGGCTTGGGCTGTGGGGCTGTTTCACTGCTGTGTAGACTTCTGGGCTCTGGCTCTGGGACCCTCCCACCTCTAGGGTCCTGGAGTCTGGACTCCAGTCTCAGCCCAGATGTCTACAGAGCAATGAAACAGCCCTGCAAGCCTGAGTCAGGTGACACGAGCCAGGGATGGGTGTCTAGTTACTGTGTAGACATATCCAGAGTTTATTGCATGCACAATAATGGGCCTTTCTCAGTATTTATCCTGTGCTCATCCTACCCCTGCCCCACTGAGTCAGTCACCCAGGGAACAGCCAGTCACAGGGAAACATGAGTCACCCATACGTGACTGTGCAGAATTTGAGCAGGGGGGAGAATGGGAGACCCTGGTCTGGGGGACATGGGGGATCTGGGGGCACTCAGAGCCCCTGGCATGAGGGACGGGGCAGTTGCAAGGAGGCGTGTCTGTGCAATAGAGACGGGGAATGGGGGATGCACGGAGGTGTGGCCTTTGGTCGGTCTGGAGGGGAGGGAGTTAATTGGAGTCTTGCTTTGTTGTTTATATCGCAGCAGGATACAGCGATTGGCTTTTTTTAGTTTTTCTTTCTGCGGTTCCTGGCTCAGCTGACCTGCAGATGGTGGTTTGTTTGCATCGCTGCTCCTGCAAAGGCTCCTTTCCCACCGCAGCGGGTGAGTTTGCTGCGGGTGGAGACGCCCCGTTTTGCTGGACTGCGGTGCGGGAGGTGGTTGCGTCTCTTCCGCGGAGTTCAGGAGCTGAGGCTGCTTGCTGGGGGGAGGGCGCGCTCAGCGACCCGCGCTGCAAGGGCGGCTGCAGAGCGGGGGTGTCTGCAGCCCTGACTGTTGTGTTTTGCAGGTAGGAATTTGGGGCACTCAACATGCTCAGGAACATCTGCGGAAGCCACTGCCCTTCAGCCTGCGCTTGGTAGCGGGAAGATTCTGCGGGCTGCTGTTGACAGGGGCTAAAAGGGGGCAAATCGGAGGAGGGGGGTGACCGGGGTCTGAGCAGGGGGCGGAAATTGACTGGGGGGGGTCAAGCAGCTGGAGGCAGAGTTAGGAGAGGGGCTGAAAAGCAAAATTAGGGATGTGGGGGGAGCTGGAGTTAAGTCCAGGGCGAGGCACTGGCAGAGGGCAAAACCCTGGCACAATGAGGGCAAAGGGGGTAACAATTACCCCGGTGGGACTGAGACACCAGTGTTTGCAAAAAATAGGGTGGGAGGAGCAGAGGGATTTTTTTATTTTCCCCCCCCTCCCCCCAGACAGCACCTCTCAGCATCCACTTCCCAGGGCTGGGTTCTTCAAGGCACAGGCATCCCAGTGCCTGGTCAATGCAGCTCCTCTTTGATGGAAGCTACTGAGCTGCTGCAGCGGGAGACTTAATGCAGTGAAACAGGGCCTGCCCTACACCTTCCCCCCCAGGGGGCTGTACACCCCCTGCCCCAAATTTCCCCAACATGAACTCGCCTACTCTGCCTAGGGATCCAGCAGACTGAGCTGTGCTGCCCAAGTGATCAATTTTGGCTGGTGTTGGGAGTTTCTGTACTAAACATTTTTATTGTATTATAATTAATTTTTACATAAGAACGACCACATTGGGTCAGACCAATGGTCCATCTAGCCCAGTACTCTGTCTTCTGACAGGTGCTTCAAAGGGAATTAACAGAACAGGGCAATTATTGAGTGATCCATCCCCTGTTGTCTACTCCCAGCTTCGGGCAAGCAGAGGCTCTCAGAGCATGGTGTTGCATCCCTGCCCATCTTGGCTAATGTCCATCAATGGACATACCCTCCATGAACTGAATTTTTTTTCCAATCTTGTTCTAGTTTTGGCCTTCACAACAGCCCCTGGCAAAAAGTTCCACAGGCTGATGGTGTGTTGTGTGAAGAAGTACTTCCATTTGTTTGTTTTAAACGAGCTGCCTATTAATGTCATTGGGTGACCCCTAGTTCTTGTGTTATGTGAGGGAGCTTTTCGCTTTCTCCACACCCATCAAGATTTTATAGACCTCTATCATATTTCTCCCCCCTCCCTTAGTAGTCTTTTATCCAAGCTGGAAAGTCCCCCAATCTTTTTAATCTCTCCTCATATGGAAGCTGTTCCATACGCCTAATCATTTCAGTTCCCCTTCTTTGAATCTTTTCCAACTCCAGTATATCTTTTTTGAGATAGGGCGACCAGGACTGCACACAGAATTCAGGATGTGAGCATACCGTGGATTTATATAGTAAAAGTGGAGGAGCTTGGTTTGCCAGACTGATCAGCAAAGCCAATGCTGACAAACTATATGAAAAGGCTGCAAAACACCAATCCTCTGAACTGCATCAACATGCAGAAAGCCTTATAAGCCAGTCACCGTCAAAGCCAATTTTAGAAGTACTTAATGAGGCTGATAAGAATGCTGGACACACAACACAGTTTGTGTGACCAAACATGGCTGTCACATCATACTTCCTCTTTCAGCAAGAGATACCAGACACTACAAACTGGAGGCCGGTGTTAAGTGCACTGCCATTTGTTAATCCATAAGCTGGACACTGGTTCTGGCCAAGACCAGCAAATGCTCGCTGTCTTTCTGCAAGAAACTCAACTGACTGGGGTAGAAGCATGTGGTGAAACAGATTTTACAGTTGAAAAAGTGAAGAACTCTCACCACATTCGGAGAATGTGCATACGCGGCTGATGAATGCACTGATGCAAATGAGTCAAGTAGTAAATCACTGCCTGTGTCATCTTGATATCAGTGGTAGGTCAGTAGATGAATTTCTAGATCTTCAGATTATAAAAGACACATTGGCTGCACCTCTGAAACCCATGTCTTAGAGTTAAATGTTTGTAAATTGAACCCCAAAGAGATGGCTGCTTGTGCGGTTGATGGAGCTGCAAACTTCTCTGGAAGACGTAATGGAGCACAAGCTCTGCTCAGAGAAAAGTGTAACTCTGATCTCTCCAATACATACTGCAGAGGCCATCTACTCCAACTAGTAAAAGCTGCAGAATCTTCAAAAGGCATTTAAAAAGCTATACATTTAATGTCTTCATTATACTCTTTTTCAGCAAGAGTCTGAAAGGACTAAACGTCTTGGAAAACACAGATGATACATTGGGACAGAAGTTCAAAGTAGTCCAATCTGGGAAAATCCACTGGCTTTCTCATGAGGGATCCTTGGCTGTTGTCTTCAAATGACTGCAACCATTTTTATTGGCTTTGGAAAGTATCTACCGAGATGGGACAGATCTAAGTAGTGGGGCTCGTGAATTACTTTCTCTGCTAAATTCAGTGAAGACTATTGCCATTCTCTCTCTTTGAAGTCTACTGTTGAAACCACTTGGGTCATTACACAATGCCATCCAGGCATCTGCTGCAACAGCAGTAGATCTCTGTCCCACACTGGAAGCTACACTTGAATCAATCAGAGAGAGGTCCATTGAAAACGTACTGAAAGAAGCAAAGATGTCAGTTCAGAAGTTGACTAATTAGGGCACTTATATTAACTCCTTAAATGAAGAAGACAAGAAGTGTGTGTTAAGACAGCTGAAAAAGTGAAGTACACTGACTTGATTCTTACAGCTCTACAAGAACACCTTTTGGGTTCCATCGGCCTCTACATACCTTTTACAGATGCCTGTCTTACAAAACACCGACAATTGAGTGGAGTGAGGCTCTACCAGCAATGGGGCTGCCATGTGATCAGGACAGAATAGAGAATTTGAACACAGAGTGGAATTTCCTACAATGAACAAACATAGATTTGATTTCAACTTCTTCTTTATCATCACTAATGGGTCGATCCAATTTTTGTGCTATGTTTCCTGCAATGAAAGAAGCAGGAATTCATCTCTTTCTGCCATCAGTCACAACAGCTACAGCTGAACGTCCTTTTTCCTCATGGACTAGAATTTTGTGTTTTGAAAGAAGTCGCCTTCTGCCTGATCATGAGCATATCATGAGGGACTGGAAGTACCGGACACTTGAGAAGCCACCAAAAATGAATGCCCTGCATTTGAGAAGTTCATTATCAGAGTTGTGCAAAATTACAACAAAAACCAAGAAGGATGTGGACATAGTGCTTCACAGTGGGCTTGTATAGCCAACTTTAATTTGGGTGCTGATTTAAAAACGTGAGTTAAATCTAATAAAATGCTTGTGGAACATTTTTCAGGGTTTACTATGGTGCCATCGAGCCCACCTTTGCCCTAACAGTCTCATCCCTCATTGGTTCTCCCCTTGTATTTTTGAACACACACACACCCCCAATCTCAATTTCTGTGGAAAACACTGCAGTGAAATATTTGTTCTGTGCGATACTGGTTTATATCCCATTCTGTCAGCTGCAGGATTCAGCATCAATTATCCTCCCAATGTAAATAGCAGGGTAGGTTTGTTTATTCTGCTAGGCTGCTTCACTGGTTCGTTTGTTCACGGGAGAAGCCTGAACCTCTAAAGAGCTATTCACCTCCCCAAAAACCCCATGTCAGCTTTTCAGTAGAACTCTTTGCTGCCTCACTAAGGTTTGTCTGAGTTCGAGATCCTCAGTAGGAACAGTTCTAATCATCCTGCATCATGTTTTACAGAGAGGAGGAGAAGGTGGTGCATCTTCAAGCAGTGGTGGTAGGAGTGGTGTTTGTGCTGGTGGAAGCCAGGGGAAGCCCTTGGGCCACCAGGAGAACTGGGGAGTGAGTGTTTGGGGGAGGGAAAGGACTTTTTGGCCCTCTTCTCACCTCTACCACCACTAAGGCCTCTGCGTAATGGCAGCCATATTTTGACCCTGTAATATAATAGATAGAAACTCCTCCTGCCAGGAAAAAAGTCAGGTGAACATAGATGGCCCTCAGTCAGGGCAATAGGAAATCCAGAATACTTCTCTCTCCTTTCTACCCAGAGAATGGAATATAGTTGCATGGAGACAAACCCATCAGGCTCATCTAGGGTGACCAGATGTCCCAATTTTATAGGGACAGTCCAGATATTTGGGGCTTTTTCTTACATAGGTGCCTATTACCCCCACCCCCATCCCAACTTTTTCACACTTGCACTCTGGTCAGCCTAGGCTCATCTTTACCCTACAGATTTCAAGATCTCTTGCTGAACAAGCCTTTTCATCTCTAATGAGATATTACTCCAGGGGCTTGCAGGAATCTACAAAACCTTTGTCAATCAAGACAACAGGACAAGTGTGCATTGCTGCCTGGGTCTGCCTCCTGACCTGATGAACTGTAATGGTCAGAGATTGCACCAGCACAAAAGTATACTGAAGGTGAACCCTAAGGAATTAAGAGTTTAAATTATCCTCCACATGTCCTGTGTCCCACTAATATGAATCCAGGCAAAGTCGTTTGGAAGCTGGACACTTTATGCTTCCATCCCACACCACTGTCAAGTTTTAGCAAATTAGGACAAGTCAGCACATAACAACCCCTATGTATCAGTAACTGCTAGTGGTAACAATTTACTACCTCTCCCTGCTACAGGTAGCACATTCCTACAGAGAGCAGCTGGGGGGAGGAGGGGGGGAGTGGGCCAGTGTTCCAGGCATTATATGATCCTACTACACTTGTTATGGTGGGTAAACTGCTTGTCACTGCCCGCATGATTGTTTCCCTCTAGGGATTGTCTCCACGTGGAATAACTACTCTGGAATGACTGCTTCGGATTAGCTACTCCATGTGTGAACGCTTGGCTGTCACGTTCGAGAATCTACTTTCAAGGAAGGCAAGCCCTTCCTCCCTGCACCCCGCTCCCAAGGAAGCCACTCCTGGGCTCACTTTACTGCTTTCTTCCTTGCCTCTCCTCTGTACAGGTAGCTGTGGAGGGGGTGCTCTCCCCTTGCAGTCAGGGTCAGCATGGCACTAGGGGGTGCTGTGCTGCAGGGAGCAGGATAGCGGGTTCAGCAGGGGATGCTCTGCCTTGGCAGTCAGTGTTGGCCCCAATACCCTAGTGCAGCGCTAGGGGGCGCTGTGCTGCCGGGATCGGGGTAGGGTGCTCAGCAGCGGGTGCTGTGCCTTGGCAGTCAGTGTTGGCCCCAATGCCCTAGTGCAGCGCTAGGGGGCGCTGTGCTGCAGGGAGCGGGGTAGGGGGCTCAGCAGGGGGTGCTGTGCCTTGGCAGTCAGTGTTGGCCCCAATACCCTAGTGCAGCGCTAGGGGGCGCTGTGCTGCCGGGATCGGGGTAGGGGGCTCAGCAGGGGGTGCTGTGCCTTGGCAGTCAGTGTTGGCCCCAATGCCCTAGTGCAGCGCTAGGGGGCGCTGTGCTGTAGGGAGCGGGGTAGGGGGTTCAGCAGGGGGTGCTGTGCCTTGGCAGTCAGTGTTGGCCCCAATACCCTCGTGCAGCGCTAGGGGGCGCTGTGCTGCAGGGAGCGGGGTAGCGGGTTCAGCAGGGGATGCTCTGCCTTGGCAGTCAGTGTTGGCCCCAATACTCTAGTGCAGCGCTAGGGGGCGCTGTGCTGCAGGGAGCGGGGTAGGGGGTTCAGCAGGGGGTGCTCTGCCTTGGCAGTCAGTGTTGGCCCCAATACTCTAGTGCACCGCTAGGGGGCGCTGTGCTGCAGGGAGCGGGGTAGGGGGTTCAGCAGGGGGTGCTCTGCCTTGGCAGTCAGTGTTGGCCCCAATACCCTAGTGCAGCGCTAGGGGGCGCTGTGCTGCAGGAAGCGGAGTGGGGGTTCAGCAGGGGGTGCTGTGCCTTGGCAGTCAGTGTTGGCCCCAATGCCCTAGTGCAGCGCTAGGGGGCGCTGTGCTGCAGGGAGCGGGGTAGGGGGCTCAGCAGGGGGTGCTCTGCCTTGGCAGTCAGTTGGCCCCAATGCCCTAGTGCAGCGCTAGGGGGCGCTGTGCTGCAGGGAGCGGGGTAGGGGGTTCAGCAGGGGGTGCTGTGCCTTGGCAGTCAGTGTTGGCCCCAATGCCCTAGTGCAGCGCTAGGGGGCGCTGTGCTGCAGGGAACGGGGTAGGGGGTTCAGCAGGGGGTGCTCTGCCTTGGCAGTCAGTGTTGGCCCCAATACCCTAATGCAGTGCTAGGGGCGCTGTGCTGCAGGGAGCGGGGTAGGGGGCTCAGCAGGGAGTGTTTACACCTGGGGGTGTGGAACAGGTGCCCATGGGGTGGAAGGGACTTTCCCTGCTGTGTTCTGGTGCGCGCCTTTTCTTGGCCGGAACTGCCAGCAGAGCAGACTCCATCTTGGCCACAAAGATACCACAGCTACGTTAAATTGACTTTCAAAATTTATCTAGTTATGCTGAGACAAATACCTAATGTAGGTGACTGGGGGGGGCAGGGGGCCTCCCCCCCACACTTTTAAAAGTGGGAGGGCTATACTGACCCACTTACAGGCTGTAAGGGCGAGTGGCAGGGGGAAGGGCAGAGAGGAGCAAGTGGGGGGTGGGGTTTCGGGGAAGGGGCGGTGTGAGAATGGGGGCTTGGGGGAAGGGATGGGGCCGTATGAGATGGGGTGGTGCAAGGGTGGGGCTGTGGGGGATAGGATGGAGTCTTGGGGTAATTGGCAGTATGAGGGCAGGGGCTCAGGGAGAAGGGGTGGTGTGGGGGTGGAGCCTTGCACAGGGGGCAGGGCCAATGTTCAGGTGCCTGGGGCGGGGGTGCGGGGGCATTTAAGGTGCTTCTGCTGCTCCTGGTAGAGGCCCTAAAATGGTTTGTCTCCCTTGAGTGGGTTTTGTTTGAATTCCAGATTAAACCAGTTGAAGAGCATCTACATTAGGGATTCCCACTAGTATAATTAGAAGATCAGTGTTAAAACGGATTTAGTTACGCTGCTACAACTTCTCTAATATAGACAAGCCCCTAGATTAGCAATACAGCATATTCCGCTTCTTAGGAAGCCCCCGGTTGACGACTGAGAGTTGCCATTATCTGACGCCAGCTGAGAAGCGGAAGGCAGGGTTGTGGTGCTGTAGCCAGGAATCAGTAGGACGTGATTCCCTGCCTCCAGCCCCGCAAACGGTGGTGCTGGGGTCTGTGGGGTGCAGGGTTTTTTATTTGTTTGTTTTTGTTTTTTTAAAGCTCTCAATAATGCAAGTCTCTTGCCAATAGCCAGAGCAGTTATCTTGATAGTCAACTGGGCGGTATCAGTTCCAGGCAAAATGTTTCTATTAACTGTAAGTTGTGGTGAGAGTTGTTATTATTAAGCAGCATCTACAGTAAATGGAATCTCTGGCTGCTTGTGGTTTCCTTTTCTGTGTCACCTGCCTGAAGAGGAGAGGGGTATTCCAGCTACCCTGGTTCCCTGCATGGGAACCAGCTTCCTTGAAATCCCCCTTTAGTTGCATGTGGTCAGGAGCAGTTCTCTTCTTGTGGTGGGTGAACCGTGTATAATTACTGTCTATCCATTTTAGTTTCTGAATCCCTTTGAGGTCCGGTGGCAGGGGGGAGATCCAGGATTCTGAGGCAATGTGCGGTTGTTCATTACACTGCTAATGCCTCTGGATATGCGGACAGGGCTGGGGAAGGAATTGGGTGCAGAGAAAACCAGCCAACCCTTGAAAATTGGGACTATTTCTGTCTCTTGATTTCAGTTCGGTCCAGTAGCTGCCAAAGGCAGAGGATCTGGCACTGGGATCTCTGAAGTTGATTGCTGCCTCCAAATTGGACCCAATTGCAGCTAGAGAGGAACTGGTCAGAGCCCAGGGCCTGTACCCCAGCGTTCATCTGTCTTGGTGAGAGAAGAGAGGTGACAAAAGGTGTGGGTCCCATGGATTCGGAGCTGTCACCCGATGGAAGACAAGGTAACTGACGCTTGACTGAGCAGGAACAGCGTGAAGGCAACGTCTGTATGTAGGGTGTCCAGATGCCTGGTTTTTGACCGGAAAGTCCAGTTGAAAAGGGGACCTAACAGTGTCCAGTCCGATCTACTGACCGGACACACAAAGTCTGGTTATTGCTGGTGGAGGAAGTGCCGGGTCATTACCTGCACCAGCCCCTACTCAGCCGGGGTCACCTCCTACCTACTAGAGAGGGGAAGAGCAGTGAGCAATGGTGGGGGGGGGGAAGAAGAGCAAATTGGGATGGGGCCTCGGGGCAGGGGCGGGGCTTTGGGGGAAGAGGCGGGGCTTTGAGGGAAGAGGTGGGGCAGGGGTGGGCCCCCGGGGAAAAAGGAGAGTCAGGGGAGGTTCCAGCACTCCTGCTGGAGTGTCTGTTTTTCAAGTATTACAAAGTTGGCAACCCTACCGATACTGCCAGTTGGCATCAGGAGTCCCAGGTCCCAGGCTCCTACATGCAGGCCCCGCAGTTCGTACGCACAGCTGCTGTTTTCCAAGCGCAGACATGAGATGATGGTTGTGTAGCGGGAGCGCTCGCCTTTTGAGGGCTGGTGTAACCCAGGTCTGCTGGGTGTGGTGCTCTGTTGCCCTCTGATGGCACCTAGACCACCTAGAGATTAATGAGTCTGCTTCAGCCTTAGCTAAGAGGCAGGTGGCTTTTAGCTCAGGCACAAAGGCTCGTGGTCAGTGGTCCCAGGTTCAATCCCACCGGCTGACGGTTTGTGTTACACTTGGCTAGTGTTCCTATGACTGACTGGATTTGTTCTTTCTGTCTCTGCTTTATGCTACTGTAATAACCTAGAGACATTAACCCTTAGCTATCTGTTTATGACAGCTACGGACAAGTGAGTCAAGTTTGCCATCGCTGCACCTGTTTCACCCAGAATCCCACCCTGGGCATTGCTGAGACCAGCTGTGTGCTGGGGGGAGAGTGAGGACTGGATAGCTTGTTTATGCAAACACAAGTTTGTGTAGACCTGCAGCAAATGCACACCTGCTCCTGTGGCTTCATCCGCTGGGCCGTCTGAAATGCTTCTGTCTGGAATATTTTGACATTGGTCGAGCATTCTGTTCCGTGATTGAAGGGATTTCAAAGAAACCATTAACTGCTGCCCAAAACAGTTTTCACTGAACGGACACAGTCATTTATTCCAACAGCACAACGGCATCCTCCATCCAGGGGTCTGCACACCCCTTACAAACAGCCAGAAATTATCCTGACATTGAGGGTCCTATGGGTGTGGGAGAAGGGGAGGAAAATAATCTTTATTTTGCTGCACTTTTGGTGCCTTAGTTCCATCCAGCCAAAATAACAAACTTTAGAAATAGTCAGATAAGGAGCCTTAGGGAAGCTAAAAGGAAACGGGGCAGAAGGACAGTCTTGTGGCTAACGCCCTGGACCCACAATCATGAGCTCATGGTTATGTATTCATGCCTCTGCCTCTGACTCCCTGTGATCCAGGGCAAGCTGCCTCTCTCTCTGCCTCAGTTTCCCTAGCTGAGAAATGGTGACAACAATACTGCCTAGAGAGTGTGCAAATAACTTCCGTGGTGGCAGAGGGCCGCAGGCATTGGAGGGGAAGGGGCTGTGGAAGTGCAAAGTCAGTGACACCTAGGGATTAGCCAGAGCTTTCCTGCTGCCGTACGTAAACCTGGTTCCTTGTATTAAATGTTGAAGTACAGACCTTTGTGTGTCAGACTGCGAGGGGCTCCATACCAGGAGCACGTCCTCATCTCTCCAGCAGCATCAGTGCTTTACCATCTCTTCTCCACCTGGGAAGCCAGTTGTCATGGCAATGGGCCGGCTAATGGCAAGACAATGCTGGTGGTGCTGGATCCATCTGGTGCCACCGCCGCAGGCAACCTAAGGGACCTGAATGGGGTTTGCTCTCTTTCAGGTGATCTGCCTAACAGCAAACTCCAGAGAGCTGTCGGGTGGAAAGCGCCGCTGACCGTCAGCGTGGTAGTCCTAGTCATGATTGTTGCTGTTGCTCTGATACTTTTGCACGGTGAGTTGTCGGCCTTTGCTGCCTCGCATTGGGGAGGAGGCATGTGGGGGTCACATCTCCCCCACAGCTGAGGGGGACATGCCTGGGAAAGGCACCAGCAGCAAGCACTCCTGCCTGAGTCCCACTAGGTGGCGCCCCAGAGCAGGGAAGCGGGACTGGCCTGGCAGCCCAGTTCTCTGCTGTGGGGGGGCTGAGTGGGGACTCGCATCCCTCGCCAGCCAGCAGCTGCTGTTACAGCACATCTGGCCTGGCCTGCCTGGAGCTAAGGGAGACCGTTGGGGGTAATGGGGGGGAAGATAGTGGGGTCTGGGGTGTGCACAGGGGAGCCCAGGGAGGCAGCGGGGCAGGATCATCTGTGGGGGTCTGGGAGAGGCAGCAGGGGGCTGGGACAATGGGTAAAGGTCTGGGGAAGGCAGTAGGGGCCAGGGGCGATGGGGAGGGGTGTGGGTGAGGCATTGGGGCCAGGAGCACTGGGAGGGAGGCAGTGGGGGATGGGGGTGATGAGAGGGGTGGAGAACTGGCAGAGGCAGTGGGAGGCCAGGGCACCAAAATACAAGTTCGCCCAGCGTGCCGTTTTCCCTAAGGCCAACCCTGGCAGGGCTGGCCTAAAGGGTGGGCAACATGGGTGACTGCCCGGGGTGTGTTGGTCAAGAGGGAGTTGCTGGAGGGTGCCTGGGGCAGTCACCAGAAAAGTGACCCTGGCTGTGGTGGCAAGGGGGGTAGGCTGCCATTGTGCCTCCCCCCCCCCACATCAGCCGTTACCAATCAGGCCAGAAATTACAGATGTGGGTTGCTTACATCCACTGCCTGTGCTGGTGCCTTTTGTTGCCCACTCTAATATTATGACAGCACTGGCCTTTTAACAGAGATGCTGGCTTAAAACAGCTTTCAGGGTCCCCCCTACATTCTGAATTCTGGAGTACAGTTGTGGGGATCCACATGAAAGACCCCCTAAGCTTATTTCTACCAGCTTAGGTTAAAAACTTCCCCAAGGCACAAATCCTTCCTTGTCCTTGGTTGGTATATTGCTGCCACCACCAAGTGATTTACACAAAAATTCAGGGAAGGGTCACTTGGAATCCCTATCCCCCCAAGCCCCTTCACCCCCTTTTCTGAGGAGGCTGGAGAATAAATGACCAACCAATTGCCTTAGCAATGTGAGCACAGACCACCTGCAAGATCAAGGTGGAAAGTAACTTTTACAGGGTAATAAAAAGATTTAAAACACAGGGGATTCCCCCTGGGCTCAGCTTCACAGTTACAAAACCAGGAATGAAACTACTTCTGTACCATAGGGAAATTCACAAGCCAAAGCAAGAGATAACCTAACACATTTCCTTGCCCTACTCAGTTTCTGTAGTTTTAGATGGATTATATTTTTCAGGAGATTTTGTACCTGCTTGGCTTCTCCCTCCATCTGGAGAGGGAACAACACACAGAACAACAAAATAAATCCCCTCTCCCCTCCCCATTGGTCTTTCTGGTCAGGTGCCAACTAGGTTATTTGAACTGCTTAACCCTTTACAGGTAAAGCAATCCAGTACAGCTGCAAAGGAGGGATTTTATGCTTCTGAATGAGCTGGCATACATAAAGGTTGCTACCCTTCCCCCTATATTCATGACACAGCCCTTCTGGCAGAAAGCGTTTTTCCAGCTCGTGGGGACAGTCCCTCCATGGGAAGGCTGAGGAGACTCATGGGGTTGGATTTTAAAATGCTCAGGCCAGAAGTTCAGCACCCAGCGTGCCGAGCCCGTTTTGAAAATCCAGTGGCTTATTTTGCTGTCTAGAAGTTGAGAGCTTTGGAAATCTGGCCCTGAAAGCTTCTGAAACGTTCAGTAGCTGGGCAGAAGGGCTGTACAAAGAGGAAGGCTGGAAACAGTGTGTTAGACCACAGGACAAATCAACCCCAAGCAAACAACAAAAATGCCTTTAAACAGGCAGATCTGGGGTTGCACCTGGTACGTGACCTGTCTCAGTGTCAGTTGATTCATTGGCGCAGAAAGGTGCTACCCACGATACACGTTGATCAGCTTTCTATAGATTTCTCCCTTGAATTTAGAGAAAGCAAAGGGACACGTCTCTTATCACTGCTATTCTCTTAACTTCAGTGAAATCTCCACCCGAATCCAACCTGCCTCATGTCTCCACCCCAGTCCGTCTAAATGTAAGATTCCCTGCTCCCTGCTGCCTGGATGGCTGGGTCGGGTACAGAGGGAAATGCTACTATTTCTCTGAGGCCGAGGGGACCTGGGACTCCAGTCAGAGCTTCTGCTTTTCACTCAATGCCTCCCTGGCTGGGATCGACACCGAGAGAGACCTGGTAGGGAAAAACAAAAAATAAAACTGGTATAGGCACCAAGCAGCATGTTGGCATGATCTTGTCCCAGGGCCTCGGGGCAGAGGACGGGGCAGGGCCATGGTCTGGGCGCACCCAGCCTTCCCAAATGCAGGAGTCATGCGCTGCCCATGTCCTCCCGGTCCCATAAGTTAATGAAGGGAAGATCTGTGCACAGATCTCACCCAGCAGTTCAGAGGGTGGGAAGGAACTTTGGAAACAGAACGGGTGCAGAAAGAGGGTGGGGGAGGAAAGAGACGTTAGCATTTCGTTTTTAAGCAGTTGTTTCCAAAGTCCGTGGTATGGTGGCTCAGCCTTACCAGAGGAGACTCAAGGAGCTTGGCCTGTTTAACCTAACCAAACGAAGGCTGCAGGAAGATAGGATTTCTCTCTCTAAATACATCAGAGGGATAAACACCAGGGAGGGAGAGGAGTTAAGCTAAGTGTCAATAAAGACACAAGAACAAATGGATATAAACTGGCCATCAACAAGTTTAGGCTTGAAATTGAATGAAGGTTTCTAACCATCAGAGTGACGTTCTGGAACAGGCTTCCAAAGGGAGCAGTGCTGGCAAAAAACCTAAGTGGCTTCAAGACGGAGCTTGATCAGTTGATGGAGGGGATGGGATGATGGGACTGCCAACAATGGCGTGTGGCCGATCTGTGACTGCCAGTAGCAAATATCTCCAACGTTTGGAGCAGACACTGGATGGGGAGGGCTCTGAGTTACTACAGAGAATTCTTTCCCAGTGTCTGGCTGGTGGGTCTTGCCCACCCGCTCAGGGTCTAACTGGTCGCCAGAATTTTCCCCCAGGTCAGATTGGCAGAGACCCTGGGGGGGAGTTCACCTTGCTCTGCAGCACGGGGCATGGGTCACTTGCAGCTTTAAACTAGAGTAAATTGTGGATTCTCTGTAACTTAAGTCTTTAAATCATGATTTGAGGACTTCAATGACTCAGCCAGAGGTTAGGGGTCTGTTACAGGAGTGGGTGAGTGCGGTTCCGTGATGTGCTGGAGGTCTAGAAGATCATGATGGTCCCATCTGGTCTTAAAATCTGAGTCTTGCAGACAAATGACATCTGCCCCACTCCCCCAACAGATATCTTCACCAGTCCCCCACCAGATACCTGCCACTGTGCCCAACAGCAGTGAGTCAGCATGTTAACTGCATGTTGCTATTAAAACAATTAGCAGCAAAATCGTTAACGTTGAGTTAGACACCATTAGGTTTCAGAGTGAACACAAGTGGAGCTGAACTGTGCTGTTCATAGTAATGTGTGAGGCTTTCTGCAGATTCAGGTACCATCTATGGTAGGAAAGCAATTTGTTTTAGGCAGCAGGTCCCCTTGAAGCAGTGACTGAAAATAGTTTAACTGCTTCAACAGTATTACAGACTATAATGAATAATGTTTTTTGTTTGTTTGTTTTTAAAGAAGTTCATTATGCGATATAAAGGCGTCTCTGAGTTTTGGATTGGCCTGAAGCGAGAATCGGCGCAGCTCTGGGGATGGGTGAATGGCGAACAGTTCAACAACCTGTGAGTCCTTTTTCTAGCTAGTCACTTTGTTGGGATCCAAATGGGAAAAGGGCTGAATTTGGGCAGATCAGAAAAATGTGTTATTCCCCAAATAACGCTGATTACTTTTCTCCTTTGTGACATTTCCCCCCTAGTCTTTGGGGTTCGTCTCCATTGCTGACCTAGCAGATCAGTGGGCTGCTGCTTCCCCTCCAGCCCTCTAACTGGCAGCTTAGGTGGAAATGAGAGACCCATGGTACTTCCTGAAAAGTTCAGTGGGGATTTAAGCCCAGATTTTAAAGGTACTTAAGCATTACTCAGCATTTCAAAGCCTAAATAACGTAGGAACATAAGGCTGTTTTTCAAAAGTGCCTTAGGCACCTAAGTAACTTAGGCCATGCACTGTTGAGCAGAGAAGCAGTGCCTAAATACCTTTCACAATCTGGACCTTAACCCTTCCTCCTCCTCCCTAGAGGAAAAAAGGGTAGGAAGAGACGCTCCAGTGCCTATGCGGAGTCAATGCCAATGGCTGCTGGTGAAGAATCCCGCAGGACAATCAGTGAGGTGGCAGCTATGCTGCAGAAATAACCATGCTTGTAACCCAGCTATGTTAAAAGAGTTAGGTGTCTTGCATTGCCAGTGCAGACAGAAGACCGTTCCTTAACCCTACTGGAGATCAATCTTTGTCTTTTCCTTCCCACCCCTCTTGCCAGGAAGAGTTTGAGTGGAATTATTGGTGCAGGAAGGGGGCGATCCTGGGGGGTTTCACTGGATGGGCCCATCCGTGGGGGCACGTGCCTGGCCCCTGCCCGACTCTTATCACCAGGGCGTGTCTGTCACAGGTTTACGGTAAGAGGAGAAGGTGACTGTGCGTACCTGAGCGACGGCTTTGCCACTTCGTCATGGTGCTCCACGAAGCGCTACTGGATCTGCAGCAAACCCGACGGGATGCGAAGGGAGGACGCGATGCCGGGGGACTGAAGGGTGAAGGCTGGGAAAACACCTCAAGGCCCAGCTGCCTGACACTCCAAACAAACATCGCTTAATAAGATCCTCAGTAGAGCTTGACAGATTATTTTTGTTGTTGTAAATAAGCCTCTTTTCTAACCTGCTCTTTATTGTGGCCCCTGTATAACCTCTTCGTCCTGGTTGTGTAACTAAGACCCAGTCTACGCTTAAAACTCACTCCTGAATGCTGTAGCTAGGCCGATGTCACCCCTAGTGTAGACGCAGCTAAGTTGACCTAGCTACTGTCACTGGGATGGCGGTGTTCCTACAGTGATGGGAAACCCCCTTCCCCCACTGTAGGATGTGTCTGCTCTGGGGTTATGCCAGCGTAGTCTGCTGCCATGTCTGCATACTGTAGACATAGATTAAAACCCCTTCCCAGCTCCCCCTGCTGTTGTCTGTCAGGGTGCGTCTACACTGCAATGGGGTACGTGATTAAAGCAATGAAGTTGCAGCGGCACTGAGCTAGTCGTCCAGGTCTTTACCCAGGGTTCCAGCCTGTGTTGCTGTGGCATCATTGCTCCAGTACTAGCTCCATTAAAATGAGCATGGTTATGTCTACATGAATGGCCACCAAACCCTGTGATTGCAATGTGGACATACCCTCAGCTCTGCTGCGCCGGCCGAGCAGGAAGGCAGCACTGCTTTGAAGATAGATTGAGACAATCTTAAACGGCAACAGGCTAAGACAATCCACAGCAAGCAGGGATGTGAGTCAGCTGCACACAACATCCTCCCGAAGGAAGGAAGCTGCGGCAAGAGACAAGCAGCCAGGCTGTGAGTTTTCTTCGACTGTTGCAGAACCAGGCTCTGTTCACTCATGCTGTCTCCCAACCCTGGGCAACAAAGTTGTGAGTTAAGGCTAATGGGACAGGGATATGAACTCACCAATAGGCCCCTTGTTGAGGCTTCTTGTGATGCCTCCTGCATAGGGTCGACTGTGTTGCGTTGTCTCCCAAAAATGTGGTAGCTGCATCTTTGACGGAAAGTCTCCGTTGTGGAGCAAAGAAGATAATTAAGGAGGGCCAGAAAGGAGGCGCAGGTTCCAATGGAAATCAAAATGTCTGTATGTTTGAGAGTGTTATGGTCTTGCAGGGCTTATTGAGACTGTAAAGCGAAGGCCAGGCATGCGTGCATGCCAGAAGTTGATTACTAGCTAGGTGTACTAGCAGAAAAGTCACAGAGGCGCTGGCGTCCTGTGAAGAAGCTGTGGAGCTGCCCAGGAGAGGGGTTTACTTTGTGAGAAGGCATCGGGTTGTGTACTCTGTACTAGCAATAAGGAATTGTGGGTCGCTGTCACCGTTGCATCTCACCATATAAGAATTTGCTTACAGACTCATAGGCAGAGCGGATGCCTTTTAATCTCATTGAGTTATCTTTCAAGGCGAGTTCGAGGCAGAGAAGCCGAGGCATGTAGAACCCTTTCGATTGCACTTGACTTTCCCCGTGATCAAGTTTTTAATCAGTGAGCAAAACAAACCGCAAAATCTGATTCAGAGTAAGCAGGTTGGTTTCTTGACTTTGCTAAATAAACTCGTATATGGACAAAGGTCAATGTGTGCATAAAACTCGAAGACTTAAGAGTCTTTAGATGCTAGAAGGGTCATTTGCAAATGTTGCCTAAGAGTTCAATTCCCCTTGGACTCACTTGCCAGCTAAGTTACAAGTACTTTTGTAGAGGACAAGATGCATATTTTCCCCTAGTTTGAGGTGGCTGGGTATTTTCTAGCTGCATCATCTATTCATTCCATGGCGGTGGAATCTAAATAATTGAAATATATAAAGTCTCACAACTAATGAAAAATTAATCGAGTAATACCATGGAGTGTTCACTGTTCACCTATTTAATGATTTGCTGTTTACTTCTTTTGTTTTATAAAGTTTGCTATGACTTTGTCAGTCCTATAAGCTAACAGTCAAAAAAAGAGAACAAAACACTTCGTATTTTTTTTTCCTTCTGCTGTAATTTGCTCATAGTCATAGAGTTTAAGGCTAGAAGGAACATCTTGTTTAATTCAGTCTGTCTTCTCTTCCCTCATTCTAACTTAGAGACAACTGAAAATTTTCTGATGAAAAGTTTGTCAGAAAACAGGATTTGTTGAACATTAACTTTTCTTTTTGCAGAAACTTCATTTCCAATGACTTTATATTTTAGTTTTCTGAAGATTTTTTTTCCAATACAATTTCAGGTGGTTTTTAGAATTTTTGAAATTGTGCTATTTTTTGTGTTTCATCTCTCCACTTTCTGGCTGCTTTCCAACTTTAGCCACATGGAAAACTAAGAGCGTTTCTGAAAGTAATATGTTGTGTTCAATGAACATTTCAAAGTGAAAGTGTTCCTTAAAAAACTACCCTCCTACCCAGACGCATACAAACCCTTTCTCACTCACTGTCTCCCATGTGGAAGAAATTAGGAACAAGTAAAAACATGTAAGTGGGGAAAGAAGTTTTGCCCTTAAATTGTTCCATTAGGACGTTTTAAAATGTTTTTTGGGATTTTTTTTTCCTGTGGAAACTTTTGCAGGACAAAATGCTGCTTTTCCAGCTAGTTCTAGTCTGTATTGTTGTTGTTGCCTTTTATGTATCGGTTCATTTTTATTTTTCCCCCTGGCCTAGCACCATCTGATGGGCCGGAGCAGACATTGCAATGTCTAGGTTTGCTGCAGAGCACCCTAATCTTCTGCTGTGTAGCTAGAGTGGAGACCAGCCCTGGGAGAAAGGTGAGTCGGAAGCATATTGTATTTGACATGAGCTGGGTGACTCCTCCTCACTATCCCAGTGGGAAACACCTACTGCAAAGATTAAAATGGAGGGAGAAGCTAATATACTAATCAGCAGTACAAACTCAGTACAGGGATTATTGTATAGATTTAATGTATCTAACTCTGTGATTATTTGTACTTGTAATTAAAATAATTAATCAACACTCTGAGGCCTGTGTTCGTGAAGATCTGTCCTCTTACAGCCATGGCCTGCAAAGTGCAGCTCTGCGTCTGTTCCCTTCCCATGTGCGTTCGCATGCAGACAAGTTCATTCTGTGCGTGCACGTGCCCCTGCGGAGCGCTGTTTCTCTTGTGTATTTCTAAAGCGTCCCAGCACTGACAGAGCGCAGGGTGGCGTTTTCCCAGGCTCAGCGACGGCCCTCCACCTTTGAGAGCTTTACCCAAAGCCCGAACCTTAGTCTTGTGTGTCCCTTAATGAAACAGGGGATCCGCTAATGCCATTTATATCGGGACAGCTTCTCTCTGGCAAATCCATTTAAAGGAACCACTGCAGATTTCACTGCAAATCTGATTCTCCTTCCACACCCCACAGCTGTTTCCAGTGTCAGGGGCCGATAGTGAGACCCTGCAGAAAAACAGAGAGACTCACCAGTGGAGTCTAGATCTCTTGCCTAGCTCTAGAGCAGCGCTTGCTTGTTGTTTGTGAGCACTCGCAGTTTTTTTCCTGCAGGGTTCAGATACCTCAGTGAGCGTGAAATGAGCTGGTAGGAGAATGGGAGAGGAACAAACCACCTGTGATGGGGGTTAGTCGCGTGGCTGCATGCACGGCAGGAATGTGCATAGACACTGGGGGAAAGGGTGACTGCAAGTGTAACCCAGGCCTGCTGGGACCTGGGTTCAACAATAAGTAAATAAAAAGAGTTTTTGTGGTCCATTCAAAAGCAACTGGAGGTCCAGCTTTGGCCTGCAGTCCACCTATAGCCTACCCCTGCAGTAGATTCTCATGCACTAAACTTCAGAGGTCCCAGGTTCGATCCCACCCGCCAATGACGGGGCTCTGTCACCGTTACACAAGAGCCTCATCAGAATAGACTCTTGGGGGACGGGGATCTCTGCAAAACTGCCAAGAGGGTGGGAGAGGGTGGCCATGGTTACTGAATTACTTACCCACCCACTCTGCTGGGCTCAGGTGAAACACATGACACACCCAGAGTTAATGAGAACAGACTCTGCCCATCTCTCCTCCACAGCTTTGTTCCCTCTAGCGTCATCGGCTCCCCGAGTCCACCAGATTAATTATAAACAGTGTACTCGGCTTCTGTGTAGTGTCTCCCATCAGCCAGATTGTGCCTTACTAAACAGAGCCTCAAACTTTCTCTTTTTCTCTTTTTTTTTTTTGATAAGTTGCAAGCGTTTTTGACTCTTTAAACCGCAGCGTGAGGGAGAATTACAATCACTGAAGTGCCTAGGAGCCAGGATCAGATTGTACGAGGCGCTATATGTTAGTTACTAGGGGTATTACAGGAGCACCTATGAGCATAGGTGCCAACTTCTCCTGGCACCGGTAGGTGGTCACGCCCTCCCCCCTGCCCTGGCCTCACCCCAACTCCACCACTGCCACACCCCCTCCTGCCCTGCCCTGCCCCCATTCCAACCCTTCTCCAAAGTCTCTGCACTAACTCTGCCCCCTCACTGCCCCATTGGACTCCTTCCCCAAATCCCCACCCTGGCCCTGCCTCCTCTCCCCCTCCTCCCCTGAGCGTGCTGTGTTCCCGCTCCTCCCTCCCACCACTTGCTGGGAGGAGAAGTGGGGGCACCGCTCAGGGGCAGAGGTGGAGTTGGGGGGAAAGCCTGGCTACCACTGGGTGCAGAGCACCCACCAATTTTTCTCTATGGGTGCTCCAGAACTGGAGCACCCCTGGAGTTGGCACTTATACCTAATGAGCTCCAGTCTGGGAACAGGCCCTCGGTGCGCTAGGAGCTGTACAAACACAGAATAAAAAGAGAGCCCTTCCCCAAAGAGCTTCCAATCTAAGTATAAGAACAGATGGCGACAGACTGGGGAATACAAGGGAACAGTGGGATGAGGGTCAGTGGATGACATGGCAGGGTGCATGGAGTGAGACCCCCATTCCAGCTGGAGAGGCTGCAATCACTGTCTTTGTGGCTCACCTTGAAAATACGGACCTTAACATGTGCCCCCTGGGATGAAAGTGACCTTCGCGAACCAGCCCAGCAGAGCTTTGCATTTGGCCCCACGAACAGCTACAAGATCAAGTTACAAGGTGATTCCAGACTTAAATTCAAAACAGGAAATACTCACCCTGTTTGATTTAACAGGGAACCATCCACCCACGTCCAGTTTCCCTTGGAGGTTGTCAGGTGCAGTCCAATCCAAATGGAGTATTTCCCCTCCGTGATAGTTTTTATGAATGCCTGTAAAGTGTAGGCCAAGTACACTGATAAATGTAACTGTCCGTAATTCACAAGGGGCCAGAACCTCGAAAGAATTTAGGCTTCTTCAGTTGATTTGAAATAAATGGATATAAGGAGTCAAAATTACCTTCAAGGATCCAGCCTTAAATTTTGATGTTCTGGGCACAAAAGAAAGCGAAGTATCTGACATGCAAGACCCTAGATACTGGAGCTATATATATATATATATGTATTTTGTAATGAGCTGCCAGCATGGTTCCAGAATAACCGATTACCATAATGTGAGTGACTCAAGTGAGGTGATCGCTTACCCGGTCCAGGGTTAGGACGCTCACTGTGACTCAGGATGGCTGGGTTCCATTGCTTGCTCCCCCAGACTCTCAGAGTGATCTTGGGGCAAGTCCCGCTGTGCCTCAGTTTCCCCAGATGTACAATGGGGAAACTGAGGCACTAAGGGACTTGCCCATCTGTCTGTCAGGGCTGATACTGCCCCATCTCATAGGGTGTTGAGATTAGAGTGGGAGGTTCAGATACTACAGCAATGGGAGGGGTGGGGGTTAGAAGAGCACTGCGTTTTGATAGGTCAAACTCGACAACTCTCCAGCTGAAGTTCCCACACCCTGCTATTGACTTTACCATCTCACGCTGGTCCTGGCTCATGAGCATTTGAGAGCTCTTCGCCGAGCAGTCCTCACGACTCTCGTTCCACTTTTTGCTCTCTTTGGAAAGCCAGTAGCACTTGTCCCCATGCAGCAGCCAGTTCAGGGCACAGAGTCTGCACCCGGGAGGCCCTGGAAGGGGAAATGTCAAGAGATGAATTTACTGAACCTAAAGACTCAACAAAACTGTGCAAATGGTTTTGGAGCCTCCCGGCTAAATATGGTAAGCAGGGACTTTTCTCACTTGTAGAATTTCATCTGCTTAGAGAAAAGCCAGAATTGGAAGAGCTGGGGGCTGTGGGTCCAGATAGAGGGACACCAGCGGAGCTGTGGGATGGGGGGATCCCAGGGCTGGGCTCGCAGGGGCTGCGAGTCAGGAGTGAGGGGCACTGGCTGAGCTGTGGGGTGAGGAGAGCCCAGGGCTGGGACAGCAGGAGACTGTGGGTCCAGACTGAGGGGCACCAGCAGATCTTGGTGGGGGTGAAAGGGTGACAGGGACCCAGATGCAAATTAAGGTCTCCTGGAGCCCTGGGCCAGAGCAAGGGGGAGGCCCTGCTGCCAGAAATGTGGTCCTTCCCCACCCCTTCCTCCACGCCCCTGCACCCATTCCATGCCTGGCCCTGCCTCGTTCCCCCTGTTCCCCAGGGCCCCACCCCGCATTCTGTCCTGCCCCTCCCCCTGCCTGCTCCTTTTTGCCTCTTCTCCCCCTCTGTGGGGCTGCGACCAGAGAAGCTCTGTACCCGAAATCCTCCAGCCCCAGGGCTGCAGCCGGGGGGTGGGGGAGGAGGAGATTTTTCTGTGGCCCTCAAATTGGCTGGAGCCTCTTGGCATGGGTCCCCTGGGTCTGTGTGGTAATCCACCACTGCAGGGCCCCCACCCTGACACCTCCCAGCTGTGTGAACTCCCCCCACCAGAAGCCTTTGCTCAGTAAACCCTGCTCAGAGCAGTGGGTCAAATGCCCCCAAACGTCCTTCTCCTGGAGTTAGGGGAGGGGAAACAGTCTCTCAGCCTTCTCTCCCCTATCCTCAGCTGCCTGGGATCTCAGCTGCTACAGGAATTGTGGGGAAGGGGAACCACACCCACCCTGACCTACCCTGCTTCTCTAACCAGTTCCCTTTCCCGCTCCACTCCAGCAGAGAGAAGGGGAAGCCAGCTGCCTGTGTGGGAGGATCTGCTGGCCTTTGAGATGATGGTGCGCATGTAGCCATGTCTCCTGTGCAAGGCAGGCTGGAGACCTTCCTCAGCCCTGTAACAGCTGCTTGAGCTGAAGCACGGGGTGGGGCTGTTCATTTTTCAGACGAGGTTCAGAAGGGCAGTGAAGGAGCCCGAAATGGCCCAGATCAGCCGTATCGGCATTAAGGGGAGCTCTCCCACAGAAACCTAGATGTTGTGGGACCACGTGAGGCTGCTCTCGGCTTGACCCAAGTCCCGGATCTGCGAGCAGCACCCATGATTTGGGCCACAGGGAGCTCTTCTGCCGACAGAGCCGGGCGGGCGGAGGGGAGTTGCGTTTACCTGCCGAGCTGTTCTGGGGGGAGTCGCACAGACGCCGTCTTAGGTGAGACGCCAAGCTGGAGTTGCAGTCTGTACCGTTTCCATTCTTCCTGGTGACCCAGTCACTCTCGGGGGCCACGGAGCCTCCGCCGGTCTCTGCTTTACTGCAGGGGCCCTGAAAAACTTCATAGCAGCATCGGTGTGAATGACTTAGGGTTGGAATGGTGAGAACACGGGGTTGTAACGGCCCAGGGATCTCAAACGCAAATCACCACGAGGGCCATATGAGGACGAGTACGTTAGCCCGAGGGCTGCATCACTGAAACCTTTTCATACAACGATACAAATGTATAGTCAAAAATGAAGAGTAGTAAAGTATGCTATTAAAAATCAGTGTGTTAACTTGTTAAACACTGTAATGTGAAGAGGAGTTTTCATAAAATATAAACACCTGTAACTATTCCTTATGTGGTCAGTAACACTGATGATCTACACTAACAGTCTATCAACACAGCTGCAATGGCAGGAACTTTTTAAAGTAACTATTCATGCAAAATACGTTGCCACTTTTAACAAACATTCTTCCCAGCTACTCACAGCAAAGGATCAGACATGCTGAACTTCATACCTCAGTGGGCTCGGCTAATCCGTGAGGCTCCACCCTTGTCCCACCTCTTCCCACCCCTTCCCTGCCCCCATTCCAAACCCTTCCCCAAACTCCCTGCCCCAACTCCGCCCCCTCCCTGCCTGTATTCCGACCCCTTCTTCAAATCCCCGCCCCGGCCTAGCCTCTTCTCCGCCTCCTCCCCTGAGCTTGCCGTGTCACCGCTCCTCCCCTCTCCCTCCTGGAAAGTCCTAAGTACCGCCAAACAGCTGTTTGACGGCGGGAAGCGTTGGGAGGTAGGAAAAGCAGCGGGGATGTGACTCGTTCGGGGGGGGTGGAGGGAGCTTGGCTACCAGTGGAGTTGGTGCCTATGGTGGACCACAGGAAATAACTCCGTGGGCCGCGTATTTGAGACCCCTGAAATAGACTATTTGCAATGGTCTATTGACCGGTAGGAATGAGGGGGTAGATAGATGGCTGGGTACGGGAATGGACAGATAGATAAGGTGGTACGGGAGGGAGTGGATGGGTAGATAGATATGGTGGTGTGTTGGGGTGGATAACTAGATGGCTGTGCAGGGGGATGGATAGATCAGGAGATGTGGGAGGGGTGGATGGATAGATAGGTGGCTGTGTCGGGAGATGGATAGATAGGTAAGACAGTGGGGGATGGATGGATAGATAAGGTAAAGCAGTGTGTGGGTGATAGGGTGGTGATAGATAATGGTGGAGGGACAGCTAGACAAGGTGGTGTGGGGGGATAGATTGTTAGATAAGGCAGCATCTAGGGTGTTGGATAGCTAGAGAAGGCAGTGTGGGGGAATAGATAGTCAGATAAGGTGACATGCACTGGGACAGATAGATAAGTCTGTGTGGGGATTAATTCATTACAAACATTCAGGTCCATCCCGCGTTAGCAAAGGGAAAGTTATCCGGAATGGGTCACTTGAGTGGCATACGTCAATGTTATCTTGTTCATGTGACATGTCCTGCCTGGGTGAAGTACCGAGTCATCCTTTAGCAACTGGAACAGAATCCTAAGTTGAGTTCTTGCCCCATGGTTAGAGTGTTAGCCTGGGACCTGGGAGACTTCCCTGCTCTGCCACAGGCTTCCTATGTGACCTTGGTCAGGTCATTTTGTCTCATTGGCCTCAGTTTCCCCATCTGTAGAAGGGGGTAATAGCTCTGCCTCACAGAGGATTAATTTGTTCAATCTTGCGTGGTGCTCAGGTACTCGGGCAATGTTGGCCTGAGGTAGAGCGGCACTGTGGAGAAACATGAGAATGTTGGATACCTCGCCGTATCCCCAAACAAGTGGATGGGTGGCCTTGAGCTACTCACCCCAGATGCTCAGGGCCGTCATAGCTCCCAGCAGAATGACATTTGCAGCCCAGCTGACCCTCAGAGCCATCTGATGCCAGTGGGGGAAGTGATGGCATTCTGTAAGAGTGATGGCATGCTGACTAGGCATTCTCTTCTAGGGGTTAAGTGAGCTAATAATAATTATAAAAGGGGCTGGGGCTTAGTTAGCTCCTGCTGGTTCAGTCTGTCTTAACAAACCCTCCCAACTGGGGCAGGTCTCCCCTTATTGCAATAACAGAGACCAGTTTGTTAGACAGAAATATGCCATTCTTAGGAGCCCCCCTGGGACTGTCTTGCCAGAATGTTGCATTGTAATTTCTGGAACGATAGAACTGATGAAGACTATGAATTTTCAACAAAAACAAAACATTCCCCCCCACCCTAAAAAAAATCACCAAAAACTGAAATATTTCAATTTGGAAATGTTTTATTTCGTTGTGGGAGCTGTAGTTCAGGTTCCTAACCTTCTCATTCTCCTCTATATACCAGGCTCCTGGTTGGACTACAGCTCCCATGATGCCTTGTTGTCTTCTCTGTTGCTTGGGGAGATGTGCATCACAGTCCCTGGCCCTAGTGCATCATGGGAGATGTAGTCCAGCTGGGGAGCCCGGCCCATAGAAGAGACTGGGGACAAAAGAAACTACACTGCAACTCCCATGTGGCACCAGGGCAAGGAGTTTTATTTTCAGGCATTCTGTTTTTTTAAACAAAGAACCTGACACACATTTTCTGCAGAAAGCAAATGTTGTTTGCAAACAACGAATTATCTAGCTGAAAACTTCCCATTGAAAACTGATTGAACAGACAAATTTCAACCAGTCCTCCCTGTGAATTAGTAGCACACAGGCTTACGCTTCTTACACCTTCATTGTCTACTATGACTCTGGATGGTCTCACCATCCAGCTAAATAATGGATTCATTTGTACTCCTGCTATGATTCACGTCTCAATATCTGCCACCCACATTTTTTCCTGCCTTACCAGGCCAGCGTATATTCTTATCATACATACAAGAATGTGTGAAATCTTGTGACGCAGGTACCAGCTTGCAGCCCTGACTGGTAGCGGTCCAGTCGCCTGTGGAAGAAAGGGAGAAATGCACAGGCACTAGCTGGCCTCACTGCAGTCTTCATTCTCATTGTGCTATCTCAGCCTGTGACCTACATGAAGCTCAGCACAATGCCTGAAGTGTGAAGTGAGATCTCTGTGGGGAAAGGTTACAGAGATGAACGGCCAGCTGTCACTGAGCTGAATTCGTTGCTGGTTTATTGTGTCAGTTTAGTTTGGTGTCAACCTTGATGGGAACCCTGGGTGAATACTGTTACCAAAAAAAAGCAACCGTTACTCTCGGATGTATTAACTGGAGCGTTGCAAGCAAGACGCGAGAAGCGATGGTTCTGCTCTACTCAGCACTGATAAGACCTCAGCTGCAGAATCGTGTCCAGTTTTGGGCGTCACGCTTCGGGAAAGATGTGGACAACTTGGAGAAAGTGCAATGGACAGTAACAAAAATGAGTAGAGAAAACACGACCTACGAGGGAAACCTAAACAAACCCAATTTTTTTTTTCAGTCTCGAGAAGAGAAGACTAAGTGAGGCCATGACAGATTTCAGCTACATAAAAGAGTTTTGTGAAGAGGAGGGTGATAAATTGTCCTCTTTAACCATTGAGGATAGACCAAGAAGCAATGGGCTTAAACCGTAGCAAGGGAGGTTTAGATTAGACATTAGGGGAAATGTCCGAGCTGTCAGAGTGGTTAAGCACCAAGAACAGAGGGAGGTGAGGTTGTACAATCTCCATCATTGGAGATTTTTGAGGACAGGTTAGACAAACACCTGTCAGGGATGGTCTGGAAAATACGTAGTTCTGCCTCAGTGCAAGGGACTGGACTATATGATGTATCATGGCCCCTTCTGGTCCTACATTTCTATGAAATTCTCAAGTCAGTGGGAGTTCTGCTATTGACTTCAGTGGGGCCAGGATGACACGGTCAGCCGTGGGCCAGGGTTAAGGCCATGCAAAGTGAACGCTACTCCACTTGGGGTTGGCGGGAATGAGAGCTTTAAAGGGCCATGCTACCCCTAAAGTGAGGGACAGTGGCTGAACAGGAGCGGATGATTCAATGTTGCATCTGGTAGAGCCCTGGTGTGAAATTAATTTGCCCCCTAGCAGCCTTCAGCTGGGGAGAAGAGACAATAAGGTGGGGTCGATTCTGCCATCCTGGAGGGGGATGGGAATTTCCACACACCCCCCCCCCCCCCACTTACCACAGGGGGTTTAGCTGCTACAGGCAGAGCTGTGTCATAATGCCCTGCACTGCGGAGGTTTGTGGGACTGACCCAGTGTTTATGTGACAGATGCACTTTGATCGCTGGTCACACACAAGAGAAGAGTGATTTCTCTCTATCCTATGCAGAACTGAACACCTCTAGTAGGAGACACTGGAATCATTATCCCTCATCTCCTCTTGCCCCCGAACCCCAGCAGATCTTCTGTGGCTTCCTGCCAGAATCGAATCCCAGCTACCCTAGGGCAAATACAGAGTAAAGCAGTTAACTGAGGGGAGTCACTCCAGATTTACAGCAGAGTCACTGAGACCAGAATCCATCCCTGACTCCAGTGCCTGCAGTGAACGTCGCTCCAGGTTAACAAAGACCAGACTCCAGCCCTGAATCTATTGATGTCAGTGGGGTCGCTCCAGATTTACACAAGAGTCATCAAGGTCAGAATCCGGCACTGAGAGCTCACTCTGGATTTGCATCGGTCTAACGGAGATCAGCACCTGGCCTTAATTCTACTTCTGTTAATTATTCAATATCTGTGTTATAGTCGTTCCTAGCAGCTCCCTTGCACTGTACGCACATGGTAAAAGAAGAGCAGCTAAGATTTTGCCATCTCATTTACGAGAAGATGTTACAGGGGAACGAATCAACAAGACCACTCAAGGCTCCCGCTAGAGTAACCGAGAGCTGAATGAATAAAACACTGAAATCCTGGTCCTCCCAGATTCTTCCTGCTAATTACCACTCATCCTTCCCCAGACATGCCCATTGCAGCTCTCTCTCTGCTTCTCTATTTGTCCCCATCAGCTCCACACACAAATCCCAGAGTGACACCTGTACAATTCCCTTCTTTAACCAAGAATCCTTAGAGGCCCTGTCACACAACTCGCCTTCCTTCAGATCGGTGTGTAAGATCATAAGCTGCCATGAAGGGTTCTGAGACACCTCACCATTCAGGAGGTTCTCAGAGCACGCTCTATTGTGTTAAAGGATTACAGATCCCAGTTCAGACCCATGGGCCAGTGCTCCACATGACACTGAGCACTGGCAAGGTGCTGTACAAGCTCCCTTAAAACTCCCCACGCTGCAGCATGCATTAGAAATACAGCATCACGCCCATCGTAAGAACATAGGTGGTAAAATCCACTTACTCAGGTGGTGAGGAGGTTGGGGTCGGATGGTGAGGGACGAATCTCCACGGATGTTTAAATCAGCATAGACTATTTCCCCAGCCATGGCTAGTTCAACTGGAGACGAGCGCACGCCCAGAGGCTGGGGATCTGAGAAAGGGGCAGCTGCTTCTTTATATGTGAACTGCGGCAGGTGACTCAGCCAACATCAGGAAGTGGTATCAGGCAGAGGCTGCTCAGTGTGTTTTTTTTCCCTCTTCCTTACTGAAGGCGAACGAAGACACTGACTCCATATTCTGCTGTAGGGTGATTATGTTGCAGAGCCAGAATTTTTGGGGTGAAAGCATATTATGATGTTCATGGCATATCCAGAGACAAATTAGATGAAAAACATAAAATATTCTTGATGGAAGATGGCAACGTAACAGAACTTTAATGCTTAGATTTTAAAATGATGACACATAAGAACCCCAAAACAGTGAGAGACAAAACAGGCTGCTCCCTAAGGCAGCGAGGCACAACTCAACTCTACCTTTTTCAAGGTCAGCGCTTTGCAGACTGACTACTGAGACCCATATTGCAGGCTTCCCTACACAGCGCCTTAGCCTGCCAGCAGGACTAGGAACCCCCCTGAAAATTTTAAGTGATAGTGTAACCCACACAACTTCTGGGTGTGGTGTTCTGTCCCATCTAGTGACACCGACACCACTTAAGAGAGAGCTAAAGTGAGTCAGTTTTAGCTAACAGCCAGCAGGCTTTTAGCTCAAGCACTAGGCTCCAGAGGTCCCAGGTTCGATCCTGCCCACCGACCACCGGGGTATGTTGGTGTTACAACAGCATATAATGTTTTGCAGTTTTTGATACCGCACATATCGTGGCTTTTCCTGCACTAGAAAGAAGCTGCTGCCTTTTGTGTGGGAAGCAGCAGCTGTGAGCACTCAAGGGCTGAACCACACAGCGGGCAAAGCTGGGAAATGGTTTGACAATCATGCTGTGCCTAGCATTCATAAGGTGTCAGCTGGCTGCGGCCATCTTGAATCTAGGCACCTCCAGCCCTGTCCACCACAACTGTAAGAGTGACATACGCTTGGCTTGATGTCTGCGGTGATCATGGCTGAGTTCCCCTTTGTGGTCTCTAACAAGGCTACTCGGCAGGAGGCTGTGAAGATATGGGTGCATCTCCTTTAAGCAGGCTGCTAGGTGAGCAGACGGGGGGAGTTTCCAGAGAGAAAAGCCCCTCTGGGCAGCACAGCATGCCTTCAACGAGGCAGGTGTTCCTCCAGAGCCCTGCCTTGGTCAATGTGCACCTTCAAAGGCCGTGAAAGTTTTGGGGAAGCTGAAAATGGGGCTAAAGAAAGATCCAGTTTCTTTCAAGTTTTCCAAATCTTTAAGAAGCTGCAAGGAGACAGTTAGCCCCAAACTCCTTGGCAGCCCTTAAACTGCTAGGGGAAATCCAGTCCAGAAGCCCCCTCTTTCCAGCCGATCATCCTATATCACCTTCCCCAACAGCCCCTCTTCCATCCTTTGTCTTCGGTCCCAGGCGAACAGGTCACCTGGGCCCTCTCTCTTCCGGGCCTCTGTCTCTTCCATCTTTTTTTCCCCACTGTCTGAAACTGGCTGGTCAGGTCACTAAGGGTCTTCTCGCCACAGCCCTTTGTCCTCCCACTGGCCAGAACTGGCTGCCTTCCCAAACAAGGTGGGCCTCTTGGTCACCAACACGACGACTGAGGCCTGGTTTAGGCTCCAACATCATTCAGGGATGTGAAAAATTGAAGGCCTGGGCGCCACCGTTAGGTTGACCTAACCGTCGGTGTGGATGCCGCTAAGTGGACAGAAAAATTCTTCCATCAACCTAGCTACTGCATCTATGGTGTGTGAGCTTCTATTGGTGTGGGAAGCGTCTACACTGCAGTGGCACAACATCAGCACTGTAGCTGTGGCTTCGTAGCGGCTGTAGTGTAGACATATCTAGAGAGAGCTGGAACAGCAGTGGGAGCCAGGAGCAATGGAAGCACCCTAAAAAGGGGGAGGGGGGGCCACAGGCATCCAAACCATGGCCCAGCCCCCAAGCATCACCCCCTCCAAGGCCCTGTTCTTGCACTGCCCCGTCTCCCCAAACCCCTGCCCTCACACCACCCATTCCTCCCTAGGCCACACACTCACACTGTCCCTTTCCCCAAGGTGCCACCTCTTCCCCCATGATCACTCCCCCTGCTTGCTCCTATCCGCCCCCTCCCCTGTCACTTGCCCTTTCAGCCAGTAAAATGGAGGGGGGCATGGCTCCCTGCCCCCCTCATCCCATTCCAGTGCCCGTGGTAGGGGCTGAAAGTCAGGATTGAGGGCACCAGCAGAGCTGTGCGGAGGTTGGCCAGAGCTGGGATAGGAGGGAGCTGTGGTTTGGGAGAGAGGGGCCTCCACAGAGCTGAGGGGCGGAAAGGAGGGGAAGGCCAGGATTGGGATAGCAGAGGGCTGTGGGTCAGGGCTGATGTGCAGCAGCTAATCTATATGTACGGGACAAGCCTAACCAGCTTTCCATTCCCTTGGGCATTGAGCCTGCGGTTTTTAAAGGACCTCTAGGAAGACGAGGCCTGGTCCACACTAGGAAATTAGATCGGTGTAAAGACCTCACTCGGTGGAGTGAAAAATCCACACTCGTGAGTCACACAGTTCAAGTGACCTGACCCCCTCCTGTCGGCATATTCAGCGTTGTCACTGAAGCGCTGCAGGGGTGCTGCTGAAGTGTTTCGTGCATAGACAAGCCCTTAAGCCAGAAGTGGGCAAATTATGGCCCGCGGGCCATGTCCGGCCTGTGGGACCATCCTGCCCGGCCCTTGAGCTCCTGGCCTGGGATGCTAGCCCCCAGCCCCTCTCCTGCTGTCCCCCCTCCCCTGCAGCCATGCTGCCACGCAGGCAGCACGGCTTGCACCTGCCCACCTCCTAGGCTTTCCAATAAGCCAGTCCTGCTGTTCTGAGTGGCACGGTAAGGGGGTGGGGCGCAGGGGGGTTGGATAAGGGGCGGAAGGTCCCGGCGGGCAGTCAGTGGACAGGGAGCACTTGGACGAGGTCCTGGGGGCGGATGGCAGTCGGACACAGGGAGCAGGGGTGGGTAGGACCCCCCAGGCCAGATCCATGGACGTTAGACTTTGAAGAGCTAGGCCCCAGTCCCTGGCTTCTGACCCTCAGCCGAAAATGAGCCCGTGGCCTGCAGCAGTAACGGCGATTTCCTTAGCTAGCAGCGCTGAGGCCAGAGAGATTATTTTTAGAGCGGCCGCCTGGACACTGCTACCAGGCCTGTTTCTGTGCTGGTGTTCATTGGGCAACTCAACGGGAAATCGTACCCTCACAAGCTTCAACAAGCTGATCAAATCCCACCTCACACTGGGCCTGACTTTATGCCTCGTTTCCTGTGCAGTGCAAAACCAACGGTGTGTTTGCTGCTTTCGAAATGGGTCCTGCTTTCCGATGCCACTTGGGAAGCAGTAGCTGCCAGGAGAGCACTAGGATACACGGGGCAGTGGCAGTTATCACAGTCGTAGAGTTTAAAGCCATAAGGGACCACCAGCCCATCTGCTCTTCCCACCTGTGTATCACAGGCCACCAACACCACCCAGCACCTCGCACACCAAACCCAGTAACCGAAATGAGACCAACACATTACAGCCCCCCAGGAGACTAGACTGTTGTGTGCCACAGGAAGAGAACAGGAGGGACCCAGGTGTCCCCATGCCCAGGACCCCAGTGGCAGGGAAACAATGAAGTGAGACACACCCAGATAATCCCCGCAAGTGACCCACACCCTCTGCATATATGAATAAAACCACATTTAAACACAACCTGCAGGAAGCAGCTAAGGCCGAAGGAATCCTAGGATATGCCCATCCAAGAGAGAGTTAGGCTGGCAGGGTGGCGGGGCTGGTTTCCTTACATGAGCGCTATCATCTATGATTTAACTTTCTTTTCAGACCAGGCAATATAACGTTGCCTCTTTTGGGCCAAGCAGTTTGCCAATATTTGCAGTCTCTGAAGCAGCTGGCACTAGCCACTGTTGGAGACAGCAAAGAATCCTGTGGCACCTTATAGACTAACAGACGTTTTGGAGCATGAGCTTTCGTGGGTGAATACCCACTTCCTCAGATGCATGTTGGAGACAGGAGCAACAGGTCCCTCACCAACACTCAAACCTTGGCCCTGCTCCCATGCCACCCCTTCTCCCTGAAGTCACGCCCCCACACTGCTCCTTCACCCTGAAGCTCCATCCCTGTACCACCCCTTCCCCCAAGGCCTTGCCCCTGCTCCCTCCTCTCTACCCCCTCTGATCCCCGTCGCTCACCCCTGTGGCCAGTAAGAAGTGAGAGGGCATAACTCTTCCACTTTTAAAAGTGATGGGGCCATGGCCTCCTGTTAGGGTGACCAGATGTCCCAATTTTATTGGAACAGTCCTGATATTTGGGGCTTTTTTCTTACCTAGACACCTATTACCTCCCACCCCCGTCCCAATTTTTCACACTTGCTATCTGGTCACCCTACTTCCTGCTCCTTCTGCCTCCCATTCCGGCGCCCCTGGTTGGAGAGAACATGCTGGACTAGAGGGATCTCAGGTCTGATCCACTCTGGGAATTGCTACTGTCCTTCTGGTCGATTAAAATCTTTGTGGTGTTGTTGGGAGGGATGGGAGGAGACCTGATCCCACATAAATTAAGGGTTGGTTACCAGTACACATCTCACATCATGCAGGAGATCTGGATATAAATTGAGAGTGGTCCCACTGCAATCAGTGGAGTCCGATCTGGATTCTGATCTCAACAACCCCAGTGTAAATCCAGAGTGACTCCAGTGAAGCCAGTGGGGCTGGATTCTGATCTCAACAACTCCAGGATAAATCCAGAGTGACTCCAGTGGAATGGTTCTGAATATGCTCCATTGTGAGACCAGCATTCAGCTCATTGAAGGCGATTACTCTGGATTTACACCAGTCTAGTGGAAAGCAGAATTTGGCCCGTTTCGGGCTCAGCCAGCTGCTGATACTGGAGGCAGGAACGCTATAGAGTTTCTGTTTCTTTTACACGCTGGGGAAATCCCCATGCACTTGCTCTGGCCAGGGTCCTGCTCATCAGGGGTTTCCCAGCCCGTGTTTCCCCTTGGAAAGGTGACGTTAACCCCTGCCTCACCAGTGACCCCATCACCTTACCTTACATTTCACAGCACTGATCAGCTCCCGGGGTCCAGTCTGTTGCTTTGCTCTCCCAACGCGAGCAGGCCCCAGTATAGGAAGGGGAGAAAGGGCACATGTAGGTGTCCCTTAAACTAAAGGCACGGTGCCTGGGCAGGCGCTCACGGGTGGGGAGCATGTGCCTGATTAACTGATGGGCCTGCTACCTGCAGAGATGGGCTGTACCCTGGAACTCCTGCAATTAACCAGCTTGACCAGCGGGTGTCCTTGAAATCCAGGAATAACTCCTGGTTTCTGTAACCGCCCCCAGCCTCTGGCAGCTGGCCGAGCCTGAGACATTAGCCATGAAGTGCTTGTGTACTTCAGGGGGACCAGCCCCCACCAAGCCTCCTGCCCCAGCTCTTCCAGTGGTCACAGTCCCATCTGCCCTTATGCCCATCTTCTGCCCTGCATGCAGATCTGGGCTCGAAGTCCCTCCGCTGGCTCAGGGCCATCTTCTAATGCCAGCTGGGTTGGACTCTTCAAAGTAACCAGCTGCAGACCGAATTTCGATCTATGAATCCCTGCGACAGCTGTGCTCATCTGGGACAACGCAACTCACAGAGAGCGCTGGGGGCAAAGCATGCTCCGTCAAGGGGATCTGGCTGTGGAACAATCTTCCAGAGGAGACTGGACCCTGCCAGCATCTGCCCATCTTCAGGAGACGCTGGAAAGCTACTCCACCATAAGTGAGGCTCAGAATTTGAACACCCCGTTTATTCCCAATGCCCTACAAAAAGACCCTCCCTCAAGCAGGGTTCTGATCTCATCAAGAGAGAAGAGCCAGAGACACTGTGAAATCCACTAGGGACTTTGCAGTTGATTTTTTACAGAAGGTGCCCAGATACCATGGTGATGGGCAGCAGGATGCAACTCACCGGGCATGTCTACACTGCAATAAGGAACCAGCTGCACCGAGTCTCTCAGCCCAAGTCAGCTGACTCGGGCTCATGGGGTTGGGGCTGCATGGCTATAAACTGCAATGTAGACATTCAGGCTCAAGCCAGAATCTGAGATCCTGCCCCCATCCTGGGGTCTGGGAGCCCAAGCTCCAGCCCCAGCCCGAACGTTTACACTGCAGTGTTATAGCCTGGCAGCTCAAGTCACCTGACCCGGGCCATTCATGGCCGTGCCACAGGTCTTTTATGGCGGGGTAGCCATACCCTCAAACGACCAGACCTGCAGAGTGCCAGCAAAGGAGGAGGTGGGGTTGTTAGGCTGAGGACAAGGAGTGGGTAGGTTTTTCTCTCTCACCCTCTAACCTTAACTCTGTCCCTTTTCACCCCTCTGGGAGATCACAGCATCGTACCAGCCTCTGCCAGCCAGTAGCAATACCCACCAGATCAATATTACTGCCCAGTTAACAACTCTGGGTCCTAGGGTGTAGCTCAGGAGTGGGGATGGCGAGCAGTGCGGGGCACAGAGAGAATGACAGGTCTATTAGGGGAGGAGTGAATTCTGTTATAATCCTGCACCATTCCCAAGGGAGCAGCGTTAAAATTGGTGTGGCAGTTTCTCCGTTCACTTTGCATTTCCTGATTTTCCCCAAAGTTCGCATGTTAGGAATTCTGTTCTTCCATTGCAGATGGGCCCAAGGAGCACAGGGCAGTGGTGAGGCTTCACCCTTAACTCCATCTTCATGATTTTTGTGCATATGAGTCTTAATGTCTATTTACAGTGCATACATGAATTTAATGCCTTTCCCCATCTGCCTAATTATAGCACAGCCTTAAATTTCTCCAGCTCTTTCCCTGGCAACAGCTGATTTCCAGGAAGCTGGCAACAGAGAAAGGTGAGTCAGGCTCTGGCACTGAGTTAACGTCTGTTTATGAGAAACTACTGGAGAGAAAATAGACTCTGTCCAGGATCAGCGTGACAGAAGGCTAACTTGGCAGCCCAGTGCTGTTCAGCTTTCTCTGTCCACCTCCCTCTTCACTATGGATCCCCGAATGTGGTTTGTTTAGCTAGCAAAGAAAAATAGAAAGTTTAAGGGGGTGGGGAGATAGTGTCCCGGGTAAACAAAGGAGACAAAGAGGGTGCATGAGTTGGGCAGAAATCCGTTTGCTGTAAGTGTCTGTGGCTGTCAAAAGCCTCTTGTGTCAGGTGGACAGTGATCCCAAAGATCACGACAAGGGAGAAACCCATCTCTTTGCACCACTGCCTTCCCAGCAATGAGGGGATTTTCTCTTGACTCAGCAGATGCACGTTATCTCAGGGGCTCCCCTACTGCAGGCTCCGGGGAAAGTTGGTTCACTCTAGCACTGCCACTGAAGAGGAGAGATGTCAAAGGGACATCTCCTCTGGCCACTACTGCTGCTCTTGATAGTAACCACCCAAGGGAAGCCAGTCATCACCTCAGGTAAGTGACCTACCACTTCAGGAAGGATTTTTCTCCCCAGCAGGCAAACCAAGGGGCCTGACCTCACCCTGCCTGCTTGGAGAACACAGTTGCAGTACCCAGCTGAGCATAGGGAACCTTAACCTCCAGCCCTCCAGGGCTCATTTTAGGCAGCCGAGCCCAGAGCCACCTCCACCCCCTTGAGGAAACAGAGGAAGGTCGCTCCTATCCTAACCCTACTCCAGTTGGTGAGGAGATAAATGTGGCAGGGAGGCAGAGATGGATTTGAGAGGGACCTGGCTGGAATCAGTGGGAGAGTCAGGGTAGGGGAGGATGGATGATGTGAGGGAGGCAGGAGGGCTGAGAGAATGGGTGAAAGGGGAGCTGGAAGGATTTGGGGAGGCAAAAGGAGACAGGTTCTGAAGGCAGGCCGGGGATGGAGGGGAGTTTCTGACAGGAGGGGCAGTGGGTATGGATGGATTTTTAAGAGCCTGAGGGGGCCATGGCTAGATTAGGGGGTCCCGAGAAGAGAGCTAAAGGGGTATGGATGGATTTCAGGAGTCCCGAGAGTAGGGCTAGGTGGCATGGATAGATTTTAGGATGGTAACATGGATGGATATTTGGGGGGATTATGGACCGGGCGAAGGGGCCTGGATGGATATGTGAGGGTCAGGCTGAAAGGAAGGGGTGTGTGGATGGTTATTTGGGGGGCTGACAGGACGGGGAGGATGTGTTCCTGGATTGTGTATCTACTAGCTCTTTGGGCCAAGGACTGTCTTACTGGCATATGCATGTACAGCGCCTAGCACTGTGGGGTCCCAATCCCTGATTAGGCTTCTAAACTCTACCACAACAGATGCTGTTTGCGACCCAAACAGCAGGCCAGATGCTTAGTGACTCTGGAACAGAGACATTCGAAAGGGAATTTAATAACATCGAAGGGCTTCTGCGCAGCACAGAGCCAAAGAGAGGGGAGCCGGAAAATCCCCAACTGGGAGGTGTGATTTTCAAAGACTGTTTGGGGGTAGCAAGGAGCCATGGTGGAATACTGGGGGAAACCCAGCATGAGAGAAGTTAGAGATGGTTGGATTTTTGGGGGGGGGAGTGGTAGAAAAGGGTTTTCAATGGAAAAATAGCTTTTCGACCCATATAAAAAATATCTACAATAAAAGAATTGTACCACTCAAAATTCTGTGCTTTTTGACAACAGAAGATTTATACGGAATTGATTCAACATGACAAATATTCAGTTTGATTCATGGAGTTGAAATGATTTTTTGTTTGTTTGTTTCCTTTATTAGTGGGTTCCTTTTTGCCCCCTTTTCATGTGTGTGTGTGTGGAGGGAGGAGGGGGGGGTGGATAAAGAGAGGAGGAAGAAAATAGAAAAAGGAAAAAAATCCCCCCCTCCAAAAATGAAAATAAAAACATTTGTTTTGATTCGATTCATTTGATTTAAATGGAATAATAGGTTTTGGTCTGAAATGAGTCGAAATTAAATTTTGGTGAGAATTAGAGATAGTCCAAAATAATGTGTCATGAAGTTTTTTTAAAACAGAACAATGTTTTTTCAAACTATATGAAAATTTTCTAGACAAATGTTTGTACCATTCAGATTTTGACAAATTGGAAAATGTATTTTGAATTGATTAGGTTTTTTTCTTATGTTTTTGGTATTTATTTTTCCTTGATCTCCACTTTTCCAGAGGAAAAAAAAAGAGAGGGAGGAGAGAAAAGGGGAAAATAGCCCTCAAAAATGAAAATCTTTATTTGTTATTGTTGTTTTGATTCCATTTGATTCAAACTGAAACTAATTTTTTTGATTCGTTAAGATTCCATTTGATTCAAACTGAAACTAATGTTTTGGTTTAGCTACATTCTAAATGGATTTTTTCTTTTGATGGAAAAAAATCGGAACAAATGCAATGAGAAATTTTCAAGTGAAAATATAGTGATAGCCTGAAAGAGCTCAAGCTTTTTAGCTTAACAAAGAGAAGGCTTAGGGGTGACCTGATTACTGTCTGTAAGTATCTACAAAGGCACAAATATTTAATAACGGGCTCGTCAGTCAAACAGAGAAAGATAGAACGCGATCCAATGGCTGGAAGTGGAAGCTAGACAGATTCAGGCTGGAAATAAGGTGTAAATTTTCAAAGAGTGCAAGTAATTAACCGTCGGAACAATTTGTGGTGGAGTCTCAATTACTGACAATTTTTAACTCAAAATTGGATGCTTTTCTAAAAGCTCTGCTCTAGGAATTATTTTGGGCCGGTCTCTGGCCTGGGTTATCCAGGCGGTCAGACTAGATGGTCACAGTAGTTCCTTCTGGCCTTGGCATCTATGAAGCACACATTTTTGGCATAAAGAATCCCTGGTGTTGGCCACCTAGTGGAAAGGTTCGGTTTGGAAACCCAGAAATTCTGGCCAAGAGATATAGGACGCGATCAGCGGCTCTGATTTTGCTGCATGGGAGAATATGGCCCTTGACAGTTTTCATGCCGTATCGTTCTAGAAACCCCAGACCAGCTTCCCTCAACCTCACGCAGCCTCCACCTCATCAGCACATACAAATCTAGCTGCAAGCCCACATCCGACCTACTGGTCAGGGTGATTAACCAATAGCACAAACTCCTAAAGCAAAGTGGTGTCTTCTCCAATGTCTCAGTGCCTTCAGCTCCAGCCTGGATGTCTCGCTGGAAGACGCTGGAAGACACAAGTTTCTGGGTTCAGAACTGGGGGGACTAGGTGAAATTCTCTGTCCTGTAAGATACAGAGATCGGACTAGAGGATCTAACGATCCCGTCTCTGGCCTTGAAATCTACTCATCAAACCCCAAGCTCGACCCACCATCTCTGCCGTGCCATGTGCTCTCCGCTACCCCTATAATCAGCTTGGTTTTTAACCCTTGCAGTTCCCATGGTTTGTTGGAAGGTATCCTGGTCCACGACCGTAGGAAGCTCTGTGCGCATCCCCCTTCACACCGTCGAGACGTCCTTTCATGTGTACCGCCTCGATGGCTCTGCCTCCCGTTGAGAGGAGATCCTGGTCTCCCTCGATGGGATCTCGCAGCCTCCCCGTATCCCTTTCCCCGAGAAGATCTCCGTGTCCAGCAGAGGCTTTGAAGTGCAGCACACGAGCAGAGGAGTGGAAGGCAGCTACCAGGTGGTCTCCATGGTCACGGGGAAGTGTGAGGCTCACATTGACCTGGCAGTGTTGGGTGAGTCCTGTGCTCCCCCCTCCCCAGTCTCCTAGTAATGCCACTCAGTGCAGGACCTGTATAGAGCGTGTGCATGGGCCCAAGCAGCTCAGGGGATTGTTCTTTCCCTCTCTAGCCTGTGGAGGGCTCACGGGCAGGGCCGGTGCAACCATTTAGGCGACCTAGGCGGTCGCTGAGGGTGCTAGGATTTGGGAGGCGGCATTTTCTTCAGCAGCGACCGCGGCGGCCGGATCTTTGGCCACCCTAGTCAGTGCCGGCATTTAGGCGGAGGGAGCTGGGGCAGCAGAGTGCAGGAAGGGCCGCCTGCAGCAAGTAAGGGGCGGGCGGGGGAAACTCCCCGCCCCAGCTCACCCCTGCCCCATCTCCTCCCCGAGCACGGGTGGCTGCTTCACTTCTCCCACCTCCCAGGCTTGCAGCGCCTAAGCTGATTAGCGCTGCAAGCCTGGGAGGTGGGAGAAATGAAGCAACGACGGCGTGCTCGGGTGGAGGCGGAGCAGGGGTGAGCTGGGGTGGGGGGGGAGCCTCAGGGCAGAGGGTGAGGCGTGAGGAGCTGCCGCGGGGGGGGGGGGGGCCTCAGGGTGGAGAGGGGGAGCTGCTGTGGGGGGGAGCTCAGGGTGGGGGCTCGGGGACGGGGGAGGGTGCAAGGTGCCGCCTAGGGCGTGAAACATCCTTGCACTGGCCCTGCTCACAGGGAGCATAGCAGCTGTGTCCCTGGCTGGACAAACGTAGCTGGAAATGGCTAATCTGTGTTGCACATTCTAGGTTTGTTTCTAAAGGCACAGCTGGCTGCAGAATCTAAGGACGGGGGAGGGTTAAAGAAATAACCAGGTCCTTCCAGCATGAGGCCAGACACAGAAGACCAGAGAGCCCACACCCCCACAGAGGAGCAATAAGGGAATCATCTCAGCAGGCTAGAGCCAGCCCTGGGGAAGGGTCAGCATCACGGGGGGAGGCTGTGCCCCAAATCCCCACTCTCATCTCTTACCCCCTTCTCATTTCAGAGCCCACTCCATCTCCACCTGTCCGAGGAGCCCCGCCTCAGGGAGAGGGAGACCTCAGCGAGAATGAAAAGGGAGGTAAGTCAGTGTAAATGCAGCCGATGTTAGACCGTGGGTAGAGACGAGACCTGGGCATCAGGACTCCTGGGTTCCGTCCACAGCTCCAGGAAGGGAGTGAGATCTAATGGGTTGGGAGTGGGTTTGAGGGGCTAGGATTCAGGACTCCTGGCTTCTAACCCCAGCTCTAGGAGAAGAGTGGGATCTATTGGGTTCGTGGGTGGGAGTCAAGACTCCTCTTTCTATTCCCAGTGGTAAGAGAAGGGAAAGGTCTAATGGGCTGGGGGACTGAGATTCAGGACTCCTGGGTTCTATCATAGGCTCTGGGAGGGGAGTGAGATGTAATGGGTTGTGGGTGGGGGAAGATACTCAGGACTCCTGGGTTCCATTCCCAGGTCTGGGGGGGTAGTGGGATCTTTCCTGCCAAAAGTTTTAGTTTTGCCAAATCTGCCTTTTTCCAACAGAAAAATGTTTTGGTGAAAAATTCCAACCAGTTCCCAGGGACAGAGTTAAGGTGAAGTTGCTGGGTTAGCATGTACCTTAATTGTATGTACTGGTTTCTAGAGGTTTAAGCTTAGCAGCTCTCCATGTGCTGGAAGGGCATGAGGCAGCACTGGGCAACCCTTAACTCTCCATTAACAACGTTTTGGAGGCAGTTCATTTGTATTGCAGCAACGCTGAGGAGATCCCCATTATGGCCCAGGACTCCAGTGCGCTAGGTGCTGTGCAAACACAGAACAAAAAGATGGCGCCTGCCCCAGTGAGCTTACAATCTAAGAACCTCTTCGCAACTCTCCTCTTTCATTTCAGGGCCTTTGAGTGATGCTGCCAGGATGGCGCTGGTGGTGGCTGGAGTGATTGGACTGCAATTCCTTCTCTTGCTGCTGGCTGCGTATATGACACTCTCTCTGTGTGTATAAAAAAAGGGAGCAGCCCAACGGCGCTGAGTGAAACTGAATCCCTGAGTGGCTACAGATCAGGAGACCGAGTCAACAACTCCTTTGCCAAGCTATCCTGTGACAAGGGATACTGGCTCTTTAGGACAGAGGACGGACATTTTGGGGGTCATATTACTTATAAAACCTCTAAGGGTGGTGAAATTTCCATTCTTAGAGGTTTTTAAGGCCCAGTTTGACAAAGTCCTAGCTGGGATGATTTAGCTGGGGTTGGTCCTGTTTTGAGCAGGGGGTTGGACTGGATGACCTTCTGAGGTCTCTTCCAACCATAATCTTCTATGATTCTATGATTCATTCCAGGGATTGAGCTGCAAAGAAATGGAAGAAAAGAGATCCACCCTAGAGAAATGGATCCCAGGATGTAGTGCTCTGGGAGAGAACCTAGGCTGTCGACTGTGCCTAGAATGGGGTGGGGGGCAAAGGCCATCCTCTTCCATCAGGCAGAAGGAATCCTGGGAAAGGTAGTCCCAAAGGCATGCTGGGGTTTGTAGGCCTCCACAGCAGGGAATGCTGGGAACCAGGGCCAGTATATAAAGAGCCACTTCCTTCATAATGAGGGTGGTAGTGGATGTATGTAGTTGTGGTTGTTCAATAGACGTTTGGAATCTGCGAGCTGCTTTGAAAATTTCAGCCTTCCTCCTGTGGGGTGTTGAGTTAACTGCCCATATGTGGGCATCTGATGCTGTTAAGTGCTTATTCTTGTTTGACTGCACGTCTAATTGTTAGGGCACTTATGGCTTTTTCTATTTGTTTTTATACTTTAATTTATATCCAAATACAAATAAATATTCCTTTACAACAGCCAAGGCTCCTGTTGACTCCTGCCATTAATCTACAATTGGAGGGAGAATAACCACGATCTGAGGACTTCAATCACTCAGACATAGGTCAGGGGTTTGTTACAGGAGTGGGTGGGTGAGATTCTGTGGCCTGCACTGTGCAGGAGGTCAGACTAGATGATCATAATGGTCCCTTCTGACCTTAAAGTCTATGAGTCTATAATGTAGACATTCCAAAGGGAAATGAGGGACATGCAGGTACCTTCATCCTTTTCAAGGCCCAGCTATTTGCCATTTATCCACATACCTTGCCCTTCACTGAAGCCAGGAACCGAAGACTGCAACCTCATCAGGCCAAAGTTCTGATGATCAGGCCATTTGCTGTCTTTTATGCACCCACTGGAAGGGAATATAGGAACAGCATGATCTAGTGGGTAGGGGCATTGGCATGCACTTCAGGAAGCTGTAGGTTCTAGTCCTGACTCCTAACTGTCTAAGGCCTACCCATTCTTTCCCCTGTTTCCCAGCACCCTCAGGAAGGAAATCCAGTAGCTAGGGCATGGGATTGGTAATCAAGTCACATATGTTCTATTCCCAGCTCCGACAGGATGCTGCCAAGGTGTGTGACCTTGGGCACGGTGCTTCTCTGCTCTGGGCCTCTGTTTCGCCTAGCCTTGACTCTTGTCAATGGTAAGCTTTTGGGGCAGGGACTGTCTCTCCCTGTGTGTCTGTGCAGCGCCCGGCACAACGGGGCCCTGATCTCAGCTGGGGCAGGGACTGTCTCTCCCTGTGTGTCTGTGCAGCGCCCAGCACAACGGGTTCTTGATCTCAGCTGGGGCAGGGACTGTCTCTCCCTGTGTGTCTGTGCAGGACCCGGCACAACGGGGCCCTGATCTCAGCTGGGGCAGGGACTGTCTCTCCCTGTGTGTCTATGCAGCGCCCGGCACAATGGGGCCCTGATCTCAGCTGGGGCAGGGACTGTCTCTCCCTGTGTGTCTATGCAGTGCCCAGCACAACAGGGCCCTGATCTCAGCTGGAGCAGGGACTGTCTCTCCCTGTGTGTCTGTGCAGCACCCAGCACAATGGGGCCCTGATCTCAGCTGGGGCAGGGACTGTCTCTCCCTGTGTGTCTGTTCATTACCCAGCACAATGGGGCCCTGATCTCAGCTGGGGCAGGGACTGTCTCTCCCTGTGTGTCTGTGCAGCGCCTGGCACTATGGGGCCCTGATCTCAGCTTCCATGTGCTACTGTAATACACATAATAATGAAGCCATCTGTATCATGCATCAGTCTCTGGAAGATCAATTTCACACGGAGAACGTTTCTGTTGCTCATCGGCAATGCAGACACACGGGGTCTTGACTGACTAAAACATGAATTTTAAAAATATTTGCTACTTTGAAACCAGAAAATGTTCAATTAAAAAAAAAAACCTGATGGAAATCATTCAAAAAAACCCCAAAATGATGAAATCCTGAAAAATTGCCCTTTTTAAGCACTAACTTGGCTCAGGCTGATACGCAATGGAAAGCCAATATCCTCAGTGCAGGTGCAGCCCTGAATTGGGTCTTACTTTGTTAGCTGATGTTTTCCCACAAGCAGAACGGTGCAGGGTGAAGGGGTCTCACAGATGCTGCCTCTGGGATGAGAACCTGCCCAAGGCTGGGAGGCAGGGAAAAATGAATGGGAGAGAGCTGCTGTCTAGGGCTTTTCATCTGTAGATCGCAAGGCGCTTTACAGGAGGCCAGTATCATTATCCTCATTTGTCAGATGGGGAAACTGAGGCACGAGGCGGGTACATTGACTTGCCCAAGGTCAACCAGCGGACCCATGACAGAGCTGGGAATAGAGCCCAGGTCTCCGGATCCAAAGGCTCGTGGTATTGGAGCTCATTGGAAGCACATGCTGCCGTCCCGCTCAGCTGCTGGGGGAGGGGCCATGACAGGAGGGGGCGTGGCCAGAGTACTCTGCACTCCAGGCTGTGAAGTTGCTGTTAGTTACAGCACCCCTGAGGGTGCTCTAACTTATCCTGGGATATGCGCCAGCCCCCAGAGCAGCCCAGAGGTGCAAGGGCAGCTAAGACCAGCACAAGCAGCTTGCATCTCTCTTATTCTTAGATAGCCAGAGGCTGGTTTGGTCCCTTTCACAGCCCAGGGCCGTCCTCACTTGCAGCCCTTCTGGGGCATCCCTGGGGAGGAGCAAAATCACCACAGCTCCTTCCACTTCCAGCCTTCTCTGCTCCAGCCACCCATCCCTGCTGTACCCCATGGCCATGCCCCCTACTAGCCCTACCATCCTCCAGCCCTTAAGCCTGCTCCTCCAAATCCCCCATAGTCATGTCCTTCCCTCTTCCATCCTGCCCCACTCTGTGTGCTGGAGAATTCCTCGGAGGTCTGGGCTTACTAGTGGACCAGTACAGCTGATGCCTAGATGTTGCAGAGCAACAGGGAGCCCATCCCTAGGGAGGGATGGGGGCCAGTCTATATCCCACAGCAGGAGCACGTGGGGAGGGAATACAGGGGAACACTGCCCCGCACTCCAGCTGCTGGCTGAGAGATGCAGGACCTGGAGACTCATTGTTGAAGACACCCCGGGGGAATAGAATCCGCCGGGGGCGAGGATGCTGCATGCTCCTGTGACACAGAGCAGTGCTTCTCAAGGACCAAGGACCGGTCCGTGGACTGGTGCCAGTCCCCGAGATCTCCCTGACACAGTTTAGGAAGGCAGCAAGCCGGTGCCTGGTATCAAAAAGATTGAGAACCACTGATGGAGCCTCCCTTTCAGAGCAGGGTTTGTGGGGAGGAAGTGGAAGGGGCTGTGATGACACATTGCATCAGCCATTGGGCAGCTGGGAACATGACACTGGCTAAAAAGAAATTGACTAGTCCAGAGTCACACCCTTCTGCAGCTCAGAGGGGATGATGCTCTCTCTACACCTCCAAACGGGGCAAGCTGGGGCTTGTACACTCTGATCTGGCCAAGAGGAGTCTCAGCTGGTTTATTTTTCAGCATGTAGAGGATTATCGGGGAATTGTTGATCCGCCAGCCAGGTGAGTATTTGCATCAGCAATGAGCCAGATCCCCAGCTGGTGCAGACAGACCCAAGTGGGGCTACACCTGATTGACACAGCAGCTGGGGATCTGCACCTGCTGACTCTCCTGGAGCTGGGGAGATGGAATTTTTATGATGCCACTGAACGTGCTGTGTATATGAAGAGGACAATGGGAGGGGGGAAATGTACGTTAAACCCGCCCTGATGCTACATCTCAGATTCTGGACCCAATGGGAAGCAGGAAGGAGGCCAGGCTGGTGCCTCTGCCTGGAATTGGCACCGTGAGTCTGACCCAGTGACACCCAGCCGGAGAGGCACTGAAGATGCTGGGACCAGGCTGCAGGGAGCCATAGAGATAACATTCATCTCCTTCCTTTCTGCACCCCACGTTCTCTATTTACCATTCCTCTTAGGGACCCCATTTCAAACTGGGGTTGGGAAGGGTGGCCTTGCAGTGAGGGCACTGGCCTAGGGACCTGGGTTCAAATACCCCCTGTGCCAGCAACTCCCTGGGTGACCTTGGGCAAAGTAACTTAAGCGCTGCATGGCCCAGGTCTTCCCCCTCCCTTCTAGGAAATAATCCTGCCTTTGTCTGTCTGTGCCAGGGTGTCCAGATGTCCTGCTTTTATAGGGACAGTCCTGATATCTGGGGCTTTGTCTTATAAAAGTGCCTATTATCCCCCACCCCCGTCCCGAGTTTTCACACTTGCTATCTGGTCACCCTAATCTATGCCCCAGTCCTCCAAACAATTATGCCGTTTACACTAGCTAGAGATCTGACCCCATGGACTCCTATGGAGCAATGGCTGATTAAGACCAGCTAGCAGGCCTCTTGAAATCATGGTTCGGCAATCACGGATGTTAGGGGTCTTAGTCTGTAAACTCTTCAGGTCCAGCTATACAAACCCTTGCCCAATGGGGCCCCAGCCCTAGCTGCAACATCATAATATAAATAATAATGAATGGGCAACTGTACTGCTGCTCCGTCATGTCAGCACTCAAAGGGTTACGTTTCTGGGCTGCCTTCCAAGAAGTTTTCCCCTTTAAATCCGCCTCCTGCTGCATTATGGGAACCAAATTGTCTCTTTCAAGCCAAAAGAGGATCTAGCTGGGGGCCTACCAGGGGCATGGCTAGGGTAGGGTTTCTGAGGTCCTGGCGCCGCTGTGTGGACACTTGGGGTCACTGATTGAAAAGGCTTTTCTAAACCAAAGGGCCCTGATCTCAGCAGGGGCTTCTACACACCGGTGTTAGGCAGATAATAATGCCCTGTATCGCTAAACCGATGGCCTGTTTCTATGGGGAGTTTGTCTCCTGGCCGGTGCAGTGAAGCCTACGTTCATCACAATGTGCACCAAAAGGCAAAGTAAAGGAAAAGCTCGGGTAATGAGCAAATCTACTTCACGACCTGATGTAGCAGGACAGAACCAGCATCTCAGTCAAATCAAGCTGTGGCCGTAGTGGCAATTCTGCTGATCACCCAGAAACGCTTCACCCTTTTTCATGCTGACCCCTAGTCCACCGGACTGAGGTTGTGCTGGGCACGCATGGACTGTACTTGCCAACAAGTTAGCCCCGTCCACACAGAATTCTGACCATTAGCAGGAACCGGAGGAGACTGGCAGATTCTGTGCTAGATGCTCTTCACATACTAGGGTGACTCTTCTGACTGCAGTCCATCACTGGCGATTTTTAAATCAAGACTGGGTGTTTTTCTAAAACGCTCTAGTCAAACAGGAATTAGGTCCTACAGCCTGAGAGATGCAGGACATCAGACTAGATGATCCTGGTAGCCCACTCTGGCCTGATAATCTATGAATCTATAACATTTTAGATACTCAGCGTTGCCAGTTCATGAATTAATTGTGCAATATTTGGTGTGTTTCTTAAAACCCCAACTCCTGGAGTCATGTTACTCCTCAAAAATCTCAACTCTCATTTGAAAAAAGAAAGTAATTTTCTGGCCCTTATGATTGAAGAGAAAAGCTTGAAGATGAAACCCCTAAATGTTCCAACACCCAAAGGCAAATAAACAGACCTAAACGTTATTGTTTTTTAAGTCTCCCCCTCTCAGTGCCTGCTAGTTCCCACAAAAGTTATGAGCGTGATGCGGGAATACTGCTGGTGCGCTCGGACACCTGCCTGTCATGCTGACCAATAGTGTCGCATTGTTTCCTCGTGCTCCCGTCTGTCTGTCTGTCTGTATCCATCAGTTGTCATTTGTCTTATACTCTTTGGGGCAGGGATCATCTTTTGATCTGTGTTTGTGCAGCGCCTAACACAACTGGCCCTCTTCCATGACTGGGGGGATGTGTACACAGCAAACAAAAAAGAGCAGCTCCAATGAGTCACAGAGCCCAGATCAACTGACTCATGCATGCATTACTGGCTAAAAATAGCCGTGCAAGCCTTTGGGGTCAGGAAAGAATCTGGGCTCTGAGACCCCAGGTTGTCACAGCCTGAGCCCAAACATACACACTGCTATTTTTAGCCCCGGGATTGGAGCACCGTGAAGCCGGGCTCTGAGACTTACAGCCATGGGTCTTTTTTTGCAGTGTAGAAAATACTCTGGGGCTCCTAGGTGCTTGTCATGGTATAATTCCCCACTCTGAACCTTAGCGTCCAAAAGATGGGGTACCAGCATGAATTCCTCTAAGCTCAATTACCAGCTTAGAACCTGTAGCGCTGCCACCAACCAGGAATTCCAGTGCCTGGTACACTCTGGTCCCCCCAAAACCTTGCCTGGGGACCCCCAAGACCCAGTCCCTCTGGATCTTAACACAAGGAAAGTAAACCCTTTCCCTCACCATTGCCTCTCCCAGGCTTCCCCTCCCTGGGTTACCCTGGAAGATCACTGTGATTCAAACTCCTTGAATCTTAAAACAGAGAGGAAAATTCACCTTCCCCCTCCTCCTTCTCTCTCCCCCTCCCAGACTCTCCCTGAGAGAGAAAGTAATCCTAACACAGAGAGAAAATAACCTTTTTCTCCCTCTTCCCTCCTTTCTCCCCACCAATTCCCTGGTGGATCCAGACCCCGTCCCCTGGGGTCTCACCAGAATAAAAAAACAATCAGGTTCTTAAACAAGAAAAGCTTTTAATTAAAGAAAGAAAAAAACAGTAAAAATTATCTGTGTAAATTTAAGATGGAATATGTTACAGGGTCTTTCAGCTATAGACACTGGGAACACCCTCCCAGCCTAAGTATACAAGTACAAATTAATATCCTTTCAGCAAAATACAAATTTGAACTCCTTCCAGCCAAATACACATTTGCAAATAAAGAAAAGAAACATAAGCCTAACTCGCTTTATCTACCTAGTACTCACTATTCTGAGCGCATAAGAGCCTGTATCAGAGGGATTGGAGGGAAACCTGATTGCACGTCTGGTCACTCTCAGAACCCAGAGAGAACAACAACCAAACACTAACAGCACACACAAAAACCTCCCTCCCTCAAGATTTGAAAGTATCCTGTCCCCTGACTGGTGCTCTGATCAGGTGACAGCCAGGCTCACTGATCTTGTTAACCCTTTACAGGCAAAAGAGACATGAAGTACTCCTGTTCTATTAACCCTTAACTATCTGTTTATGACAGTGCTACCATAACACACCTAATGTACAGTATCCAACACAACGGGGGTGTGATCCATGACTGGGGCTTCTAGAGGCTACCATAATAGACCTAATAATGTGCCATTGCATGATGCGGGTCCTGATTCATGACTAGGGCTCTTAGGTGCTACGGGACAATAGATAATTAATAATATCCGGGACAAAGGCGCCGACTTTGTGATTTTCCGGGGGGTGCTCAACCCCCGCTCCGCCCCAGGCCAAGCCCCCCACTGCACCCTCTCCCCCAAACCTCACCTCCACCCTGCTTCTTCCTGCCCCGCCCCACCTTTCCTGCCCTCTTCTGCCCCCTCCACCGAGCACTTCCTGCACACCATGGAACAGCTGATCATCAGCAGGCGGAGGCACTGGGGGAGGCCCTGACCTGCAGGGCTGCCGGTGAGTGCTGAGCACCCACTATTTTTTCCCATGGGTGCTCCAGCCCCGAAGCACCCATGGATTTGGTGTCTATGATCCAGGAGGTCATAAAGGTTCCCTCTGGGCCTTGAAATCTACAAATCTATTAAATCATTCTCTGGAACACCCCAGGACAGCAGCAGACTATGCCAGATCCAGGAGGCCCTCCTATTCCAGGAGCATTCAATTCATTCACAAACACATCTTAAAGCCTAAAGCTCAGACTCCTCTGTGCTTCACCGATAAAGCTCGATCCAGTCTTCCAGGAAGCCAAAGCTGTTTCTGGTCCTGATCTTCAAGGTGCTCCGTGGCCTGGGCCCAGGATCTCCAAATGGGTCTACACCTCTAGGGTGAAAACCCTGGGGCATAACTCTGGTCTTCCGGCCCAATTAGACTCTAAAATAAGGGGAAAGCTCATTCATTCAGGAGACAGAATTGTCTCCAGACTGCTGTGAATTCTCCCAGGAACAAAGGATCTTCCCAAACCACCCCACCTTCTGCTCTAAGGGCAGGGAGCACTTTGAGCAGCCTTCTCTAAATTAAATACATGACCCCAGTGCACCCAGTTTTCCCCCTGGGGACAGGTTGAAAGAACAAACATGTGTGACGGATGTTAGTCACGTTGCTTAATGCACGACTGGAAGGTGCTCAGATGCTATCGTGATGAGCATGGTATAAGAGCCTATATGGAATAGAACAGAATCTCTAGTCCCACGTATTGCTGAAACCCATGGTCCCCTCACGCCTCCAGATGCATGTGAACTGGCAGATTTTGTTTTAAGCAGGAGGGATTTATTTTTAGAGCAGCTCTGAATTCTCTGTCTTTAGGTCTGTTTGTCTGATGGAAAATCTGCACTGCAGAAGCCGCAGAGAAAATGAAATGCTGCCCTGACCAGCAATTGAGTTCATTGTTTCTTTTCCTGTGTGATCTCATAGACTCATAGACTCATAGGTCAGAAGGGACCAATCTGATCATCTAGTCTGACCTCCTGCACAAGGCAGGCCACAGAACCCAACCCATCCAATTTTATAACAACCCCTATCCCAGGACGGAGTTATTGAAATCCTCAAAAGTGGTTTGAAGACCTCAAGCTGCAGAGAAACCACCAGCAAGCGACCCGTGCCCCACGCTGCAGGGGAAGGCGAAAAACCTCCAGGGCACCTGCCAATCCGCCCTGGAGGAAAATTCCTTCCCGACCCCAAATATGGTGATCAGCTAAACCCTGAGCATGTGGGCAAGCGTCACCAGCCAGCACCCAAGAAGGAATTCTCTGCAGCAACTCAGCACCCATCCCACCCACATCTCCCCGCAGACCACTGAACAGACCTGTCTGGTGGTAATTCAAGATCAATTGCCCAAATTAACGATCCTATCATAACATCCCCTCCATATACTTATCAAGCTTTGTCTTAAAGCCAGGAAAGTCTTTTGCCCCTACTACTTCCCTCGGAAGGCTATTCCAGAACTTCACTCCCCTAATGGTCAGAAACCTTCATCTAATTTCAAGTCTAAACTTCCTAATATCCAGTTTATACCCATTCGTCCTCGTGCCTACATTAGTACTAAACTTAAATAATTCCTCTCCCTCCCTAACGTTAACCCCCTTGATATATTTATATAGAGCGAGCATATCCCCCCTCAGCCTTCTCCTGGCCAGGCTAAACAAGCCAAGCTCTTTGAGTCTCCTTTCATAATGCAGTTTTTCCATTCCTCGGATCATCCTTGTAGCCCGTCTCTGGACCTGTTCCAGAGCTGTGGTTCTGCCTGCTTGCAAAAAGTGTCAAAAAAGTGCTCTGGTTTCAGAAAGACTTTGCAAAGGGCCCCCTGCACTCTGCATACTCTTGATAAACAGAACCATTGTGGTATAGGCCAAGGATGTTGTTGTGGGAGAGAAATCTACATAGGGCCTCAGAATGGGACAATGAGTGAGAAAAAGGGGTGAGAGGGCTTCATCGGAGGACATGTGAGAGATAACTGGAGGACCCACGGGGATTATTAAGACCTAGAAACTACAGACCCAAGTTTAAGGCTCCAGTTTCCAGAGTCATGTGATTACAGCAGAATCTCAGCCTTCATTTAAAAAAAAAAAAGTAGATCTCTAACTCACACGGTTGGGAAGAAAAGCTTGAAAAGTTGACCTGAGTGATGTCCACAAGAGCCTGAGATAATTGCTCTGAGAGGAACTGCCGCATGTGTAACCAATGCTGCAATGTCTGCCTGAACCTGCAGACAGCCTGAGACAATTGGTCTGAAAGGAGGGGGGTCTGCACCGAGTTTAACACTGCCTTAGTCTTCAAAAAAGCCTCTGCTAATCGCTCTGAATGGGGGAAGTGCCTCCAGTGTAACCGATGCAGGGATACCTGTCTGAGTTTCCAAAGAGCCTGAGTCAATCGCTCTCAAGGAGGAACTGCCCTGATTTAACCGATGCAGTGACTTAGTGAAATAAACAGGTGCTGTGGAAACAGATTGCAGGCTTTGGCTATTTTTCACCTGTGCCTTTTCACTGATGAGGCTGGGGTTACGTTTATTTTTTTAAAATCAGCCTTATAATCGTCCTGCATCTGAAAGAGCTGAGATCTCCAGCCTCATATTCATATGTCCATAGGACTATATCACCTGGGCCAGATTCTCAGCCCTCTATTTGGCCCCTTCTTGTCACTGCAACAGCACAAAGGGTCCATCAAGTTGCCCTCACCGTGCAGCTGAGAATACCTTGGCATGGGGGAGCCAGTGGCTGGCATAGAGGAAGAACGGGCTAGCAATGAAGTTGTTCGTGTAGAACTTCAGCAATCAGTGTCCAAATCCCTGCTCTAACACCTGTGTCCTGTGTAAGCTTGGGTGAGTCACTTAGCCTCTCTGTGTCTTCGTTCCCAATCTGTAAAATAGAGATTACGGCATCATCCTACATCACAGGGGTGTTATGAAGAGAAATACAATAGAGATTGTGAGATACTCATAAAGTACCATAGGCAGAGTGGGCATAGATGTCTCTATTCCCTTTGGCACAGAGGATGATAGAGGGGCTGTGGAGATGTGGCCAGAGAGCTGCTGCATTCTGGTGATTCCCAGCTGATATAATGGCTCCTTGGATCCCATTCATTGCCTGGTTTGAGGCTTTACCAGAACATAAGAATGGCCATATTGGATCAGACCAAAGGTCCACCTAGCCCAGTTTCCTGTCTTCCGACAGTGGCCAATGCCAAGTGCCCCAGACGGAATGAACAGAACAGGTCATCATCAAGTGATCCATCCCCTGTCGCTCATTCCCAGCTTCTGGAAAACAGAGGCTAGGGACACCATTCCTGTCCATCCTGGCTAATAGCCAATGATGGACCTATCTTCCATGAATTTATCTAGTTCTTTTTTGAACCCTGTTATAGTCTTGGCCTTCACAACATCCTCTGGCAAAGAGTTCCACAGGTTAACTGTGCGTTGTGTGAAGAAATACTTCCTTTTGTTTGTTTGTTTTAAACCTGCTGCCTATTAATACCATTGGGTGACCCCTGGTTCCTGCACTAGAGAAATGCCCTGATTTCAGGCATGCCTGTAGCTGGCCCAATGCAAACCACTCGGGAAGGCAGGCTCTGAGGACATAAAGTATGAAGGTAGCCTGTTGCTGTTCTTGCCCCACTGCCTAAGGTCTAGAGCTTGTTGGAAACAATAACTGCTTTTCACAGAAGATTTTTTTAAAAAATATTTTTTCCAGAAAAAAAGTTTAAAAAAAAGTTAAAGTTTTTGTACCATCCCCACTTTCTCTGCTTTCTCCCCCTCTCTTTTCCCTCCTATTCCGGAGGCAAAAAGGGTAAAAAGGTAAAATAAGAGAGAGAAAGGGGAGGGAAAAAAGCAGAAAAACACTTTTTTTGGTCAAATAACTGCAAATGTTTTCAAAGAAATGAACATTTCCCATGAAGATTTGCAACGAGGGAAAAACAAGCCATTTTCTGTTCAAAAAAGTTTCTGAATGAAAAACAGCAGCACTGACTACATCCATCACCAGGGCGCCACTCAGCTGGACCTGAGAATGGGGCCAAATATTTCCACTTACGCATCTAAATTTCCTGTGTGGTCTCACAGTCCCGAGAAGCTGCCAGGACTTTGCGTAAAGGCTGCCGCTGGTCAGTTTCACTCTTGTGGGCACATTTTTGGTCTCATTTTGGTCTTTTTGCTTGACGATACAGTTCTGTTGCATTTGGGGAGGATGGAGGACGACGAGGGTTACACGGTATTGAACCTCCGACCAACCAAGGGAAACTCAGCCAGTCCGTCTCCAGATGGGAGCCAAGGTATTAACAAAGAATATCGTTAGTTTGAGGCATACCGCCTTTGAGATTGGGGTTTTTAAGCCAGAGGTTTCAAGGAGGGGATGAGCAGAAAGCATTTTCCCTGGGTATGAGGCCATGTGGTCTAGTGGGTACGCGATCTGGGTTCTAATCCTGGTTCTGAGACCTTGGGCATCTCTTCTTCCTTTACCACCATTTGTCTGTCTTGTCTATTTATTTTATAAGCTCTTTGGGGCAGAGATGGTCTCTTACCAAGAATGTATACAGTGTGCAGCACAATTAGGGCCCCAATTTCAGTCGGAACCTCTTGGTGTAATTATATTACTAACATAACATACAGCTGTTAGTGATGACGGAGTTTAGTGTCACTGGCTGTGTGGACAATACTCTGGAGTAGAGAGAGACCCAGTCTGAAAAATTGGTACTTGAATCTGGACTCTGGTATTGCCGGTGCTAGATGTGCAGTTATTATACTGGTCTGAGGGCTTCCTCTTCTCAGGCAGGTTAGGTTTGCAGAGTTCCAGTATTTCCCGCTGAAGTAATTTTGCAGACTATTGTTTAAAACCTCAGTTTAAATTACAGTCTCGCCGCCAACCGCTGGACCTGACAATAGTATTTCTTCTTCTTCTTCTTGTGTCTTTGTTTTACAGTATTGCCGAGAGAGGCCATCCATGATCAGGACCTTTATGCGCTCGGACATATAACCAGAAACAGTCTCTCCCCTAAAGAATTTACAGCCTAAAGGGAGGATTCTTTTCCCTCTCCAGATGGGGAGAAATGAGACATAGGAGAGTCTACCCAATTCCAATCCCATGCTCATCACCGCAGTATCTGAGATTGAGCGAAGTTGCCCAGAGTGAGACAAGGAATCAGTGGCCCTGGCCCAGCAAGGAATTAAACTCCAGTCCACAGTGTTTTAACCACAAGCCCAGGCATCCTCTGGCAACGCGCTGATTGGCTGCAGCGGGAATTTTGGAATTAAGATTCAGGGCTGATAACATTTGCTTCTGCCCTAGCGTCTTTCCGATTCAGAGCCCTTTGCTGGAGTGAATAAACTAATGATGATGTTTCACTAAATCTTTCATCCTCCAGAGGTTCCTCTGAGTCCCCATTGTTACGGAATCGCTCTAGGAGCTTTGGGGGCCTGCTGTATCATTCTGACGTTAGCAGGGATTGCACTAGGCATCTGGGGTAAGTGTCCAGGGTCCCAACCATTTTTTAAAATCTATCAAATGCAGTCTGTTTTAGATAGATTTCTAGAGTGCTATCACCTTCGCTAAGTAACAGTCTAACTAGATTTGGCAGATTTCAATTGATTTTTATAATTTTGAGGGATAATATCAATGTTTATTTTTAAATATTTTAAAAAATTTTTCTCAAGTTAAAATTTCACAGTTGTGAAAAATTATGGTATTAAGCTTTTCGTATTTGTATCTATTTAAATGTTCACAGTTGTGGGAAATTATAGGGTGGCAGGACAACAGTGGGGTCAGTCAATAATTATTTAATGACAGCAGACATTGTGATTCTAAAAGTTAAAGCTTTATAACAGTTCACACAGAAATTGTTAGTATCACATATCAAAATATACAAGTAAAATTAGATTATTATCCATAAATAGTTTTTCATTAGTTTGTGTGTATTTGGTGAAGTCAAAATTTACCGATAAAAGTCAAATTCTTCCAAGCCTATGTACTACAATTTTTTCTCTAACTCAATTAATTGTACTGGGCATTGCACAGATACACAGTGAGACAGACCCTGCCCCAGCTGAGATCAGGGCCCCAGTGTGCCAGGCTCTGCACAGACAAACGCAGAAAAACAGTCCCTGCCCCGAACAATTCACCATCTCGATAGACAAGATAAACAACGGAAGGCCCTGTACTCCCACATCACAGGTGGTAAACTGAGGCACAGGTGGCACACAAAGATGCAATGACCTGCCCACAGTCACAGACTGAGTCTGGGGCAGAACTGGGAATTGAAGCCATACCTCCATCCATGACCTTAACCACAAGAACCACCCTACCTCTGTCAAACACTCATCGACTTCATTGGAAATGTTGCCTGAATATGAGCCACAAACCACCCTTCCTTTCTTTTTGTCCCACCAGCTTTATCCACTCCAAATATCCAAAAGGAAAACCCAGGACACTAGCCCTTGACAGTTTCAATTTGAAATGTAGGCTGGAGCTAGCAATCATCCAAGGCAGGAGAACCATAGATTCCCCCCCACTAAAATATTTAATGTCTGGTCTTTTCCCTCTGCCTTTCTGCCTAACTGACCCCGATCCACATTGTCTGATGCTTTATTACAGTCAGACACTGTCAGGCAATTTCCTAACCCCAAATCTGCTGGATGCTGTTAAGTTTTCCAGGGTCATGAAGACTGTCTTTAAGCAGCACAGAACGTATCCCTGGAGGAGCTGGTGTCTCACTTGAGGCAGCGTCTGTGTGAGTCAGCACCCAGCAGTGCTGCAGGTAACCTCACCTCCTTCGGACACTGGGTTGCTATGCCCATTTCACATCACCAGGAAGAAATGTCTGCACATCAGGGTCATCAGTGGGGTTTGAACCCCAGGTCCCATAGCACAGACTTCTACTGGGTGAGCTAAAGGAGTAACTCCAATAGCTGGCAATAGTAGAAAGTTAGGATCAGACCTATTTAAAATATTCATTCATGATCTGGAAAAAAGGTAAACAGTGAGGAGGCAAAATTTGCAAATGGTACAAAACTACTAAAGATAGTTAGGACCCAGGCAGACTGCAAAGAGCTACATAAGGATCTCTCAAAACTGTGTGACTGGGCAACAAAATGGCAGATGAAATTCAATGTTGGTAAATGCAAAGTAATGCCCATTGGGAAACATAATCCCAACTATACATGCAAAATGATGGGGTCTAAATTAGCTGCTACCACTCAAGAAAGAAATCTTGGAGTCATTGTGGATAGTTCTCTGAAAACATCCACTCAATGTGCAGCGGCAGTCAAAAAAAGCAAACAGAATGCTGGGAATAATTAAGAAAGGGATAGATAATAGGACAGAAAATATCATCCTGCTTCTATATAAATCCATGGTACGCCCACATCTTGAATACTGCGTGCAGATGTGGTCACCCCATCTCAAAAAAGATATATTGGAATTGGAAAAGATTCACAAAAGGGCAACAGAAATTATTAGGAGTATCAGTATGGAACAGATTCCGTATGAGGAGAGATTAATAAGACTGGGACTTTTCAGCTTGGAAAAGAGACGAATAAGAGGAGATATGATTGAGGTCTATAAAATCATGACTGGTGTAGAGAAAGTAGATAAAGAAGCGTTGTTTACTCCTTCTCACAACACAAGTATCAGGGGTCACCCAATGAAATTAATAGGGAGCAGGTTTAAAACAAACAAAAGGAAGTATTTCTTCACACAATGTACAGTCAACCTGTGGAACTCCTAGCCAGAGGATGTTTTGAAGGCCAAGATCATAGCAGGGTTCAAAAAAGAACTAGATAAATTCATAGAGGATAAGTCCATCAATGGCTGTTAACCAGGATGGGCAGGGATGGTGTCCCAAGCCTCTGTTTTCCAGAAGCTGGGAATGAGCAACAGGGGATGGATCACTTGATGATTACCTGTTCTGTTCATTTCCTCTGCGGCACCTGGCATTGGCCACTGTCGGAAGACAGGAGACTGGGCTAGGTGGATCTTTGGTCTGATCCAATATGGTCACTCTTATGTTCTTATGTTAAAATTATTCTCCTTTCTGTGGACTAGCTACTGGAGGGGGATGTGGCACACACTTTGCTAGCATAAAGTAACTGGTTTCCACTGGGAGCTTTAAAGTTCAAACCAACTCCTTGGAATACTTCTGTTAACGTTTGGCTGCGTCTAGATTTGGTGCCTACCCTGATTGGAGAGGTGGAAAGGTGGCATGTCTAGCAGAAATACGCCATAGGCCCATAATTGTATCTTTCTCCACCAGCCCCCATCATTTCTGTTTGGTGCGGCCTTACTGTTAAGAGTAATAACACATTCTTGGGGCCAGTTTTGTGGGTCAGCTGCGACATCTAGCGGTCACTCAGGGTACTTCTCAGTCTTTACTCACATTTTTCCAGTTTTTAGCTAGTTCCTGACCAGAAGCCACCTGCTATCCCAGCCCTGCATTCTCCCCCTCCTCCAACTCTGCCAATGCCCTTCAGTCCCAAACTGCAGATCCCTGCTCTCCCAGCCTGAGCTTCCCCCCAGAATCCTCAATTCCGCTGATAAAGTCCCTGCTTTTCTGTCTCTTTCCAGATGGTTCTGGGTGCAAAGTCTGCCCCCGGGACTGACTGCCCCACAGGGACAAATGCTATTGGGTCTCTAAAGAGAGTAAGTTCTGGAGCGAGAGCTTTAAAGACTGTGAAATGAGGACGTCTCAGATGCTGGTGATCCAGGACAGGGAGGAGATGGTAAAGAAACGAAGCTGGGGGTTTAACTTTGCCTGGGGAGGTTTTGTTTATGGTTTACTGGGGATGTTGCTAACACAGCGGATAAGGGTGAATTTCAGAGGTGGAATATTTGGTTTAACAAGCTGGGCTAGACTGTTCCATGTCGCCAAACATCCTCAATGGAAAATTCCATGCACCTGATCCCCTGCTGGTTTAAATCTGTGTCTCTCCACTGCAGGCAGTACAGACAGCCCTACTGAGGAAGGGGCTTGTAGGTAAGTGGGAGGGACAGAGGACGTGGTCTTGCTCCAGGCTGTTGGTCTCAAGAACCACAGGAAAATTTCACTGACTCTTCCCCCCTACATGCTCCTGCTTCCACTCTCAGGAGTGAGTATGGCCTTCTGGCCTATCCTTGTGCCTTCCTCTATAAGAGGGCTCAGCAATGGGGATTTGTCAGAGTTATAGTGGTGTGGATTCCAGCATATGATGCTGTGTAAAAGTCACTGCTCCACCACTACATCTTTCCAGTCCCATGGGGCTCTCAACAAGATGGGGTTCCCATGGGTCATGAGGAGAACACAAGAAACCAGAGAATTATATTCACCCTGATGCATCTGTTTCACACTTTGTAGGAGTTCATACAGAACATTACTCAAGGGACAAACCTTGTT